>NC_058128.1:22968486-23283486 GCF_914725855.1 Thunnus albacares | reverse complement strand
TGTTTTGCTATTTTATGCACGTATCACATTAAGCGTGCCTTCATTCATTATTTAAATCTTCCAGCACAGTAAACAGAGTATTAGCTGTAGCAGTAACTGACCTTCTGCACTTTGTCTACACACTTTTCACACAGATACAAGTTTATATGGTGAGATTATTTTATAAAGCAGCAGCTATTTTTACTTAAAGCAAACCTCCAAACCATGTTTCCTCTAGATGGTGAGAAATCTGTTGAGTCAGCAGGAGAGAGGTCTCACTTCATGTAAGAGATAGTGGCATTGTTGTGCACATATATACGCTCATATGACTCATGCAACTTCTCTATTTTAGTAAAAAAGAAACATTCCCCTGATTGTTGTTATTATATTGATAGAACATAGCAGAGAGCAGAGTAGACCATAGAGACCTTATGTCAGTAGTGAATATGTGCAGTATATGTGTGCATATATGCTACACACATACAGTATATACTCATGTAGGTCTGTCATGTTTTTTTCTTTTACAATTTAAAAAATAAAATGATGACCTTATACATCACTGCATCTAAATTACACAAACATGACTGAAATCTCTCTGCTCTAGATGTGGTGGTTTTTGTCATAATGTATGCAATGTTTAATCACAAATCCATGGCATTCATTTCCCAACGGACCCTAACATTTGCCTGCTGGGTTACCAGCTTAAACCTCAGCCGTCATGGCAAAGCTGTTGTGCAATTATGTTTTATCACGCTACAATATAATAAGTCAAATTCCCCATAAACCTCAACTTTTGTGCTATTACTGTCAGCTAAATGTCTATTTCTAGTTTAATTAGTCTCAGTAGTGTTGTTTTCTTTTTCTATCCCTTAGTTGCATTTGGTATTCTGTAATTCTTTATGTATTGTTTTTTACATGGAGATGTTCAATTTTGAAAAGCCAAATAAATAAAGAAATGACAGTCAGAAACTACAAAAAAGCAAGAAACTGGAACGATCCTTTAATGGAGTACAAGTCATGAAGAGCAAGTGAAACTAGCAGCAGCTCCTCTAATGTCAGTGCTGTTGCATGCAGAGTGTGAGTGTGATGTTTCACAGTAAAGAAGGTGAGAAACTAAACATCATGCCCAACACACAAAAAACAAACTTCACCCAAACTGCACCCAACTCCAGGGCTTTAGTGCATGGCAGGGAGGCTTCACACATGCCATAGACATGGACCGTATACTCAGCTGGTGAGAGGTCAAAGGTTACACTACTCACGTCAAAGGTCATCTCCAGGACGTTCTTGGGGATCTGCATGATGCCCGAATCTCCCAGCTCGCCTGACACACACACCCAGGGGTTGGAGGTGGTCATGGCGTTGCTCAGCTTCTTGATGGGGATGATGACGACGCGGTACGGAATCACTGTAGGGACAAACAACACGTCAGCGCCAGAACAGAGAAACAAACACTAACATGCTAATTAGGCTCGATGTAGCTTATGTAAGTGGGCCAATTCAACGGTGGAATCAGATTCAGGGCAAACACACTGTGCAGAGGGAAACAGAATAACAGATGAGACGGCTGTAAATCATCAGCTGTGGGTGCTTGTGTGTGTGTGTGTGTCTGTGTGTACAGTATGTGTTATCTTAATGAGAGTCATATGTGGCCTGTGTGCAAACACTGAACTGAATAATACATTGTGCTTTAAATCTTTGATTAAACTGTACATATACACCTCATGGTTTATTCATACTAATAGCTCAGCCAGGCATTGATCCATGTTCAGCTCCATCCATCTAGCAGCTGACATTAACCAAGTAACTGAGAGAAGGAGCGGGAAGAAGGCCTTCTCTGTGAGCATGGAAAGGTTTTATGGATCTGGCAGGTGGTTTACAGGTAGAGTCAGTGAGGCTTCTTTCCATATGTTTACAATGTACATGTTATTTTTGTACTTTTGTCTGATATTTTTGGGAATACTGATAACATTCAGCTTCACTTCCTTGTTCAACTTTGACCTAACAAGGTCACTGTAGTTATGTGAACACAAAGTTTGTCAATGCAATGGATTGGAGCTGCTGTGATTAGTCGAATAACTGATTAGTTGATTGACAGATAATTAATCACCAACTATTTTGATAATGGTTTATGCAACTGTAGACTACTGGGACACTGGAATATTTAGTTTGCAGGGCTGATTAACTCATCCATTTGTCAGTCAGTTTGGTGTGGGCTGGCCATTCAGATTTGATGCCTCTTCTTACATCACTTGGGGCTTCAATGAAATTATACCTGGACTGGGACCTGGCTAAACTAAGCTACGCTAAGGGCGAAAAATTTGCATGGTCACAGGGCTGGACTGGGGGACAGAGCCGTTGCTTGCAGACAGACAGATGCTGAATGCCGCCCAGCTCTAGAGGAGAGAGCCGGGGAGCAGAGTCGGAGAGTCCTGCTGCTGCTGATGACATTATTTTGAGTGTGGATGGAGCAGCTATGATGTTAGCATAGATCTGATTGATTTGAACTCCATTCAGAAAACAAGCATTTTAAAAGTTTTCTTGTTGTCTTGTGGACAGACCTGACAAAGGATGAATTCAGACTTTTTACAAATCAGCATCATGATGTAGTTATTTCAGCATCCTTTTGATCCATTTATTGCAATTAAATCACAGCAAAATCTAAGTTAATTTTGGGTTCATTCAGGCTGAGCAGTAACAAGTCGGTGCCAGCCATGGACGCTAGCTGCTTGGGGGGAACAAACACAAATGATCCGATGGTCAAACTCGCACGAGTAACACAAATAAACACCAATGATTTTGTTTCTGTTTGGCATAGAAGTTTGGTTGTAGTTGAGCTGAGTGGTTGGAAGTCATGTGCAGCTGAGGGAGGACTCACTGATGGTGGTGAAGACGCTGGTGAAGCAGAAGTAGTCGACAGCGTTGAGAGAGAGCAGGTGGAAGAGGAACTGTTCTTTCTCCTCTTCACAGCGCAGGAAGGCATAACGCTTGTACAGCTTCCTGTGGGCAAACCACATCCAGATCAGGTTCTAATACAGGAAAATATCATCTGCTGTACAGCCTCTTCCTCTGTCAAAATTGTGTGTGAGTTATCTGATTATACACGTGCTCACTTGGTTAAGGCTTGTCGGGACAGCAGCTGTTTGAGGTGCTGAGAGAGCAGCTTCTTCTCCAGGGACAGACGGATCCAGGCTCTGGCTCGTCCCACATCTGTCTTAATCTCTGACATACTCTGGATGCGCCTGCAGAGATACATGATAGACAGAGAGAAGATTTATTGTGATGAATACCATAAAAACAGGTTTCTCACATTCTGGCACCCTTATCAGTCTGATGTCCTGTGACTCCCAGGAGCTGAGTGATGAACTACTTTAATTTACTTTTTGATGTCTGGACTTCCATCAACCTACCTCGTCAGTTTTTACTTCAGTTTACTTCAGGTTTTGTGGTCGCACGTGGAATTCTTCATTTCAAACAATTTTTTACTAATTACACTTAATTTTTGCAATATGTCATATACTTAATTTACATAATAATATAATTCTGTCTCTCCGTAATTATACAACTGCTACTTCTATTTACTCAACTGTATGATATTTATTTCATATCTGTCTGTTCTGGAAGAGGAATTCCTCCTCTGTTACAAGCTTCCTTTTGCTTGGTTTTTCACTTTTCTCACTCTTAAACCTGCAATTATTGATCCAGCAACATTATAATTCATTTGGAGTCGTGCAAGTCCAATGTTTCACTCTCTTTTAGCTCTATTTTTGCTCTCTTTAGCTGCTAAATGCTCCACTATATTCCAGCTAGTCTACAGTTAACTGTGTGTGTTTGCCGTTTGGTGCTGATCAGGTAGCGTACAATTGTTTTTTTTAAAGCCTTTTCTCTGAAAACAGCCGCCTGCTGTGGCCAAAAATGATGCTATGAGAGCGCTGACAGTGAACCAGAACAGTAAAGTTGCAGCCAGACAGCTAAACAATGAGCTGAAACTTGGTAAAGCTGAGGGGAGCTGCAGAGTCGCTGATAATTCTCCGTAGGTTCATCACTACGAACTATGACCAACACATTAAACACTGACATTTCATACATTGGTATTATTAAAAATGTTGATTATAGCAGCTTTAAATGGTTGTTTGTGGAGTATCTCCTTATCTGAACTGAGGGTCTAAGGATAAAGGGTGTCATATGTTGTACACAATGAGGCAATTTCTGATGATTTTGGACGATATAAACAAAACTGACTTGACTCCTTAATTTCCCAGAATGCCACGCAAATACTTTACATCTCACTGTGGCATGACTCTTTGCATGACCAATATTTAAGCCATTAGGTCTAATAAAAATGAAAAAGTGTCAAAGAGCCAAATCAGTAAAATAATTTTGGTTCCAACTGCATTATTCTACTGTTGTGGTACATCGGCAGACCTGCATCTGATCAATCTTCAGTAACATCTTGCCATCACCAGCGGACAGCGACACATACCTCATATCCTGTATCAGAGATACACGTAGAGACGGCATTGCTATATAACTATCAGACTTCCTCCTCTCAGGAACATGTGATACTGTTGAAGAGAAACACAGGACATGATCATGATGGCTGTGTTACACTCAGAGATGTGTGTTAGAGTTAATGTGTGGGTTTGCGTGTGTCTTACCTGGTGACTCGGCCTGCTGCTGCTCCAGCTTCTCCTCTCGGGCCTGACAATGCAGCAGATGGGACCACAGGGCCGACTTCCCCTGAGATGCAAGAGTGTGCGTGTCAGATTGTGTGTGTGTCACAGAGCCAAAATCCCAACAGACACAACAAACACAAATAAATATAGCTAATGCATTCACTGAAAGATTATACACACACACACAGAGGATTTATCAGGCAATAACCTCTTAGCCTCAATATCTATTATGCTCATAAAAACCTGATTAACCACGGTGTCTTTACATTGATAACAGGTGTTAAGAAAATTGTGACAGTATGAAGTTCCCTGTGTGTTTAAGTCTTGGTCCATGCATGTGTGTGTGTGTGTGTGTGTGTGTGTGTGTGTGTGTGTGTCTGCGTGCTGACCTGTTTGACCTGCAACCCGTGGCTCCAGATTCTCTCCAGCAGGTCACACAGACTGGCAATCAGAGTGTTCTCTTCCAGTCCAGTAATGTTGGCCTCACCGTGGCCCAGCTCCACCGCCTCCCGGCCCATCTTCTCCACCAGCATACGCTTTGTCTGAACACACACACACACACACACACACACACGATTAGATTAACAACTGGGATTATTACTGTAATCATTAATATATTGTGAGAAGCTTGAACGGTGAGTTCCACACACCAACATCTATTTTGCTTGTAAGTTTTAAGAAATCCTTGAAAGATGCTGTACTTTTTGTGTTATTTGTTAAAATGAAGGTATAATACTTCAACAACAAGAGAGGTGTTCACTCATTTCTTATAATGGACAGAATAACTGCACCATTGACACAGCTGTTAAGAAATGAATTACACTCTATGTGTGTAATGAAAACAGATTTCAAAATTGGTCAGTATTGTAAAACTTTTGTCATGTGAACCCAGTTAGACATGTGGGACCCTTTACTGCTATCAGCTGTTTGGAGTTTAGCTAAGTCACATGATGCAAAAAAACTATAGAATATAATTATAATAGCAAAACTTAGTCAAAAATTGGTTATAAAGGTAAACTGCAGTCATATGTATTTAGATATAGCAATTTGTTGGCCAGTGGTCATGGTAACAACAGGATAATACTACTAATGCTACTGATGTTAGCTAACATTAGCCACCATACGCTACTGCTCATACCAGAACAAGTGAGACTGTTGCAACAAAACCTCTGAGTGTCCTGAAGTGAGCAACTGTGTTTTATTGCTTATTAATGATTGTTTTCACTTGTACAGAAAGAGTTTGTTATTTCTTCTTTTAAAAGTTACATGGTCTGACTTTAAGTCTCATTGGTTCCTGTGTCTGACTGGTGGTTTAAGTGTTTAACTTAAACCACCAGTCCTTTTTATATCTTCTTTTACTCAGATGGGAATTTTTATGCTCAGAAAAAAATTGCATCACCAACAGTCTGATTTTGATGATGCAACCTGAGCAGTGATGCATTCTGTCACTCCCTGCATGCATATGACAGAGGACACCTATCAGAGAACAATGCAGGGAGTGTGTTTGACAAGGCAGGCTGTCAGGAACTGACTGTAGTCATGTATGACAGGTCATTGGTGTGGTTGTATGTTTCACCTTCATCCGACACTCCTTGAGCAGCCCCTCCACAAACTTCCAGTTGGTCTGGGCGATGACGGCGGGAGACAGATCAGACAGTTTGGGCTGTCGGAGGTTCTTCCCCAGGCTGCGGGCCTCCTGCATGTACTTCTGAACATCAAACAAAACCAGTCGGTTAGCTCTGGAGAACATGCACTGAACAAGACTGTGGAGACCTGAACCTTACAGTAATTGAGCTTATCTGTTGTGAAAATGAGGAAGCTGTCCTCAGAAAACCTCACAGCACACACTTGATTTAATGCTATGTGTCAAAAACGTTCACTTCTATCTGACACGTAGCTTTATCTAATTCAAATCAGCTGTGTCTCTCTTCTTTGTCTTCTCTTCTTTAGAACATGTGATGCTGCATGATCAAGCTCTGACAGGGAAGACATTTATTAAGAATGTCATAAAAACCCTGAGTATCCCGATTCCCCTTTTTATATCTTCTTTCATTAATGTTGATCATTCTTGTTTAGGAACCAAAATCATTTTAAAAATTAATGTGTTTTCACAACTGACACAATTTAGGTGTATTGTTGTTATGATGACTATAGATTGTAATTTTTTTATGTGAGAAGCTGTCAAAATCCAACTTCAAAGAAGTGGATTTATGTGAGTTAAGAGAGGAAAGGTGTCATGCAGGAGAGGAGTGACAGCCAGTCCTTTAAGGAGGTGCGGGTGGGGAGGTGAGCAGGGTTCCCACTGTAACATTACATGATGGAAGTTCTACAGCTTTTCCACAATGCTCTATAACTTGGTCAGAGTGCTTCTCTGGAACAAAAACTAACATTTTGGTTAAAGTTACTTTTCAAGGCCAGTTTATAACAGCAACATTTCAGACCAAAGTGAATTCAAGCCACAATCAGGGAGCTCATTGTTCAGAGTGCAGTGAGTGTGACTGTAACTTTGATGCTCTTTTTCATGCTGTTGACATGTTGCAAACTGTCTTG
The DNA here is from genome assembly GCF_914725855.1 of Thunnus albacares. Lineage (NCBI taxonomy): Eukaryota > Metazoa > Chordata > Actinopteri > Scombriformes > Scombridae > Thunnus > Thunnus albacares. The sequence continues at coordinate 23,276,281 of NC_058128.1, read as the reverse complement.
ACGGTGCTGACCTTTGAACCTGGAAAGTCCAAAATGGAGGAAACTAAGCGTGAATATAAACTCTTCCACAAAAGAGATGTGGCATGCTTTACAGTCAGTATGTCACTGAGGCAGTAAAGTTAAGAAGACAACATTTTATAGCCTCTAAATTTCTCTGTGGTCACACTGCTGACCAGATATTGGCTGTGATCAACAGTTTTGTTGTTTGCTGTCTGGAAAGCAGACAACAAAGAAGATATTGATCCAATTTCCTGTAGTTCAGGTGTTTCAGTGTGGACAGAGATCTTTTAAAAGTAAATTTTAAAAGTTGGATGGCTTAATGTGAAAACAGTCTGAGACTGAAAGGCCAGCAGAGGAGGCTTGTTGATGTGTTGACTGCTTGTGGAGACGACTGATTAAAATCCACTGAGTACAACCAATGTGCTCTAAAGGCAATCCTTAGAAGTCTGAAATTCTTCAAGACAGTGCTTGAACAATTCCAAAACCAACACTTTATGAAAAAAGGGGAGTATAAGACTTAATTTTCAGAGTAAAGACTCTGGTTTTAAAAACAAACCCAACCCTAAGGATGGGTGGGAACCCTGAGTAAGGTGTTCGGATGGGGTGGAGGTGAGAGCAGGGGTTGGGGGGGGGGTCTGTGAGAGGGAATCCACAGCTTCAGCAGTTCCTCCACATACCAGGCAGGATGCAGAGGCAGATTTTTTAGGCGGTTTGATAGGCGGAGGGGACGCATTGTCCCACTCCCAAAAGGCCATGGAGTTCTGCAGGACCACACAGCCCTCCACCTGCTGAGGAGGAGGAGGAGGAGGACGAGGAGGAGGAGGGGGTACAACCCAACCCCCAACCGACCGGCACGGGACACACGAGCAGACAGAAACGAAAGAGAAGAATGGAAAAGAAAACAGAGAAGGCAGCATGCACATGAGGTCTTGGAAAAAAAAAGGATGAAAAACAAAGAAAGCTCAAACAGAAACTAACAGCAGCTCAGTTACACAATACACAAACTAAGATATGATGCCATGAAACATACAGAGAAAATAAAGTCATGCTTGTACACTGAATAACGTTAGAGAGCAGAGGAGGGCGCGGGGCATTCAGAGGGCAGGTTACATGTTGGTTGTGAGGAGGTTTTCTACCTCTTTCAGGTCGTTGTCGAGGGTCAGATGCTCTGTTTGTTGTCTGTGGCGATCTTTCCGTCGCTGGGCTGTTGCCGTCCTGTGAGACCACCTGAACACCAAACAACTTATTTAAATATTTCATATTTTAATGTTTGATGCATCTTAAAGGAATCGTTCAACATTTTGGAAAATACACACATTTGCTTGCTTTCTGCGAGTGACATGAGAGGATGGATATCCATCTCGTGTTTGTGTGTTAAGTATAGAACTGGAGTCAGGATGTGGTTAGCCTAGCTTAGCATAAAGACTGAGAGCAGGTGGAAACAGCTAGCCTAACTCTATCCAAAGTGAAGACTGATCATGAACTGTAACTGGGTTGCGTTCAGTGGATTTGGTTTTTTCAGTCAAAAATACCCGAGCATGACATATGAAACAACGGTGTCAAAATCAGCCCAGCAAGCCTGCACAGTGTTGGTGTTAAATGCTGACTTATCTGCTGGTTTCATGTGTGGATATCAGTCATGAGGTGGACTTTGACTCACTTGTTATTTGTTGGTCCTGTGTTGAGCACGTCGGCCTGTAGTTTAGGGAAGAATCCCTGCTCGTATTTGCCCTGACCGATCTTCATGTCCAGCAGGTGTGGGTGGATGGCCGTGTGGTCGATCTTCATCAGCCGCTGTTCAATAGACTGAGCTGCAAGGGAAACAGAATATGTTTACACAGACTGCAATATTCTGGTATTAACCTGAGACACACAACTGGAAAATATACTGGAAACGTCGATTTTAATTGAGCTGAATGAGGTCACGATCAGAGTAAGAACAAGTGAATGTAGACATGGAGGAGCCCAGTGTTAGTCACATTACTGAAGGGAATATGAGACTGACGCAGTGTACACACACAGTTTTCACAACATTTAGTGACTCATACAGCAGCCTGGCTACTTGATCACATGTGTTTTATTATCTTCATCTACTCTTGTGTAGAGCTGGAAAATAATCATCTTATGATATTGAGTTTGTTTTTGGGAGCTTAACCCATACTAGGGACAAAAATTCTGGATATTTCTGCCTCCACTGCTTTAATTTTGACCAATCTTTTTTTGTGAGTCACCAAACATTTATGTAAGTGCAATACTAAATTACTGAAATACCCAGGCTCCACTCTGGTGCATGCAAACAGGGATGTAATAGACACAGTTCTAGAAGAAGTTAATGGAAACTATTTCATACTATCTGATTAACGATGAGTTTAGTGGTGAGATTATGCATTCCATGTAAACGGAAGTAAATTAAATCAATAGAATTATCTCTCCCAGATATGCTTGGCTAGGCTGAGGGTGTAACTGTGGCCTATAATTAGATTTTTAAAAAGCCTTGTGTCACCTGCGAAGGAAAACAAATATAATTTGGGACATTTCAGCTCTGGTGTGTGAATACATTTAAATAGACAGCATGTAAACAAACAAAGAACACGACCTGACAAACAATGACAAATTCTCTGTTACACACACACACTGACACATTTCTCCTGGCCTAATGGAGTAAACATAATACGCTGCAACAGCTGCTCATTTGCCCAGAAGAAAAACCTGACTGGACTTTAAAACAGGTTGTTTATATTATAAATCACAAGATGAGGTATGTCCTCTCATCTCTCTCTCTCTCTCTTTCTCTCTGGCCCATTCATTACTCCCTCTCTCCCCAGAGATCCACTAACACACACTTAGACTGTCTCATCCCACTGTGCCCTTCACCTCTATCTTCTCCTCACACAGCAGCAACAGCAAACACACTAAACCCTTATCTGCTGTCTGTCAGTGCAGCTGTGCTTGTTGTTAAACTGTCTGAGTTGTGTTGCCCTGTTCTAGCATTGAACTAGTTTGGTGTCTGACAGGAGCTGCTGTGTGAACCTCAGTTCTAGCGTGAGCAGTGAGCACAGGCAGTGGAGCGAGTCGCCGCAGGGGAAGGAAGGCAGAGGGAAAAGCTGCCTATTGTCTGAGTAATTGGGTACCTGCATGCACCATCGCCCCTCAATGAGCTCACCCTCAGCAATTAAAGCTTTACATCGCTCGGCCTATTAGCACGAAACAGTGCGGGTCACAGACAAACGCTCACGCCAAAAAACAAAGCAGAGAATGTGGGGAACAACAATGGGGGGAAATGATGATCCTTATTGTTCTCATAAAAGAAGATGTGAGCTAGACAACACTGCAAAGCTGTGAATATCGAGCCAAACTGAAAGCTGATAAAATCAGCCTTTGCTCTGTCATATAAGGCTCATTGTGGTGTTGTTATGAATCATCATAATATCCCTCTGATATATCAGTCCAAAACTGTTGACGATGTAGTTTCAGTATGAATTCATAACATTCCATAACATCATATTCTGCTGTTTTTGTGTTTGTTATTGTTGATGGTAAATTTGGTCCTCGACTTCAAATGGACCGCTGTTAACTGGGGAAACACTGTTAAAGATTTATTTTGGTAAATACACTTATTTACTTTCTTATCAATATCAGTCCCATGTCTGTGAGTTAAAGTTGCACTAATCAATACGTTTATATAATTGGAAAAATAACTAATGGATTTTCCACCACTCTCGTTCTCCCTTTTAGCTCATGTTTAGTCTTTATCGATTTCGTTTCCAACCGCAGCAGGCGGTTGTTTTCAGTGAAAAATCTCTGATAAACCCATTATTCATTAACAGTTTATCCCTCTGACCAGCTGTTCTGTGCGGTGTCTCCAGCTATATAACGTGGGTAGGTGAGCACAGGTGACAAGCGCTAGCAAGTTGGTGTTAAAAAGGAGAGACCGGACTCAAAAAGATACTTTATGTGACAAATAGTAGACAGATAAATACATATTGGATTGTAGGTGTGTTGTAAAAAATGGAATAATGAGATAAAGACTCAAAGAGGAGGGCTAGTGTTACTTTTCATAGATTTTCATCTAACAAATTGGACCAACTAAAACTTTAGCTACACAGCATGGATCCCAACATGCTAACAGAGGATGACAAATCTGAGGATCCACTCTGAGCATTTTCTACTGGATGTATAAAAGGGGGGGGGGGAAATGAGAGTTTTCACAGATTAGTAGGCATATTTATTAACTTTGAAATTTCTGCTTTTGTACATGTTAAAGGTGCTATTTGTAAGAATCAGAAATCCCCTCTCATTAGTGACACCGGTGGCCATTAAGTGAACTGCAGTCAACATCCTGTTGCCCCTTTTTTGTCATTAATTTTAATACACAGACAAAAGAGCATTCTGCTCTTTTACAGTAAACCAGTCACATGCAGCCTCATAGATTCCCTGTCAGCCTCCAACAGTCTGACTCAGACCTGACCTCCTGCCTCATACTGCACATTCAGCACCAATTAAAGGCTTAACAAAGGAAAGCAAAGCAGCACTAATTGAGAAAATAAGAAAAAAACGCCTGACCAAACACACTTGCAATAAGATACTGTCAGAGAGCGTGTGCGTGTGCTTGTGCTTGTGTGTGTGTGTGTTACAGAGTGATGGACTGTTTGCTGTGTTGGGATGTAGAGAAATGAGAAGTGGGCTTTTCTAGTCACTGGGGAGAGCAGAGCTGCTTCCAGACAATAAATGAGAGACAAGAGGGGAAGAAGAAATGAAAGATAAGGCAGAGAGATGGATACAGAGTGTTTGTGTGTGTGTTTTTAAATTGCATGGCGCAGTGCAATCCTGTCTGACCTCACTAATGGACAATCGGTATGTTTTCAAAGACATGTACAGCATGCTAATCAACCAGTTCTTTTCCTGCTGCCAATTAAAACCATTACATTTCTGGTTTTCTCTCCTTGTGGGTAACATTTTCCAACCACTTTTGTTACAATTTTAATCATGTTTGCTGTGATGTTAACCACACTTGCAGACATTTCTCCCTGCTGATCTTACCAGACTCCTTGAGGATGGAGCACCTCTGGTAGCTGGAGGATCGGAGGTTGGGAGCGCGGACATTATAGAGGCGGGCCTTTTCGATGCGTGCGTCAAAGACACGGAGCTGTGGCTCCTTCTCCTCCCACTGGGACATGATCTTGTTGTCGATGAAGGTGGCAAACATCTGCGTCTCAATGAAGTGGGAGAGGAAGGGCAGGTAGGGCTCCGGCTGGTCTGACAGGAAGGAGGCCTGATGCAGGCACCGATACAAGTGGGGAGATACACAAATGTACATGGTATACTGTCAATTTTCAGGCCACTCACAAAAAAGGCAATTAAAAAAAAATCTAACTACAATACTCATTGGTGTATTGATCTGAGATTTGCTTTTAAACAGAAAAGTTTTAATTACTGATTCATTCATTCTGGTCACCTCTTGTTATCAGTTTTTTTAATGATAAGCTGCTGTCAGTGCAAACTTTCTGCAGCTGCTTCACAGTAAAACCCTTTATTATATTATTCCCACTGAACCACTGAAAATCTGTAAAGCAGATACAGGAAGGTTTAGGTGTATATTAATAGATCATTAACAATACAAAGGACAGAAAAGGGAAAATAGATAGGAGGCTCCCATTAACAGTCGCCATTTAAGCTTCTATTATCATCAATACCATATGATTTAATCTGGCATAAACTGCCCTGTAGGCCCATATATGTATACTCTCTAAATACACTATATGGCCAAAAGTATGTGGATATTTGCACAAACTATGTGGACACATGAACGTTACACCTATAATGCGTTCTTCGAAAAACAGCCTCCACTCTTCTGGTTTCAGGCTTTCCAGCAGATGTTGGAACCTGGCTGCAGGAATTTGATCCCATTCAGCCACAAGAGCATTAGTGAGGTCCAACACTGATAGGACCTGATAGGACCTGGCTCACAGTCTGCGTTTCAGTTCATCCCAAGGGTGTTGGACTGGGGTTTGGTTCTTCCACACTAAACTGGGAAAACCATTTCTTTATGGACCTGGCTTTGTGCACGGAGGATTGTCATGTTGAAACTTTAACAGGTGCCATGAAGTTGGAAGCACACTATTGTCTGTTGTCGTTAAAATGTGCTTTTACTGGAAGTAAACGGTCCACATCAGGAAAAACAGCCCCAGACCACAAGCTCCATAACAAGGGTGTCCACTTACTTTTAGCCAAACAGTGTGCACTATATTAGATTTAGACTTTACTAACATACTGTATTATGAAATATACTCATGGAATGGAACAAATTAGACCTGCTCTTGATTCTGTTGTAAATAACTGTTGCAGAATTTAAGTTACACATATTCATCTATGCACGGCAGATCTATTTTCAATACTGTGCAGTAACTGGTATTTCCACTACTCACAAAGGAAAGGTACTGTACACAGTTTGAAAACACTGTCATTTATAATCCCTGCACTGCTCTGAATGTGGGTCATAATCACACTGGAGGCACAGAACCTTCCAAACTAAAACTGTTTTACAGCATAAAATCCAATTTCACTTTTATAGAAAAATACTTTAGACGACAACTCTCCCTGTTTATTCTTTGTACAGCAAGGTCACATCATGTCTTGTAAATGTTTTAAGGAAAGGACCTTCTCTTTACACTTTAATAGAAGAAACTCTTTCCTGTGCACTCCAAGTGTTTGTTTTTGATTTACTCACCTTGTCAAAGTTGTGCATCTGTTCTCTGTTGGTGAGCCAGGACTCCAGATCCGGGGCACTCTGGATGACAAAGGCTTCGTAGTCGGCAAACATGGTGGTGAAGCGGCTGGCGAACACCTCCCTCAGTTGGACATTCAGCTTGGCGTTCCTTAGCTCCTCGTCTTCAGCTGCTGTCTGCCCCCCTTGCCCCTCAGTCACCTGACCTTTGACTCCAGCCCTCAGGGCGTCAACGCGGGCCACCGTCACCCCGGTGCGTTTGGTCAGCGCCTGCAGTCTCTCCAGGGTGGCGTTTCCCTGCAGCAGCTCCAGCACAGCCAGCTCCTCCCCTGCCAAGTTGCCGTTACGCCCATCATCCTCCAGCTGCCGGAGGGCGACGACCTTACGCTCCCTGCCTGGTGTGGAGGGGGTGCTGCCGGGACTGGTGCGGGTCCGTGGTGGGGCCCCTGCATTGGCAGAAATGCCAAAGCTAAGCAGCACCTCGCTGAGCTCCTGTATGAACTCAGACTTGTTGGGGAACTGGGGGAAGTCCTCTGGAAGCTCGATGTAGTGGTTGTCAATGTCCACAAAACACAGGTTGGCCTGGGACAAGACAAGATATTAATATTACTACAGCTCAGGATTAGACAATGGTGGTGAACGCAGCATCCCTATAAATTCATATTACTGTAACACCCAGCAGTGTTAAATAGCTCCTGTTGGCTAGACCAACAAAAAGGGAAAGACTGCCTGTGTTTTTGCTCTTCATAGAGTTGCGCATCTTTCTCTGAGGAGCATCTTTAGAGTCAAAACCCTCCTGAAATAATTGTGAATTAACCAGCTAGTTAGCTGCGGCCGCTAACACTGTCTCTGCAATTTGATGCTGAGAAATAAACCAAGCTCACAACCCTGCCTAGCTAGTGAGCCAAAAAAGGACATATTAGTTTCTGTGTACTGTGTTTATCTACAGCAGCAGCTAAATGGTTCATTCAGAATTACTTTACATTGTTGCTGCTCTAGCTAACAGGTGCTAGCTGGCTAAATCTGGTCGCAGTTGAGTTTGCTAGCTTAAGAGGCTGGGGGTGTAGGGGCGTGTGATTGGCTGAGTGAGAGGACGGTGACAATACCGCTTTCACAAAGTGGAATTAAAAAGTGACTTTTGAAAGGAATATGAACTACTACTCCCTAAAACTGTAATTTCACAATAATGAGTTGAGTTTTGATAATTTCTTTAAAATGTCCTTTTATTGCTTAAATTATATATTTTACATCATTTATTCATGTAATTTCAATTTCTGAATGACTTATCTATTTATTTCATATTGTAAATGTATTTATTCCATAGTTAACAGCAGAAACAGGAGCAGGGAGAGCCTGAAGAGCTGGGACAGGTATTATGAGCAGGCATATTGAGGACAGATTGGTTTTGGGAGGTATATTTGGGCGCTGGGAGATGTAGAGTACAGAGAATGTAGGTCAGTGTGTGATTGATAATAGCACATTGTCACAGATCATCTTAAATCTGACATAATGGAGTTAGCATCACCACCCTCATATGGGATTAAAGCAAAATCTCTGATAATGCTGGAGCTTTAAACCACTCAAAACCCCTGAAATGGGAGCTAACGTACACATGCCAGGAAACACAGACACAAATTCAAATTTAAAACGGTAACAGAGGACCTCCAGACTGAAAGTTTGGAGGTCAGAGCCCAGTGTGTGGTGGGTTTGGCAGCCGGCAGACCTGACTGTCGGCTTCCAAACAGATTGCAGAGATTAGCTACGTTATCAGAAAATCTAAACTGGAACCAAACAATAATCAAACACGGATAATATGAATTTGGCTTTTTCCTTCAAAAAGGATGCGTGCAATCCAAAAGACCTTGGGTTCTTCTGCATTGATTTTGATCCTTTTTTAAAAAAAACAGTTCATCATGAGTCCGACAATGTTATAGGAGTGCAGTTAAAATCAGTGCTAAATCAGTGAAATACTCTTTTAAATACTTCTCAGACCAGTTGATCGACACAAAGTTCATCAGCAAGCATTCTGATGATCAATTAATTGTTGTCAAAAGTTACCAAGAATCTTCAGCTGTTCAAATGTGAGGATTTGCTGCTGAGCTCAAACTCAGACACATGTAGACACACTGCTGGGAGCTGCTTAAATGCACCTGAATGACAGCATTTAGTTTTGAATGCTCTGCATTAGGATGCAGGAGCGAATCATAGTTTCTGTGTCAGTGATACAAACACAGACTCATCTATGTCTGTTAAGCCTCTGCATGACAGGAGGCAGTTCACCAATTTGGGAGATGATAAAAAACATGCAGAGAGAACTCTAGCAAACTCTGCATATCACTAACACAAACATGAACCTTTTCATCCTCAGAAAGGCTGCCCTAGTTTGGATCTTACACCCACTAGGAATACTTGCACAAGGCGAGAAAAGAGGAGAAAAATATGGAAAAACGAAGGATGACAGTGCAGCGTAGTCTTCTCAATGTTTTCATTTGATATCAGGTAAAAAGGCCTGGATTAAAGTACAGGGTTCAAAAAGGCAAACCTTGTTGGCATCAATTCATAAATTATATCCATATTTTACTCTCATCATCTCCTCCCTCGCTCCGCTCCAAGCTATTCTTTCATCATCAGCCCATTTCTAGGTCACCACCACTTCAAAGCGTCATTGAGAAACACAGGGAGATTCACCAGTCTTGGCAGACGGGGGACGTCGTGTGGGGGAGGAGAAGGGGGAGAAGGGGCAGACGGGATGGTGGGTGCACGGTAGCAGCATCCTGCACTGGCTCGTATAATTAGCATCCATACGGAATGTGCCGGATTAACGAGCGCTGGGAGTCGGGGGGATGTTAGCAAAGCCGGAAGCCGGCGAGCCTGGCTGTTCCGCTTTGTTAGGGCCTTATCTCGCTTTAACACATGAATACACGCATACACACATTTACTGTAACCCTACAGAGGGATAAATGCTTTAAATCCAGTTCAGATTCATCTCCTCACTGTCTGACGAGTGTTAGGGTTGAAATAAAAAGGCAAGAAGAAAGAGACTAAAATCCACTTCAGATTCACTCTGCCTTGAGGTGAATTGGTAGACCAATAATAGGTCATTCCCTGTACAATTTTGTATGTGCGTGTGCATGTGTGTGTGTGAGTGTTTAGCTAGACAAGGGACGGGACGTTGTTTAGAGAAGAAAGGTGTTTTTTTTAAATAATTTCCTGTATGAACAGGAGCCTGGTAGTCTGAGTGTGTGTGTGTGTGTGTTGTGCAGCGTTGGCCTTGAACAATGTAATGTCAGCGACCGCAAACTGCTGCAGCACACACTTACAGTACTTGTTGTCACTATATTTGTGAGGGCTTTGCTTCTATTGCACAACCTTACTTAACAAGTTAAAGGTTAAAGAAATAGTTCCAAGTAACATGAGTTTAAGCGCAGAGCTAAAGGCGTTGTGAGGTAAAAAGTGAAAAGCACTAATTAAGAGTCAGATTTTAATTTGTTTTCCAGAATAAAACAAAAAATTATTCAATAGATAATTATGTTCATTGGAATTAAAATTGCTTTGAATCTATGCAACTCTTAACACTACAGAGGTTGGCTGTGTACCTCCTGAGGAAGCTCCAGTTTGGAGCGGTCAGTGCCCTCCTTGGACTGCAGGCCCATCAGGTAGGGGACGGGAGCATCCAGGAAGTGAAGGAGGGAGGCTGGCAGGATGGGAACGTAGACGTGCTGCCACTGGAAGGGAAACAGCAGCGTGGTGATGCCCTCGGCAACCGTCATCAACCGCTGGTAGTCTGAGAGAGGGAGAGAGAGAATCATGATAACATGAGGGGGATATATCTAACGCGTCAGTATACAAGCTCCTTTTTGTTCCTGTCGTTTCATCTCGAAAGGAACAACATAGATATGTTTGAAATTTGACAGAACATGGAGGGAAGAAGCACTTTTACACTGTACTCTAGCCTGAGGCGCTATTCAATTAAAGGTTGAAAACACCTCAGAGATTTCAGTCTGATTTAATCTAACTTAAATAGGTCAAACTGTTCGGATTGAAAAGGTCACGGCTGCTACATCATCTGATTTTGACAAAACAGGTGACGTATTTTTTACTGTAGTTTCTGGGGCTTCAAAACAGCACTGTAATGAGCCTTAGGCCTTAATCTTAGATATGCACAACAACAACAAAATATATCATTCAATTTAAAGGTGTTATTCTGTGTCAGTCTGTCTCACAATACTTCTTGATTTCCCTAACCTGTCTGTGGCTCTCAGCTCCAAGCCCACAGCTTCCTACTGAAGATGTTAATCTTTAAAAGCAGCGCACAAACATATAGTTTCATTTTTTAAAAAGGCTCAGTGATTTCCTATAACAGCTGGCCATGCTAGGTAGGTACTTTATTGATCTTGAGGGAATTGAATGTGTCAATGCAGTACCATAAAAGAAATCACACAGTAGGAAAATAAAGACAGAATTAAGTTAAATAAGATAAGAATAAAAGTTGAATGGAAATAAAATCTAAAAGTGTTCTTATATGTAGAGGCAGGGAATTACTTTACTGTGAAAAGATGTACAAGTGGTGCAAGCTTCTTGAATCAAACAGAGAAAGAGAAGCAATGATCCATGTTTGGATTATTACATTAATATCCAATGTTGTTAAATTGCATTTGAAAGTCAATTGAAGTGACTGTTGGACTGGACAGAAGGAGTGGGGGAGAAAGAGTGAGAGACTTATGAAATATATATATATAGGGTGAAAGTCTAGATGTGCAAAAAGGACTTTAATCAAGTGATTGAAATGGAATCTGAGAGTGAGTTAGGGTTAAAAACAAGAGGAATAATATTCTGATGGATTCTTTTCAATCACGTTTTCACATATATGTGCGTGTGTGTGTGTGTGTGTGTGTGTCTGAGAGTATTGTCTCTCCTGTTCCCTAAACCAGATTAAGGCCAGTGGTTGCAGGCTGGCTTTGGTATTGAGTTCTGCAGCAGTTTCATCAGATGTCATTATGATGGCCAGAGCAAAAGAAAAAAAAAAAAAAAAAAGGAATAAAACATGACAGAGTTATATAAATTTATCCAATCAGCCGCTCTCTTCTTCTGTGCCTCCCTCCCCCCTCTTGTCATTTCCTTTCAGTCTGTCTTGTTCAGAGTCTTTCTGTCTGTACGTGCACATATGGAATGTGTGCACTTTCATTGAAAATGCATTAAGCTTTCTAAAGCTTTAACCGCAGAGATTTATATTCAACAAGAGAAACTCGAGGAGAAGCAGCTGCTCTGCTTGTTTACTTCTTGGAGTGTGTGAGTGTGTGTGTGTGTGTGTGCACATATTTTATAAACACAAAATAAACCATAAAATTGCAGCACTCTGACTTTATATGAAATCTAATGATCCAGATGTCCAGAAAAAGCGGGCGAGTGGTGTCCATTGTTCATACAAACACGATAAGTTCCACACACACACACACACTCCACTAAAACAGCACCAGCACACTTTCTTTTTCCATAATGTGTTTGAAGAGATGACAGTGAGCAGAGCCTGACACAAAAGTGTGTTTGTGTGTGTGTGTGTGTGTGTTAATTGATTGCCAGAGCTTGTAAAAGGCCAACCAACAAACAAGTCATTAGGCTCATCATGATTATTTGGAGCAGATAAACAAACAATTCTAATTTACTCTATTTGTCAAGTGGAGGCGAGTGACAAGAATCAGTGAGTGTGTGTGGGTGTGTGTGTGTGGGTGTCTGTTCTTTGCCATGACTGAATACCAAAATCCTTTCTCATAGCATTCACCTTTATGCAACTTTCACTTTTTGCGCACCACGTTGTGTAGAAACTTGTTTGAATGACTCACTCTTTTGTGTTGGGTTGATGATATAATCCACATTCCAATCAGCGTTCATTACACTGGTGATATTTGTCACCTCACTTATTTGTTCACACTTGTCCATTTTATATAACCATGTTCACTCAGAAGATTTAACCAACATTACAACCTCTGATGAGCTCTGTGTCAGTTTTAGTCTGGGTTTTTGTAACAGAAAATGCAAGTAACAGAGGTAATACTCCACAAAACCAATGTGCTTTAAGTGGCCAGTTGGGTCCAAGTGTCTACAGCTTCAATAGTGAACTTCAACTTATTATAAATGGTAGAACAGCTGTGATCACTCAGAGTCTAGATTTACTGCTGAACACCAGTTTTGTGGTGTTATTATATTTGGAGCCACAATGTAATTTTTTTGTAATACATTTTTCTTATTCACTGACAACTTCCTGTGATATGCACTGAGATGAGTTAACCTGTACAGTACTGAGGCAAAGTGCAAGTCAGCAGCCACACAACCACACACACTTTCACTCCCGCTGTAGCAGAGGACCCATATGACACAGAATAACCTGACTCAGAGTCTGACTGATGGATGAACAGAAAAAATTAAAGACTCTGTTAAATGGAACTCCCATACAGCCTATGTGGGACTTTAATATCCTGCTTTCTTTTTTTAGCAATGCTAGTTGTGTGGCTCTCGGGATGGCAGCGTCTGTCGAATGGTTGGTCCAACACTTTGGTTCACATTGAAATTCTCAACAGCTATAGGATGGTTTTCCATGAAATTTGAACATTCACATTAACCAAAGGACAACCCTATCTTTTAAAAAACTTTCGAGTTCTGAGTCATCTGGAACGCAGCATTTCTATTTAGTGCTCCATAGCATGCTAACACGCTAAGCTAAGATGGTCACCATTATTACCATTAAACCTGCTCATCGTCACTGTGAGCATGTTAGCATGCTGATGTTAGCATTTCGCTGAAATAGCTGCGAAGCCTCACAAAGCTTGAAAAATGAAAGCATGACAACTGCTACCGTTTTAACATTCACTCAGCCATGAAGGCTTAAGATCAAACACATCATACAGCTTTCTGTATAGGCAACCTCACATAGCTTAGATGTTATCTCAGTCCTTGTTTTTCCATTTACTGTATAACTTTCTGTGCTATCTTTCCATCTCACTGTTTCATTCGAACCACAAAGTTTGAAATCCATGTCACACGGAAAGAAGAGACATCCCATCTGTGTGTGTGCGTTCAAGTCTGTATTTGCTTGATGTCTCAAGTCTGAACAGGTTGAGAGTTTCTCCCACACACACCCTGCTGTGGGAAACACAGCGAGGCTGGGAGTCTGACTGAAACACTCCTGTTTCTTTATTCATGTTACAGCAAATCCTACCTGTTCCCCTTCATGCTCACATCACACCAGGATAAGTTTAGCCTCGGCTGGCTTCGTTAACACTGGCTGTTCTGTGCTTCTCCTAAGTCGTATTGTTTCACACCTCATAAATTTCACCCTCCTCCCCTTTCTCACGCATCAGCGCTCGCGCAGCAAGCCCTCACAGGGAATAACGAAAGGATGATGAGGGAGGAATCAGTGAGATTTTTTTTTTCTTGCTTAACTGAGCTTAACTAATTCATCATCTTCTTTACAGATAACTATTGCGACGGTGGCCCGATTCATCTTTGACAACATTCGCCGCCTCGCTTAAGAAACTGCCTATGAAATATGACACGTACAAGCATCCGTGATAGGTGAGTAAGCATGGAATCGTTGAAAAAAACAACAACAAATCTGATATGACAAGGTGTTGCACTGCAGAAAGCCCCAGCAGAGACAGCACTCATGGATGCTGTTTTGCTTGTAAGGGCCTGATAAACAGGACGGGACATGTCGAGTCATTATGAAACTGTAGCGGTGCAACAGGGACTGATAACCACAGGCTGCTCAGTCTCACGCGGGAAGAAGCGAGCATTCTGCGGTGAACAGCTGACATTAGGTGCTCTTCAAACGCTACACTGAAGTTCCGATGATAAGGCGGTGAAATGATAAGAGTCAGTCAGATATACTGTACAGAAGGATTACCAAATAGCCAAGAAATTAATGTTAAAGTGAACCGATTCTAAATGATGTCAACAACACAGAAATAGAAGAAAGCCAGACGCTCCATTAGATCCGACACAGCTCTGACACTGAAAGTGAGCATGTGACAGTAAGAGGCAACATGCATTATGTGTGTGTCTTACTGTTAATGCCAGATATTTATCAAGCTCTCTAATAATCAGTGTGATGGTTGAGAAAGGTTAAGATCATTTGAGCAGAACGTTGATGTTGCTTTTTTTAGGGTTTAAACAATGACTTCCATCTTCACAGACACATTTCCTGGGGGAGTCCCTGTCTCCGCTCTTCTGGTTTCAGGCTTTCCACCAGATTTCAGATGCTGGCAGCAGGGGTTTTCTCTCATTCAGCCACACGAGCATTGTGGCACAGCACGGTGCAGACAGTGTGCACGACACTATCTGCTTGTGTTCATGCTCGCGCTCTATTTACAGCTTTTACAATGGCAGCGTGTTGCCATTGCACGACACATGTTTTGTTGTTTTCTGCTGCATGCCACTTTCTTCTTCTTGGCTTTAAAATGGTTATATGGTTGCAGATGTGTTTTTAAAGAAGGCGGGAGAGGAAGGGATTGGGTTGGGGGTACCGCAGATATTAACTAGGAGCTGTGTGCTGCAGGCCGTGATGTTAAAAATGTTGAGAGGCACACTCTTGCTCCATGCACCGGCCACAATTACATTATTGGGGAGTTTTGTGGGTCTGCGCACAAGAGTGAAGAGTGAGAACCATGCAGCGGGCCTTAGTGAGTTCAGTCACTCACGACAGTGGCTCACAGTCTGCATTCCAGTTCATCCCAAAAGGTGTTGGAGGTTGGGGATGGGGTTGAGGTCAGGGCCTAATTTCATTATTTTTATGACAATTTCTATTTCTATCAGTGAGTATGATCTACAGGAGCACAGCACGCTCTTCCATGCATGACTGTAGTCACGGCCACATGAAAGAGGAATGTTTTATTACCATTTGTAATCATTTGTCTCTCACCCCTCAGGTCAGAAGCGTTATACCCAGTTAATCAAACCTGTGGGTGTGACGTCAACTTCTGCACACTGCACAGTGTGTAAGCTGATCACCCACACACTCACCTTCTTTGTCTTTCTTACCCACCTCTGTATATCACACACACAAAAAACATGCTGTTGCATTAACTGGAATTGTGAGAACGATTCTTCTTTTGGTCATATAGAGTTCTGGTGTAATAAGTAAAGGTGTTTTCACACAGTTTGTTCACTCTGGTCCGAATCAGTTGATGAGTTGGTGCATTATTTGGTTTCTTTTCACACAGAGAAAAATCCAAGCGATCATTGGTCAGATGTGTCTGGGGTGGGAACAAGACTGTAAACACAGGAAGAGGGTCCTGAAGGAGGTCCACTGGCCAAATACAACATACTACGATGCGCTATTCCAGGTCTGACCTGGATTCATTCTGTGGATAGTTGTTAGCAACTGTTAAATTCACTCATCAGCATCAAACTATGCAAAGCTCACCTGACTACGGGAGATGTTTAGTTTAAAGTTGCGGAATACACCTAGTAGTGAGATCAGATCGAAGTCGGATCACATGCCCACCACAAACAAACCACTCCAGAGTTCGTTTGGAAGCGGACTGAGACCACCTCCTCTAAAGGGTCTTGATGTGGTTTTTTTGGTTCGCACCCAAGTGCTGTTACTGTGTTCACACCTGCCTAAACGAAATTGCACCGAGGGGGGAAAACAAACCAGAGTTCGCTTTAACCAGACTATGAAGTGAAGGTGTGAAAACATCCTAAGACGATATGTTTTTTTTCTGTAATTTGGGTGAAACATTCCTTTAAATAAAAGCAGCTTCTATCGTCATTCACACACACATCAGTTGCTGTGTGTCTGTGTATTGACTGGCTGCCAGGTTCAGAGGCGCCCGCCAGGAATGTAAATGAAGCACACTCATTACCATGTAATGACATTCCTGCACACCCGGACCCCACTCCCCCCCACTGTGTCCCATGATTGGAGGAGACACTGGCCTGTCACTTTCTCCCCCTACCTGTCACAGCATGTGTGTGTGTGTGTGTGTGTGAGGAGGACAGGTAGAGACTGTGTGTAATTGCTCAATGATTGATCAGGAGGAGCGTGGGAACACATGGTGGAGCAACATCTCATTAACATCCCGGGAACGTTCTCCGTGTTTTTCCCCTCAACTGAACTCTTCCATCACCTGCCTCCAGCCAAGTGAAGCTGCGTGGAAGGAGGTTTTCCTCCCCAGTACAAAGAAATTAGGGCTTTCGACACACATGTCATGTTTTCAGTCCGGACTGAAAAATGATGAATGCTCGAACAAAACAGGTTTTTCACTCCAGTGAGTTCCAGTTTTAATCGTTTCCCTCCAGGAGTGATTGCCTTTGACGCTGACAGTGATGAATAAAACACTGAGACCTATTTTTCATCAAAAGGATGATGGGATGAGAGAGAGAGAGAGCAGGTGTGGAAGTGGAGGGCCTTGCTCTTTTATTTCTTGGTCCACTGAGACTGTTTCAGACTGCTTTGACTCAAATTTCCCTAAATTTAGCAGATGCACAGTCCTAATTCTGTGCTGTGTGATTGCTCCACTTGCTCTTCTTCTTCACAAACATCATTCAAACTGCCAGGGCAGGACGGTGATATTTTTTCTCTGGCTGTTCAGCTGGTAAAATCTCTCTTTCTGTAGGTGCTTTCTTTTCTTTGGTTGTTTGCTCTTGATACTAACTACCCATTTCTTAAAGGAATAGTTCAACATTTTGAGAAATACGCATATATGCTTCGTTTCTGAGTGAGATGAGAAGCTCAAGCTCATGTCTGTGAGTTAAAAGAGTACTGCAATGAAAAAGATTTAGAGGTGCTGGTAGGAACATTTTTGAATTTTGGACAGATCCAAGGCTAGGTGTTTCCCCCTGCTTTCAGTCTTTATGCTAAGGTAGGCTAACCACGTCCTGACTCCGTGCCTTACACACAGACATGAAATTGATATCAGTCTATTCACCTCAAGCCCAGAGTGAAAGCAAATAATCACTGCCTGCCTGCGTCTCAGAGGAGTTATCCCAGGAGAGAAAGCTGAGAAAAAAATCTTCTGTCGCACAAAACATACATTTC
Source organism: Thunnus albacares (assembly GCF_914725855.1). Lineage (NCBI taxonomy): Eukaryota > Metazoa > Chordata > Actinopteri > Scombriformes > Scombridae > Thunnus > Thunnus albacares. The sequence continues at coordinate 23,258,522 of NC_058128.1, read as the reverse complement.
TTTATGTAAAATTGACCCAGATTATTACTTACACTAGTACAGTATGTGTCACTAGTCAAACACAATCTGTCCCAAAGCTGCTTTCTAATCTCACCCTGTGGACTACTGACAGTCCAAAAATCACTGCCTCTGTGCCCAGCCACTGTCCTGCAGTACCGTACAGAGCAGTAGAGTCAGCCAATCAGATTATAGCCTCTAATCCTTGACTCATTTGGTGTCATTACAAAGTGTGGGTCCAGAGAAACACCATCTCACAATGTGCCGTGATGACACAAACCCCCTCTGGAGTTCTAATAGGGTGTGTGTGCTGGTCGACAGAGAACGTGGAAAAACTCATGAACCTGTGCCGGAAATTAGGGATCTATTTAAAACAGCAGTGAGAGATAATAGCCTGAATACCCAAACCAACACTTCTGTTCACTAACCTGGACAGTCTGTGATGCTTCATACATACTGAAAGGCAATCATTTATTTGTTGTCATGGAAACTGAATGTGGTGTAGCTGCAGGTAATCAGTTGGTATCCATAGTCCAATTTGTGTAATAAATCCATGAGGGAGACCTGAAGCTATGACTGCTATGACTTGCAAAGTGAGGGTCATGTGACAGAGGATGGTATCAGTAGGCTACTTGTCTGTAGCCTTGATAGCTTTTCTAAATATACTGTAATAAGGTAAACTCTCCTTAAAAATAGTAACATTTTTCCTCCCGCTGTGTTTCTTTGTTATTTCCCCTCTATTTAGTTTCAACAAAGCAGACCCTTATCACTGTGGTTTGAATGTAATTAATGCAAATATTTTCAAATGTCAAAATGATGAGTATGAGATCAACAAACTAAATGAGGTAATCTCTTGTGTCCATCTCCAGCATCAGAATCTCATCTGGACAGATATGATGAATGTACTCTTTTAAAGGTGAGGGTTTAGAGTGTGCACTTGGCTGATTTTAGCTGATACTTTAAATTGTATTTTCATGACATTTAGTTTACAGATTTCAAAGAGCAGCCGAGTCATTTCATTTGTTCACCTCTTGTAATTAGTCTGCACCAGAGCCGGAGCCTCTCTTCTGTGCATGCTGCAGAATACTGTAGATATACTGTAGATATTTTAGGCTTGTGGATTTGGAGTGCGTGCTAATCTTTTCTATTTACATGACTCATCCTGCAGAAGATAAACACATGCTTGCAGAGAAAGTGTTACAGAGTGCTGCAGACCAGAGGAGTGAAAACTGAGACAGAGCAGGACGGAGGAATGTAGGGTGAAAAGTGATCTCGGTCCACAATGTAGTTGAAAGTAGCTGCTGTGTGTGTGTGTGTGTAGGGGTAACACAACCAGTAGAAAACACTCCCAATGAGGCAAAGCATGACACGGTCTCACTGCAGCTGTGAATAATGGATGAAGAGAAACCTAGAAGGAGGAAAATCTGATCACTGTGCATCAGTTAGTCTCATATGGAGCTGAAACTTCAGAGCGTCTTCATGCTCATTTGAGTCCATTTTCTCAGTTTCTTTCAGTCTCTAAACCAACTTCAATCTCAACTAATACTGATGATGATATATTTTCACCAGATGTTTATGTTGGAACTTTCCTTAGATCAGCTTGCGTGTCTCTCAAGTGAAAATATATTTCAGTTTTTCAGGAGTTTTTGTATTTAGAAGCTTTCAGGAGACCATACTGTGGTTCATGCCACATTATCACTTAACATCACATTAATAATGCAGGACTGTACAACTCTGACAATGTCTCTCTTCACTGCACCAATAGTTTTCCTCCTCTGGCTCAATGCTTATGAGGTAAACTATGAATTAGCACAAACCAGTAAAGTGTATGCTACAAATTATTCTGCCTGGCATGTAAGCTAGCATGTGTTTGAGCCAAGTGGCAACTACCACAGTTTGAAGCCGATGCAGAAGTCCCTTGTGCTGATGGTCACTAAATGCTCCAGCTGATTACTATTCAAAAGTGTGCTGGTGGTCATTTTAGAAATGCACCGATTCTGATACTGATACTGAGTCAAATAGCTGGTTTGGGTTTTGGTGACAATGGGCCGATCTGATATGGGATACCATCATTTTAATAAATAAAATGCCTGACACATAAAAGAATGATCCTAGTCTCTTCCACACAGTGAGGCATACAGCTTATTAATTAAACACAATGACTTTTTAGGTCATTTTGGAAATTACTGCTCTGTTTGTAAGATTTCAACTGCTAACACAGTTTAGCTAAAGTAGCTAACGTTAGCCCAGGTGTGTTCCCAGTAAGCTAGCCTTAGCTTGTGTCAGAGGTAGTGGGGTGTGTTTCCAGAGTGTTGGAGATATGTTGTGTATGATTTCAGACATTTATTACAGTAATTCTGTGTATTTGAGTGCCTGTTTGGATAGTGCACAGGGTGAGTTTGTGATGATTGACCCCTGATGGATCAGATGAAGCCTGACAGTGTGCTTGAAGATAAAAATACTCAACAATGCTAAGAATAAAGTCCTATGACTCTGACTTTGCATGCAGCTTGCATAGGCAGACTTACCCTGCGAGTATAGGAGGATCTGCATCTCCAGCAGGGTGCAGGTGAACACCTGGACCAGGTTCTCTACTCCCAGGAGATTGAAGACCTCTGCGAGGGGGAAGTCAGCCAGCGGCAGCTCCCCAGGCCCCGGCCTCTGGCACACAATGGGCTCGTATACACCGTGGAACTTGAGCGAGCGGCCCAGAGCGGGCAGCGGCACCTCATACAGGATGTTGTGAACGTAGCTCTCCAGCGGCAGCGGGGGGGCGGTGGTGGCTGTGACGGCCCGGTGCAGCTGTGACAGGAAACGGCGGCACGCGTGCATGAAGGGCATCGGCGTGATCAGACACAGGGCCTTGGACACATAGAGGGTGTCACGAGAGGAGTCGTAGCCGCCTGCCCCGCGAGATGAAGATGAGGAGGATGAGGAGGTAGGGGGGTCGGCCTCGTCTAAACTGCTGGCCAGAGAGTCCATGCTGGAGGAGGAGGAGGAAGAGGAGGAGGAAGGGGGGTTGGCGGAGGCGTGCTCTGCGTTGTGCATCTGGTAGAGGGTCTGCATGGCGGAGCAGATCTGCGGGCTGGTCACCTCCTCGTAGAAGGTGTGGACGAAGCCGTAGGTTCGAGAGCCGTCCTCCTTGGTGATGATGAAGGAGTGGAACTGTGGCTCGCGCCTGTCCGCCTGCGTCCGGAACGACAGGCCTTTAGGCATACACAGCTGCAGGGAGAAGGGAGGGAACAGAGTCAATCACCACTTCACAGCACGCCTCAGTTAGTTCTTATTAATTATATCATCTTCCAATTTATTCTCATAGCAAAAGGTTTTATTTATGGTCTCCTGGTGAAAACTGGTGCAGTGTTTCAGCTGTTCTTCAGTGTCACTGGGTCAGCTCTGTGGTGTGGGTAACAGCATGCACTGCTGTCTACCACACAGTCTTTTTTTTTTTATACTATCACTAGGAGGCGCCAAAGTTGGAAATGTTCTAATTCTACACACAGTGGCTTTAAACAAATACAAGCTTAAAAACCACTGAGGTGTAGATTGTTTTAAGTTCAGTTCTTCAGAAAAGTTAATCCGGAGTCCTGAATAAAATCAACAGTTTTCACCATGTGTTGTGCAATGCAGGATGAAGCTTGACTAATGTTATGTAGGTTTTCCTTTTACACCATTTACAGTAACAGACATATGTCATATGTTTTGACACACATTCCCGTTCATTTCAATCAAGTGTGTCTAAACTTTTGACTGGTGATTCACTTCCGATATTGAAGCCTGAAATATCTGTGACTTAACAGGAAATGATAAACTGAAGTTGCAGACTGTCTTAAAAGTGAATGCAACAGTTAAAAGTGCATTTTTCATCTTAGACACTCGAAACCAATGTTTTAAGTAATTTCAAAGATATTTTGCGTTCACCAATTGAAGGTAATTACAAAGGGACAAATCCACACTCGAATAAATATCTTATCTGGTTATTTTTAAATGAATTTTGTTCATTTTGTCAAACGATATTCCATCTTAAATGAATGTAGTATAAGATAAGTAAGATACTGATTCTGTTGGCTGTATCTTAAAGTAATGAATGGACTCACAGCTGGATCAGTTAATTGTATTTTTATAATGATCCAGATGTGGACTTTCCATTACTAGCTGATCTTTCATTTAATTCACATTTTTAATGCTATTTTATCGGAACCTTGGAAAACAAACACTGATCTTGGAAACAGCAGTTGACAAATCCCTCTCACCTCAAGGTCCATGTAGAAGCTTCCCATCATGTCATGTGATCTACATCCAATAAGATTCTTCATCCAGTGAAGATTCTTTATCAGATTAAAGATTAAGTGATTTGATTGAAAGCTCCAGAACAGCTACCAAATGTTCCCTGAGGTGAGACTGTCGTGATTATGATATAGCATGGTCCACTTGATTCAAGATGATTAGATAGATAAGATCATTTTCATAAACTAGTATTTACAAGTTTAAATGACGCCATGACTGATATTGTGTTTTTATGTGTGTGATGCTCTCACAGCCAAATCCACATAAACGCACTTTCAGCCTGCAATAAATCTGACTTATTAGCCTCGTTATATTTATTTACCTGCTGAGAGCTGAACAGGAAGTGACTGGAGACGAGCCAACACACATAAACACACGTAAAAGTATTCAGTGCTCTAACACGAACACACACACACACACATTCATACGTATGAGAGTTAGACTCTGCATCCATGAAGACACTCCTACATTTATGCTTGTTTTGAACTTTTTTTAACCTTTACTAACATAAACATTTGCGACATTTAACCCAGTTTTCCCTTTTTTGCATATTTAGTCTGTGCAGAGAACGAATGAAACATGCACACACACACAAACACACACACACACATTGGATTGTGCATGAGTCATCCCTGATCAGTACTGACAGATCTCCTCCACCTCTTGGCCTATATGTGATATTACTCATCACCAGGACCAAATTTTTTGATTTTCTTTTGTTGTCTGGATAATGATAAATTTTCATGAGTTTCACCTCTCAGCCGCACTGGGCTGAGCAGGGTAATGAAATCAAACAGCGGTGAGAAACATGCTCCAAATCTCACAAAACGCTGCAAAGAAATTTGGCGAGCGTCATGTCAAATAAGTATCGACTTGCTGTCTGCAGAAGGAGCCGGAGCGCGTTCAGGATTACTAAACATTAGTGAGGAGCAACAATGTAACAGTCCTGTAGGAACAAACATACATCTGATCTGCGTGTACTATGTATCCGCGACGCAGGAGTCACAGCACAAAGTGACTCATTCAACTGTTTTCCTGTTTATGCGGTTGATGTGAAAGAGGAACGAGGACAACGGGAGCAGAGGAGGTGCATGTGGTTTACTGTTTGCAGTGCAGGGAAAACTGCTGAGGCTTTTATTAAAACAGTGAGAAGCTGTTGTCAGCTTTATCTGCTGGTGGAGGTTAATTGGAGCTCTCGGTGTGAAAATGTGGGCAAACTAAAACGGGGCCCTCACAGTTCTTAGAGCCTCTGGTGGAGTGATTCCAGTTGTGGCTGTAAATGTGCTGTACACTCCAGCTTTCAGCAGGGGGAGATGGGAAGTGTGTGAGTGTTTGTGGGGATGGAGAGTAATGTTTCCTAAAGACTGAAAATGCACAAAATAAATTGGGTTAGGCTTTGAGTTGAATCTATTTTGCCACACATGCTGCAAGATCAAGAATGAACTTCCATGAGCATGAATTCATTTAAAAAGTCTGATTAGAGATTTCTAATGTTTTAGAGATGAATTTTTGGGCCTTGAAAACATTCATGTAGTGTGGACAAAAGCCAGAAGAGACAAAAGAGACAAAATATGATGTGTGTGTGCATGTGTGTGTATGTATAGGGGGTGTTGGGATTCGAAAACAATCATCATAGCAGCTTTACTGACGGGTGCGCAGGCACAGGAAGTGTGATTACACTCCCCCATCCTCTTCATCTCATCTCTCACCTCCCAGCAGGAGGAGGAGGAGCTGGGATGAGAAGGTTCCAGAGAGGAGGAGAGGATGATGGGATGAGATTGTGGGGATGGGAGGGGATGAGGGTCTGCAGAGGTCACAAGATGGAGAAAGCGAGAAAAGATGCAGCTCCTACAGAGCTCAGCAGTCATCCTCGGCGGCTCGCAATCACGCGGGTGTCGGGTTTCAGACGCCGCACTGCTGCATAATGGCCCGTTTCCATGCCGACGTAAGGCGAGAACCGCAGCTGAATTATTCAGTAGTGCTGATGCCAGTGCAGGTGGAAAAATAGGCGGTCACCTTCCATCACAAGAGAGAGACAACCAGGGCCAAACACAAACACACACACACACACACACTGTACATACATACAATATACACACAAAAATGAGCATACACACACCTTTGGCACTTTTACAAACAATAACACACATACAGCCACATGGGGAGTTCACTCATGTTGTTGTCGTCAAGGTCACTGACAGTTTGGCCCCTTCAGCAGAGCCGCATCACACAATCACACTTCTCTTTTCCAATAACACATTCAAGGACTTTTCAATATCTTTCAAGGTCTTGCTTTATGAAATAGAAGGACAGGAAATTGGCACTTTTCAATGCAAGTCAAAACATTGGTCAAATATGAAATTAAAGGTCTGATTAGAGGTCCCTACGTCCTGAGGTTTATTATTCATTTTGCAGTGAATTCATCTCTGAACATCATCTCTCATCATGTTTCCTATTCTGGATGGTGATTTTCAAATATTACCTACTTTCAAGGCCATTAATTCATTTTCAAAACCTTTTTTTTCCTTCTCAATTCCATTTTTTTTCCCTTTTTCTTCATATCAGAAATTGTTCCAGGTTTCATTATTCTGAGGTCCTCTCCAACGTTCCACTCTTTAACCCCAAACTCTGTATCTGTCTATTGACAAGATATCTGTATTTGTGTTTGACTGACACTGGAGAAGAAGCTACACCAGAGCTGGAAATAATCTGACCTGCCTCACTTTCCTGTTAAATTGTTTGCTATTACTGTTTATGTATACTCTTCATATGTGTATTAGTTTAAATGTTCACAAAATATTTGAACCTCCATTAATCAAACAATACAGCATGAGATGAGTTTGAGAGAGTAGCTCATTAGGAAATGTCACATGATTTATAAAAGATGGAGATTATGTATATAATGGGTTTTTGAAGTAAGGTATTGTGTATGTAGGTCACTGACCATACTACAAAATAAAAAGTAGAGGTTGTTCATGCAATGGGAGGAGGCTCAGATCAAGACAAAGCTGGTTTGAAACGTCTATGAATAAAAATGAGAAAGCTTTTGACAAAAATCTGAAAAGAACTTTGGGCCATTTGGAACTGACTTTAAGGAAGCCTGACAGTTTCTACCTACTGTCAAACTTTATTCTGCACATTTAATCAAAAGCTACTGATTGATGACCTCCATTTATTTATTTATTCTAACATCTGAGCAAATCTGTACTATCCTGCTGGATATGGAGTTCCACTGATTGTAGCAGTGAGTGTGAGTGGTTCATATCCCTGATAATGTATTCATAACAACCTTAATGATCAGTATATCTACAGTATCTATCCAACACTGAATTGAGAGCATGAATCAGGAAAAAAAAAAAGGGAGGAGGCGGTCAGTGCAGCTCTCCATGCAAAGGAGAGGATTTATCATTGCTCCGTTACCCAGGATCCCTGAGAAGGCATTGTGTGTCTTAATCCAGGGCCTCTCTGCTCACAATGTATGACTTCTCTTGGTCTCTGCCCCAAAAACACTCTTTTAAATCCTCCCCAGGGTCCTCCGTTTCCTCTGTAAATAGTCCCACTAGTCTCTTCCTCTCCTGCTGGAGGTTTTGTTGGGCTCAGAGGTCCTGTTAATCCTCATATCTACATTTTTTTCCCAAGATAATCGTACAAATCGGTGGAGTGGCCACCTACCATGTTGACTGCATCCTGGTCGAAGGGGTTCCACTCCACATTCTCGGGGTAGCGTGCAAGAACCTTGGACTTGAACGTCCTCTTCAGGGGGCTCTGCTCAAAGTTTTCACCTGGACAGAAGAGAGGAGAAAGAGACAAAGACAACACAACATGTCAGTATCATGACTACCAGCTTGTAACTGTTTGGTCTGATACTTGGATTTCCACAACGCTAGTGGTTTATTACTAATATTCACATCAACCTTACCGAGCCCGGTTACAATCGATCTTTATCACATGAAACTTTCAATTATCCATCTGGCACCTTTTCTATTTTCCACTGGGAGGATGACCTAATGTACGTGCCTCTCTGGACGGAGGTTTTCAGTGACAGCCACTCTGAATGCATGCATGAAATTCCTCTCTGTCAGCAGCTGGACTGCTCAAACTTTCCCCCCATCCCCCATATCAACACCAACATGTCAGAAGAGTGGATGGACGCTCATGGAGACTGTGAGATGTGGTTGACATCATCTCTGAAGAATGGTTGGACCTTGAATTAGGATTTATTTTGTCAAACTACAATTATTTTGTTCTTTTCTTCTGATATACCGGATAGTTCTTTGGTCAAACTGTTCACAGACGTGTGAAACTTGGCATGTCCCAGTAGCCTGCTGGTTAAGATGCATGCCACATAACTGCAATGTCTGCTCTCTGATTCCAGCAGTGGATCTTTGTTGCATGTCATTTCAGTTATCTCTCTGTTGTCACTGTCTGATAAAGGCATAAAATACCCCCCAAAATATATAAAAACTTAAAAAAAAAACATGTAATCTGTTACAGTGGCATCACTTTAAAATGGTCATAAGACAAAAATGAATTGAAAATTGCCCCGAACCAACTTTCAGTCACATCAGTAGGTTGGATAAATTCAGTCCTTCTCACATGCTGCTGTCTAAAGTACAGAGTAAGTGTTGTAAGAAATAGCCAGTGCAGAGATGCCATGATGCACAAAACTAATCTACATGTAAATGCTGTTGGAATATAGCGGAGTGGTGAGAGTGTGTTTAATATAAGCAACAGTTTATCACAAAAGCAGAGTTTCCGAGTCTTGTTTATCAGCATTTAGTGACGGTTAATCTCATATTACAGATCTTTCTAAAAGAGTGATGAAAATGGCAGGAACGGTTGCACAAATTGCAGAGTTTTTAAATTCAAATTCACTTTGTTGGCATTAATTAAGTCACAACAACTATATTGCCAAAGTATCAAGAGTCAATGACATTCTTAAGGTAATATCTAAGAGTCTAATCTGCAGTCACATTAATTATTGCTGTGCAGTGCGGGGCAGTGCAGCAAAAATCATTACGTAGTAGCAGAACTGAACTCAGAACTGTTAAATTATAGAACTCATTACAATAACTCACTCAAGAACAGTACTGTAGCTGGATTGTTGATTGCAAGATTCAAGATTTTACTGTAGTTATCATCACACTGTTGTATTGCATTGTTAGTAGGTTTGTAGAGTACTGGTATTATATGTGAACACATGAAGATGAATATGTGTATATATGTAGGTACATACAGTATATATGCCAATGTATGTATGTAGGTTATATGTGTGTATGTATGCATATGCATTCACTTGAATGGGAAGGCCCTGCTGTATAAGATATATGTGTGTCAATAATTATGTGTTGAATTAATGTATGCTTAAATGTTTTTAATGTGGACTCTTGGACGATTAGCCAATGAGCTAAAAGATACGAATAAATCAAATCAATCCTGAAGTTAAAGTAGCGACAACTTCACCTCGGAGAAGTAAGAGTCTCCTCATTACAGACTCAACAGTCTATTACACAAGCATGTAAAGTAATGTCAGTGAAATGTTAAAATTGTCACTATAACCCTGCAGACAGAGAGATTTAGGAGCTATGAAAGCTTTATTTATATAATAATATGACTTATTATTGTCATGAAATGGGGCCATTACTTTGATTTTCCTGTTTAAAAAAAAAACTTAAATATATTCTTGACTACTGAATATGTTAAATAAATATTATAATCTATAAATTGCTATGTATTGTTCAGCATAAAGAATCAATAAGGGCTCTGGTGAAGACAGTTGTTTTTAATAAGATAGTTTGTTAATCGTTACCTTGGTAAATGTGTCAATTAATTGTGATATCAAGAGCAGTGCATGCTGGGATAGGACAAGCGGAGCCTAGAGTATGAAGCAACAGCAAGCTGCCATTTTTTCTGCCATCTGTTTTGGTCAAATATGAGATCTGCAGCACCCTCACTGTGTCTGTACTGACAGAGAATGCAGTCTGTCCATCCAAAACCCAGCTTTACACTCCAGTCCTCTCTCTCCATCTACTGTGATTTCATTGTGTGTGTGTGTGTGTGTGTGTGTGTGTGTGTGTGTGTGTGTGTGTGTGTGAGGGAGTCAGTTGTCAGAGCAGCATAGCGGAGACAAACTGTGTCAAATGCCGGACAGCCATACGGGTGGTCACATGTCCAACAGCTGCTCAGGACACAACAGCCGTCCTCCGGAGCGGGATATATTATGTACTTTCTCACTGAATTCTTTCCTTCTAATTCAAATGACTCCATCACACTTCCTCCCCTGCTTCCTGTGTGTGCTCCACTGAACTACAGTCACACTATCGCTCTTGGTGAGTGAGAAATAGCTGTTTATTGTGGTGCTGGGCTCATTCTAAAATGTTCTGGATCACAGCGTCAACAAAATGCTTAACATGTAAAAATGGAAAAACCTCGAGAGAAATTGTTTAGGAAATTCAAATTGTGCTTCCCTCAGCTGTGTGGTGACAGGAGGGATTTCTAAAGGGGAATTGAGGGAGAAGCCCAGAGGCACAGATGGGAAGGGAAATAAAAAGTAGAAGAAGAAAATATGTTTTTTTATAATTTGGGTGGAACAACCCTTTAAATAAATGATTTTCTTTGACAGTCGACTACAAACCAATAATTCTAGCTGGAACAGACTCAAGAGTCTTGCTCAAGAGCACCTCAGCAGGTTGAAAACTTGCTGACTCGGGCGCTGAGATCAGTGATGAGCTACTGATGGAGCTGTGATACTGGGGTCAAACCTGCAACTCTGTAATGACTCTCTGTGGGCTATTAAATCTCACCACTGATCCACACACTCATTTCATTTCCTTTCAGTGATCAGATCTCCAACAGTCCTGCTGCAAGGTGGAGACAGACCTACATTGATTCCAGATAAGTGAATGAGCTGAGGAACGCCAGACAGTTGGTGCCTTTTAATGATAAGAGCGAGGTCAGAGGGTCATTGAAGTTGGGTGAGGAATAAAGGGGGAGGGACAGAATGATCGTTTTGAAAATTTAATCATTGATCACTCCAGCGTGGGCCCAGTCACATGATCAATAAGGGTTTTGTGTGAATGGTAGGAGTAATACAAAGACTCACCGTAATTATCATTAATTTGCTAATTGTTTATTAACCTGAACTGCAGGGTCTTTATTTGGAACTGGCTGGAACTGGTTTTAATTTGAAGCTGTTGGCCAATAATTATTATTGGCAAACATTATTATTATGTTCAGTTTACTATCATTCACATCTGAGAAGCTAGAACCACTGAAATTTTGTCACTTTTGCTGAAAAAAAAAAAAAAAAAAAAAAAAAAGATTTTCAAAATAGTTGCTGATAGATCAATCTATCGACTAGGGCTGCAACTGTCAATTATCTTCCTGATTAATTGAATTTTTGAAAAAAATCTTTAAAAGACCAGATAATAGAAAAAAAGCCCATCCATCCATAAAGTGACATCTTCAAATGTTTTGTCTGACGAACAGTTCAAAACACAGAGGCAATCAGTTTACAATGATATAAAACATCTCTGGTTTTAGCTTCTTCCAGTGGAGAAGTTAAAACCAGAGATTCTACAATGAATCAATTATCAAAATAATTGCTGATTAATTTTCTGTTGATTGACTTATCGATTAATCAACTAACTGTTTCATCTCTAACTGAAATATTGGTTTGCGGGTGTTTAGTCTTGTCTCCAGGACACCCTCGACCTTTACAACCAGCTTTGGCCATACTGTTCTTAATTAAAGTCCTGCCAATAAAACAAAGAGAGGAAGAAAGAGAGAAAGAGAAAGAGAGAGAGAGAGAGAGAGAGAGAGAGAGAGAGAGAGAGAGAGAGAGAGAGGGTGAAAACTTGAGAGGCAACGCCAGATGAATAATGAAAAGGCCGGCTGACATTTCAGGAGGTTCAGAGAACAAAACAAAGCAAGACGATGTTTCCCAGTCCGGCTGAGCTGTCTGATTCCCTCCAGCGGTCCTCTGCACCTGCACGCAACACGTCCAAATGTACATGAGGGACTAGAGGAAAGTGTCTGTGCTTCAGTGACATTTACAATATCTGATAAAGCAATATCTGACTCTGTTTAAGCAGATGCTATTACGATGTGTAAATAACAGCAGGCTTCAAGAAGACCTCCAGTGCACACACACTGGATCTCTGTGTGTGTCTATTCCTTTGTCTCATACTCATACACACATCTAAATACACTCAAACACACATAACATAATAATTTATACTTGGTTTTGTGCCCCAGGAGGTCCAGGGCTTTGTGTCTACTGTTCAGGTATGACAAGGATGACTGAAGCCCCCCGAACGCCTTTACCATGACAAACAAAAGATGACAGGAAAAGGACAAAAGAGGGAAGAAAAGAAAAAAAGGGAGAAGAGGCTTGCTTTGTTTAAGCCATCCATCCTCTACTTTTCTTAACTCCCCCAAGCAAACAGCTACAAAACAAACAACAACCTGGAGGCAGAGAAATGGGACGGCTGAATGTTTTTCATCAGACAAGGAGAGGGGCGAAGGTAAAAATAGTCAGCTACGACCAGGGAGCAAGAGGGGGACTGATTTGGATAACAAGCTCAAAGAAAGTTGACCTAAATACTGTACAGTGACTGGAGAGGACACTGGAGGAGAGAGAGGAAATATGAGAGAGAGGGGCTAAGAGGATGAAATGGATTGAAGGGTGTAATCCAGGTGGAGGTGGTGAAGGCAGAGTGATAGAGGGGAATCTATATTAGAGCATAAAAGTGATATCACCTGTACACAAATATAGACTGATATGATTTCTCTATGGATTCACTGTCATTTCAGAAAGGTATCAAATGGAACTGGTATTAGTTTGATACCATCAGGCACAATCATCCTCATACCAGATGGTTATATTATCAACAGAATTTACATTCTGGCATTTTTATCTCCCTGGAATATAACAAGTTTGTATATAACATGAACTGTAAAAAAGGTTCAATAAACACTATCAGCTGATTATAGTAAACTGGTTCTGTGATGCTGGTTTTTGCGTTAACTTTGCGTTACAAAAACGGTTTTAGGGTTGGGGTCTGATTTGCAATTGTTAAGCTCCAAGGTAATGAACATCTTATAAGTCTTTTATTTCTTCTCCGTCTTCTTTATTAGCATAGAGCAACATACAGTAGAAATCAAAGTTAAATGTGGTGTACCACAAGGATCTATGCTTGGGCCACTTTTGTTCTGTATGAACATGCTGCCACATATCTTCAAATATGCAACATAACTAGGCTGATGATACACAAATCTATCGTCTTGTAACAGCCAATAACTCCTCCCAGCTTTTAAAACTGGAGAAATGCTTGTCGGAGTTCCATCGATGGGTGAGTAAAAACTTTCCACATTTGAATGCCAAGACCAAAATGATATGCATATGTGTGTCCACCCTCTTGTTTTTGTATTTCCAACAAGACCAACAGAGTGGTGAGTCTTCTGTAGTGAAATGATCTTGCTAATTGTGGCCACCAATCATAAGGCTACAGAATCTCCCAGTTTACTTTCATCATATCATTTTAGCTTATCAGCTGATTCAGCAGTATGTGAATTAAGAGTCTCATGAAAAATAAGATGTGCATATGGAATACACATTTTATTGCCTATCAGTTACATTTTATTAACCTATTGTATTACATGCTGCTCATCTCATTTTTAAATTGTAGCTTATTGTGGACTTAATTAAGCTACCGCTAAAAATCTTACAGTTCCAGCCTGCTCTATTGGATTTGAGTGACCCAGCCTTTCCTGTCAGCGTCAAGACACTGGAATGATCTGCTTAGCTGAGAGGTAAACATATGGGTTTGAAAGGATTCAGATCTAATAGGCGAATTCCATAGTAAAATAAAATGCTATCTGAACCCAACTATAAATAGTTCATAGTAATAAATGCAGTCTGTGGAAGAGGTAATTATGTGAAATCACATCAATGTTCCCCACAGAGAATTCACAGTAAATCCATACAGGGGGCAAGGCTGACATTGTATTTGATCATGTAGTTAATGAGGTACATCTGGAGAAGGGAGCAGCTGAGTGCGGACAGAGCAGGCGGGCATGGCAGACAGTGTGAGGGGTACAGATGATGGTGTTTTACCTGTGGCTGCAGTATCTGGATCCCTGCCTTGGCGGTCGGCTTCTAGCCACTGGTACAAAGCTATGGACGAGCCACATGCAGAAAAACATGGAGCAAAAAACAAAGAAAAACAGCGCAATGTCAAAAGAAATGCACACAGAAAAGCAAATTAATGAATGCATGAGAATGAGTACAGCATGAACATGGCACACACAGTATCAATATCACAACAGAGCATGGCATGGCATTTAGGACATAATACACATGGGCTTCAAATGGGAGAATTAGCACTCTGAAACAGCACTTTTGACTTTTCAGTGTTCTTTTTATTGGAACCACTAACAGCCAGAGTAGCTTTGGAGATCAAATTGTCGAATATGGAGGCAATAGTAGATGTCGCACAATGCAGAAACAGGCAGTATGTTAGATACCAAAAGATGCAAATAGTGAGTCATCATCTGCAAAGTGTGACATTCCTTTCTGTCTCTTCATGAGACTTTTCAGTGAATATCTGGTCTTTTGGGGGAGTTAAAAGTGCCATTTCAGAGTTGCAAGACTCGATGAAAATGTTTCGATGCATGTCAGCGTCTTAATGATGGAGCTGTGAGTGAAGTAGTAGCTTGTGGTTCAAGTGTTAGTGAGCAGCCAGCTCATTGGAGTCAAACCAAGCAGCAGAATTTGCACAGCAGCAAACATTTACGTCACAGATGGTTTCCAACCAAATAGAGACCACAGAGAGGATGGCGCGCATCTTTAATGTGAATGTGGGCATTGTTGCTAGTGTGTACAGTGCATCTGAGCTTAATCTCTTTAACCCCACAGGCCCACAGTCATTACAAATCCACAGAACTCTATTTTATATTCTGGTAGATATCTCAAAGTAGGACTGCAACTAACCATTGTCATTCAAATTGATCTATAAAATGTCAGAAAAGAGTTAAATATCAACAGATTGATTAATTGACTAATGGCTGCAGCTCTATCCCACGTTTCAAAAGATACCAAATCCTGTATGTCAGGATGAATTGTGGGGAAATGGGTAGATTATTTCCATTGGACAGAGCAAAACTGCCACAGAACTATTAAGTCTTGATTTTGAATATTTCACTCAGTGTAAAAACCATAAATCTTCAATGAAGAGCTTGAACAAGATGATACACAAAACACATTATATTGTCAGACGATGTGGAACAAGATAATCTTTCCATCCTTTAAGCTACTTCCGGGGAAATAAAAAGGGTCAATCTGGTCATTAAGGGGTTAAAGTTGGCGTACTCATAAGAGAAGCATAGATATTCTGACTTTTAATCCTAAATATGGGTCTACAGCGAATCCTACATTTCCCATAATGCAACTGGATAGCCTCTTTTCATTAAAGCCTCCCTGCCTAGTGAAAGCCTACTCATTTCCAACTAAAAGCCCCCAGGTCGTTACGTAGACTTTAATAGAAAGCCTGTGTTACAAACTGGGGGATTTAGTTTGTATTCTCCAAGCTCAAGCTTATAACCATAATGACATCACTATGACATCATCAGGGTTATTCTCTAAGACTTGACAAAGCTCCTCCAGAGCCACAGAAGACATTACAAAACGTTTTTTTCAGGGTAAGTAGTACTCTCTGTGTTGATTATATACAGTATCCTGTATATACTTGTGTATGTAAAATTAGTGGCATTCCCCTGCAAGACATTGTAACCATATTTAGAGTAAATAGACTTAAATTGTCTACTGTAAATGTCCAGATTATAGCAGAATACAAACAAGTAATACAGACAGTAGGCTAATCTCTGTGACGGCGCCTCTGCTATTGTGATCGGAGTCACCAGGCCGAAGATTAGAAGCCTTAATCAGCTCTCTCCCACACACTAAACTATCCGATCTTGACAGGAAAGCAGGCCGCACCACACTCTGAACACTGTCTGTTGGGTATTTTTATCCAAAGTGCCTTGGTTCAGCTTTGAGAATAGTTCTGAACACAGCACTGGGGGTAAATGAACTTCCATCTTTCCATCCAACTGTGATGAGAATATTGAGCAAACAATAAAATGTAATATGGTGCAATAATGTGAACACCGGCAGAAACATGCATAGTGTAATATGTGTGTGTGTGTGTTTCTCTGCCCTCCAGGAACCTCCACAGCAGGGGGGGGGTTGGATTTCAAGGTCATTATGATGACACAAATATTGTGCGTCCGCTAAATTCCTAAAATAGATTCAGAAGTGCACACTCTGTCCAGGTGTGTGAACATAAACACAATATATGGACAGCCCTCTCAGGATTTTTCCTCACACTGCTGATCTTTATGACAGACACACACCTCCCTATCAGTATTATGTAACAGTAGAACATTTATTAAGTGCTATCTCTGCAAGTTTCCTCCTGGCTGTGCGTCTCTTACCGTTCTGCTCTTCCTGTCAGTTTCTCCTCTATGACTCTTCAACCACCTCACTTACTCTCTATACACGCACTCCTACATCTACAGAAAGACCTGGATGAAACTATCACGGCTCATAAATGCTACTGAGAGTCTAAATGAGGTGATTTGTTAGTGTACAGTTCATCCTTTCAGGCAGCCACTCGCAGAGATTTCAAACTTACTTAAAATATCTTATATCAGCCAATATTAGCCTGTTGCAATTATCAGTATTGGCGTACATGGCGGCCTATAACAAACAAGAAAAGTCAGTGTAGAAATGCTAAAGATTTGTCCACCACACAGCACTGACGAGCTTATCTTTTAACTGTAAAATGCTGCACTTAGAACATATCTTGTTTGCAAATTTTTATTTCAATCAGTGTTAAATCAGTCACACTAAAAAAACAAAACAAAATCAGGCTCATCATTCTCTACAGGAAAGGTTATTGGGGTTTTTTTTTTGGTGCGCTGGCACCACATAGTCTGGCGTGTCTGTCGAGACTGAACCGAAAGTCTCGCCAGTCATTCTGCGAGATGAGGTGTCACTTAGTTCAAATGGCGGATAAGTCAGAAGTGAAGGAAACTGTTTAGATGTTTTGCGACAGGAAAACCACGACACACAGAGCTGCTGGTATTATCTTCTGCTTCCATCGCTGAACCTCCGCCAACCTGTCTGCCCAGCGCTCTTCACTCCAATTTCTCATGATTAATTTCTAGAACTTTCACAGATAAAATCAAACACACACACACGCAGACACACTAACACGCGTGGTAACATTTTGGACATACAGTATTCTAACCGATCTCGCTGCTTTGAACGCTCCGCTCGCACATCTATTGATCGGTGCTATTGCACACAGGGCTAGTGAAGCAGTTCTGAGTGATAATGATCAGAACTGGCATGAGATCAATGAGTTGCAGTATTAAGCTGATTAGTTATCGGTCTGTATGATGAACTGCTACTCAAGGCATTCTACGCTTAGGATGATTCATTATTGATGCTTTAAATGTTACTAAGATATAAATGCACAAATGTTGCTTTAATATCCTTCCAGCTCAATCCTACCACTCCATTTCCCATCTACACAGGGATTAAAACACCTTTACACTACCGTACATATAGAATATATAGAATTTAGGGCTGTAACTAACTATTATTACTACTAACTATTGCTATTCATTATTGATTAATCTGTCCATTATTTTCTTAAATAATCGAGTAGTTGTTTGGTCTATAAAATGTCAGAAAATAGTGAAAAATCACTGTTTGCCAGAACCTAACATGACATCTTCACAGTCCACAACCCAAAGATATTCAGTTTACTATCATAAAACACTGAAGAAACCAGAAAATATTCACATTTGAGAAGCTAGAAGCAGAGAATATGGACATCTTTTCTTAAAAAAAAAAAAAAAGACTCAACTCACTCTGATTATAATTATCAAAATAGCTGGCGATCAATTTAATAGTTGGATAATAATCGTTTAATCGACTAATCATTGCAGCTCTAATAGAATTATATATTCTGCATTCAATTGCACAATACACAGATATAAATATGTTAACACTTGGTTTAAACAGACTAAAGTTGAATTTGTACATGTTGACCAGTTACAAGTAAACCAGAGTTTATTATGACCTTAAGTCAGAGTGACTTTGACATTGACATGGTGACCCTTTATCTTGGCAGGTTAATCTGTTTTTAGCTAAACTTTATTCAAATACAATGAACAGCAGCTCATGAAGAAATATCTGTAGATAAACATCAGTTGCGTTTATTTGGTTTCACGTTAGGCTTTTTAAGTAATAGCCTTCTTTCTGAGTGAGGTAAGAAGACTGATATGACTGTCTTGTCTGCACATTAAGTACGGAGATGGAGCCAGAGGATGTTTAGCTTAGCTTAGCATACAGATTGGAGGCATTTCTGTTTGTGTATTGTAAGAGTTAAAGCACTTAAAACTGCTTCCAGACCTTATGCTAAGCTAGGCTAACTGCCTCCCGCCTTGAAAAACATCTAAAAATGCACAAAGGCTTCTGTATCAGAGCACAGTCCTCCTCAGCTCAGCGATAGCAAAGCAAAGCAATTACTGTATATTGGAGAATCAGTGTTAATCCCAAACCACACGGCCCTCGGGGGGCTCTGTATTGATGTAGAGGGCCGACTGTTTCCAGCCAGCTTCATATATTTATGAACACTCATTAACACACTCAATCCCCAGTATGATCTCTCTCCCCGAGTTGGAGCCGATTCAATTTAAATTTGACGTATGGGTTCATTTTGCAGTCTGTTGATAATCTCATCCATTAGCTTGAGCTCTGTTCTTGTTGAGGGTCTTTGTTGGTGTTTCGTGAGGCGAGTCGCTTTCAGAGATCTCTGGTGGCTTTAATGCTACCTGCGCAAATTCAGATCCTGCATGTCATAAATAATAATCATGGAAGCACACAGGACTAAACAAAACACAGACAGGCTTCAAATCAATAACATAATGAGATTTACTGTGATTGAAAGGCGTAGTACAAATTAAATGCATTATTATTATTAATGCAGCCGCTCATAATGAAGCTGTTATTGTGAGCATTTGTTAGATGTGTAATAGTGACATGTATCTCTGTTGGAACAGACTTTTGTTATGTGTGTGTTTTGTTGCTCTGTATGAACTCTCAATCTGTGACCTTTACTTTAGTAAAAGGTCTGCTAGTTTTTTTTTTATTGATTTCATGTCTAACATTTTGTCACAGCAGGAAAGTTAAAAGACATTTATCAGGACATTTTACCCCCCACTCACCCAACCCTATACCTCCATAGCTGAATAAGAGCCACAAACAGTATTGACAATAATAATAAAATACAATAAAAGCAACAAAAAATAACAGAAAAACAGCAATGTATCAGAAATAAGAGAAGTAATAGTGAGACTGGGCTTTATCTGTTGACATTTAGACTCCGAGACGGACGTGAGGTCGCGACCTTTACTTTCTGATGAGATTATAGCACAGAGATCAATGTAGCCACATCCACTTGGCAACATCTGCAACACATACACACACACACACATTCATAGATGCTACCAAAAAACAGAACAAAGCCCTGCAACACTAACAGCTATTCTTCACCAAACTCCCAAACAAAATACTTAATAGTCTTAATAGTGATCACGCTCGGTTACACAACCTGTTTTATTTGTTTATCTTTCATTTGCGTCATCTAAACTGAGTGAGGAGGAAGAGCAGAGTGTTCCCCTGTTGAAGGTGGATGAGAGTGTGGTAGATCTGGTCGGCCTTCGCTGCTGCCTCCCGACTTGAATTGCAAAGCGGCAGCCGCGCAACAGTTCAGCAACAACAAATCAATGCAGCCTGTGTGTGTGTGTGTGTGTGTGTGTGTCCATCTGCCTCCTTCTCTGCTTTTTTTTCTCACAGTCTCCTTATAAACCATTACAAATCTATTTTCAGCTGATTTTGTGGTTTCCACGGTAAACCGCTTCTCACAATGATTACACTGTGTGAATACGTTCATCCAAAGAGCTTCACGCGTGACACGGACATGAACACCTACCGAGAACCAAAGCTAGCTGAAGTGATTCTGTGGTGGGGGGGGGGGGGGGGGGGGGGGGGGGGTCATCCATCACAGTGACCACAGCACCAACATTCTAGAGTACAGAGAAACCATGATTTTGTTTCAGTTGTACTTAAAGCTGAGAGCACAGTTCTTATTTTAAGGTCGAGAACATCTATTTCTAAAAAAAAATGTCTACGTAAGAGACACTGTGCACATGATAGCAAATAACAGTGATGAAATATAGAGAACTGCATGAGCTGAAAACAGAGATCTATTGAAATAAATAAATTATACAAAAATAAACAGGATGTTTGCAGCAGGGAGCTCATCTCATGTTTCAGTCTCAGTCCTTCATTTTCAGCAGTACAGACCAGCATCATGTCTTTTGCCATTAAAGAACACTGGAAAAAGTAGATATTCATGTGATAGGCTTCATTTGTGGTGTTTCTGGTCTTTGTTATCACAGGTTTTTGGCACAGTTGACATATAAAAAAGATATTTTGTCTGTTTCCTGTCATATTTAAGTAGGCTAGCCCCGTTCGGGATTGTCTTATTGTCTTATTGTCTTTGTAGCAATGGCAGAATGTCTAAAAGCAAATGCTGCAGAATGGATCATAACAATACCCAACACATGATTGCACATGCTGCACACTGAGGTCCGTTTCTTATCAGCAGTCAAGGCTGAGCAACACACACACACACAGTAGCAGACGGACGGCCCTGAGAAGAACTTGACCTTTGCATGAGGAGGAAAGGGAACAATACAAGTCTGATTTATCATGTGCCAGTCCCTGCTGAGATCGCTCTTCTCTTAGGCTGAAGTCTCCGTTCTCTCTAAAACTAATTTAACAATTAATAGGACTTATGGTGAATTATTATGATTTTCACCATGTTTTTTTGTGGATTTTTTTTCTTTAGCAGTCAGTGCCGTTCTCTCTCAGGCTGAAGCTGACAGTTCCGAGCTTTCTTCACCCCTCTTCCTCCCTGTCTCTGGTAACAATCATCAAAATAATGAGGTCATTTCCATCAATAGACATCCATACAGCAAGCTCAGCTTTACAGGAGGGGTTTCCCCCCCCCTAAAAAGTCAGGGGTTGGGGGTATTATATGACACACACTGCATCATTAGAGCCACAAATCACTTAATGCACCCCTAATTACATACAATAGGCCCCAGGAGGGCGTGCCCACAATGCATCTATACTAGTGTGTGAATGTACAAACACACACACACACAGACACACACACATTTGTACACAATGAGAAGAGTGTGAGGCAGCCTCTCATTAGACAGAACATGTTAAAGCACACACTGGAGGAAAAATGCCCAATTACAGCACTTATTAACTGCAGTAAAGCTTACACACACACACACACACACGCATATAAATGAAAGAAACAGAAAGAAACTAATCACATGTTGGCCCCAGACACTGATGCATAATGCATGTGGAGCCTGTTGACCGGGTGATCAGACGCACTGCTCTAGGAGTGTGTGTGAGGATCAGTGTGTGTGTGTGTGTGTGGACTTCAGAGTCAGGGAGCATGACTGAGTGACTGACGGGCTTTGTTGTCTCTCTTCAAGGCCCTGCAGATTCAGAGGAGGAGGAGGAGGAGGAGGAGGAGGAGGAGGAGGAGGAGGAGGAGGAGGAGGAGGAGGGGTGTATCTGTCCTTTAGAAGCAACCCGAGCAGACAGACAGAGAAGAAAGATGACTGTCAGTGTTTCACCTGCAGCATAAAAAAGGTACAGACAGTGTGTATCTGTGGTTTCCGAAGCAGGGATGCGGCCGTCGTTATTCGCGGTCCTCGGGGGTCGGCGTGTCTACTTCAAAAGCATGTGTCTGCGCATATCCTGAATATCTGCTGAATACATTAAATCATCCCCCCTTCGACGCACACAAAGTCAGTTGCGTGTGAAAGCGAGGACGCGTTCTGCAGCCTGTAGCGTACACACAACCGGTACAAGAACTGACAATGGAGATATGAGCTCAAAACAAAACAAACAAACCGCTTCATAAACCGCTCAGCTCTGGTTGGAATCTGTGCCCGGCCTGCATCTTTACAGCTCTACAAAGAGCCTGTGGTTTTCTCCTCCTTCCTCTGGTTAGAGTCTGAACAAAAGAGTCAGCAACATAAAAAGCAGGATATTCGTAATTAGAAATGAACTTTATTGATCCATTTATCATCAATATTCGCTGTTCCTCAACCATCCGAGCATGTAATAAACAATTTGAAGCCAGCTTACACTTTCAAACTCACAATTTGTAACCCATCAGTTGTGAATGTGTCGTCTGTGAGCCCAAGCTAGAAATCAATCTGAAGACATCACTATGACATCACCAGACCTCCAGAGTCACAGAAGACACAATACAGACTGTTTTGACCGGCTGAAGAGTAACTCTCTTCATGACAGGCTAAACAACTGCCCCTTGAAGCATTGCATTTACAACAAAGAGGATATTTTGGGCTCTCTAGTAGCAAGGAGTCAGACGATGGTGGACAGCAGACATATACCATTGCTGTATTTACACTGTTAAAATTAAATAAAGTAGAAAAAGATGATTCCATCACTCTTTAACTTTTCCTTTTATCACTATTTCAAATTTCCACCCCTGCCAAGTAAGAAAAAACATCCCCCCACAAAAACAAAAAAAAATACCCTGTAACGTATGCCAGGTTAAAGGTGCCCTCAAAAATAATACCTACTAAATATTATTTTTAATTATGACAGTTTTTTAATGTGAACCATCTGAAAAAAGTGTTGCATTTAACTGACAGTAGCTGAAGACTGAACAACACCAAAAACAGCAAAGTACAA
Organism: Thunnus albacares; assembly: GCF_914725855.1. Classification (NCBI taxonomy): domain Eukaryota; kingdom Metazoa; phylum Chordata; class Actinopteri; order Scombriformes; family Scombridae; genus Thunnus; species Thunnus albacares. The sequence continues at coordinate 23,235,349 of NC_058128.1, read as the reverse complement.
GCCATTATAACACACACACACACACACACACACACACACACACACACACACACACACACACATACACACACACACACACACACGGTGCCCATTCAGCAGCACTTATGAAAAGAAAATTCTTCTTCATGGCCAAAGCCTCAATACAAGTCAGCAGGAATTGATCTACTGCTCCCATAATGCTTATCCATCTGGCTTCACCGCACACATTCCACCACACAGTGCTCCACCAGCAGCACCTGCTACAACTGGGCACCCGGCCTGGCCACACACACACACACACACACACACACACACACACACACACACACACACAAAGCATCCAAACAACTCATACGTGCACAAAACTCACACTCAACCTTCTCCTGCACATAAATGGAGCCAGCGCCCGCTGCGCCGTTCTGGGCTGCCAACGCCTGGCACTGGCTGGGTGAGAGCAGCACCCATCTGTCTCCTTGGCAACGGGTCAACTAGAGATGGGGGGGGGGGGCTGTCATTGATGGGGTATTGGGGAGGCGGGGGTTGCCACCTTCTAATCTCTTAATCATTATGAATTATCCTTACATGATGGGGATCAGAGCCGCAGGGGGGCCGGGCTGAGTCAGAATGACAATACAAGGCAAGTGTGTATGTGCGTGTGTGTGTGTGCGTGTTTTTGATACCTAATTGGGACCTTTTCTGGTATAAACACCGACCTTGTTGGGACCAGTAGTCCTCATGGGGACCAAAGCCCGGGTCTAATTAAGCCCTGGTTGAGGTTGGGGGTAAGGTGTGAGTTGAGGTTAGGTTAAGGTTAGGTTAGGGTTTGGGTTCAGCTGTCCACAATGAATGGAAGTCAATGCGATGTCCTAACAAGGATAGTTGCACAAACTGTTGTGTGTGTATTACAATGGTCCAGTGTCCCAGTGCCCAGGCTAAGCTGGCTCTACCGGCCCTATTCAGTGCTCTATTGGCCGGCCACAGGACGCTACCGTGGTGATGTCATCACTCTGTCATGCTGTCAAACCCGGCTTTGTTCTTTTATTCACTTTAAAGATGGTGAGGAGAGAGAGAAGGAGGGAGAAGAAAGGAGGAGGAGGGAGAAGGAGGCTGGGCCAGGAGGTGTTGAGGGTGACTGACTCATTTTCATTCAGGCACATGCTCTGGTTGCTCCCCCGGGTCCTTAAATTATCGCAGGCTTTTTCTGTCCCCGCTTCATGACTCGCTGTCACGGGAGTGTATCAGCAGATTAGCAGCTGTTGATTATCTACACCTTGCTATGAGCTGAGTGATGAAAGAAGAGAGCAGGCAGACAGAGGAGTGCAGGTAACCCTCACTTTACCAGCGATAAAGGATGAATTGCACGTCCGTGCACTGAGGGATTTGGAGGGGAAAATGCGTCCCCCAGAAGTTCTTTTATCCCTGCTAAGCTGTGGTCGCCACAGTGGCACGAGTCCAGCATTCTTTACTCATGACACAACCGTGTCGCAAGCTGCCAACCGGGCTGCCTGCGACACGAGGAAGAGAAGAGCTCTGCTGCAATTTCACACATCAACCAAAGCAGTGAAAGTAAAATACTCCTTTAACCTGTTGCACCCTGATTTTCCTTTAAATGCCCCTTTACATGCTGTATACTTCCAGTGAGATAGAAAACTCACACTGCAGGACAACATCACTTATGTATCCTGTCTTGCTTGTCCCAACACTTAATTAAGACCTGACACTAAGTTTAAATTGAGTTTATATACAATTTAATATTCCGGATGTCTGAGCATCATTTTTCCTATTTGGTATCTTTGGAAACTTGACGGAGATTTTGACTGGAATTATAAGGTTTTTGAAGGTATTTTAAGGTATTTTGTGGGTTTGTCATGTCTCAGCATAAACACATGCTTTGATAATGATACACTCAATGGTGTGCGGATGAAGAGACTGCATGCCTTAAGCCAAAAAACATTATAGGAGCGATAAAAAATAGACAAACCTACCCAACAAAGTTCATGTTAAAACTATTTGCTCACAGAAATGAAAAGGGTGTTCTAACAATTCAGTACTCTGTCAAGATGAGGGATTTGTTAGAGACGGGTTAAAAAAAGAATGGTCAAATTAAAGCAGCAAAAGCTGTTATAGTCTATAGTATGGGCCAAGCTCCAAAAGCACTGGATCCTACACTTCCCATGATGCAACTTGACAGCATCTTTCTTTAGGCCCTCCCTGCCTGGAGTCTTTCAAAGTCAAGGCCTCCAGTTTGGCTTTCTGTTTTAAATCTGTAGTGTTCAAACCCAAACTGAGTTGACCCTGATGACATCATCGGGCCACTACTACTGCTGCTGTAGTACATACTCTCCAACAATCAATGTCTATCCTTGATATCTTGTTTCTGCCATTCTAATCAATCTTTCTAGTAAAAGCCAACCTATCCTGTATAAATAAAAGTTCAATAAATCAAATAAAAAAGGGACACATATTAATCTTATTATGAAGAATAACTATGTTAAACAGGCAGGAAATAGCTGTCTGAGCTGTTGGGTGAATGTGTATATGTATATCAGCCAATGGCAGCTGTTCTCACAGCAGCTGCGTGGCAATAACGAGATGGTGTTGGTGATGTGCCTGATGGGAATGACTCATGCTTTGCGAAGAGAAAAAGGTCTAAGTTGTCCATTAAGGCAGTCAGGTGTGTGTGTCAGGCTGAGTGAGGCCTCATCTGGCTTCAGTGCATTCATCATGGTTTGTAAAAGTTCATCTAGGTTCATCCAGATGCTCACAGTGGAGGGTAGAATTACACTGCACACTACAATACACTAGTACTTTGGTAAAGCTGCAGTCTCTTTTTTGCTTTTGGTTTGTTTTGTGGGTCTGACCTTTCAAATAAGGTCAGGCTCTTACTGAAACACAAGAACAAAAAACTACATCCCTAAGTTCTTCCCTGTTCCTCTTTATTTCTACATGGACTTGACAGCTTTTCAACCACAAATGGTCTTTCCCAGGTACTTTTGTGTATTATTGTTCCCCAGCAACTGCTAAACATGTATGGATGTGCATGTGCCTCCTGGTGATTGTCTTATATTAAATACAGACTGTTTTACGATCGGCTCCCATTCTACTTTGCCGTTCTTATGATCGGTGTTAAGCTGGTGATAATGATACTGAGCACTTATTTCACAGATGTTTCACATTAAAAGTACTCCAGCGGCCCAACAGGAATAACCTTAATTCTTAACTTCAGAAGGGTTTTATACTGTATGTAAAACATCTGCAGGAAGTGTTGAGTTTTAATGAAGCTTAACAGTGATCAAAAAGACAGCAAAGTAAAAGCATGACAACAGTATTTCAGCAGTTTGGTGAGTGTGACATGGCTGTTGTACCATTATTTAAGATTTTATAGTGAAACAAGCTCTGACATTTTGGAGTTTCCCAGTGAATGTTGCATTATAGCATAAGTAAAACTAAATGTATCTGTAAGTCCTGCTAACAAAGACAGGCAGACAGGAGTGATCTTTGTTGGCAGTTGCTTGAAAAACAGCATCAACCGAGCTCCTGCACCGTCTGAGTGAATAGAGAAGATGAAGGGAGAGCGTAAGAGGCTTCCCAAGAAAAGATGCAGCAATCGGCAGCGAGGGAAGACGAGCAGAGACAGAAAGACAGATCCCGTGGACGAGCTGTGAAACAGAGAGAGACGCGGCGAACCTCCGAGCGATGCTGAGAAACGAGGAGACGTGACAAGAGAGGTGTGGGAGATGAACGCTAAGCAGAGGGTACGAGCGAGATGAAATCAATGTGGGGAATACAAACAAGGCTGCCAGAACAAAGAGACGGCGGGAGGAAGAGAAAGTGAAAGAGAGTGGACAGCGGTGGAGTCGGCCCCAGCCAACATTTCACTACACAGGACGGAAACAACGCTGCTCTATTACAGCTGACGTGACGACACAGTAACTGAATCCCCACAACAACTGGGAGAGAAGCCTGCAGTCTGGATGTCTGGAGCTATATTTACCGAAAAATCCTTCACCTTTAGTCTCTGTGAATAAAAGCTATCATATTTTATGGCTTCACATATTTTTTCATTTAGGAGACCTCCAAGGGTCTCTTAAGTTGATAACAACTAGCTTGTTAGTGTCCCAAATTTAAAATCACTGTAACATTAGTCATGACATTATAGAATATAGGGATGTGCAGAAAGCCCAGTATTTGTATTTGTATCTGTATTTGTTGAGGCAGCAAAATTATTTGTATTTGTATTTGAATAAAAGTGGAAAGAGGTTTAAAAATCCTGTTTCTGTTTTTATTACGCTTTTAATTTTAGAAAATTAAAAGTGTTACAATAAGTGTTAATGAAGTGTTCCCTTGGGAGCACTTCATTTATGTCAGTAGCTCAGCTTTATCTCTGGGGAACACCCCCAACTCCGGGATTGATGTCCAAATAAGGAAATGTGCGTCATGTAGCAGGTAGATGTGACTCCCCTCATTGAGACCTGCTGATAACAGCGGAGCAGAGGAGAGACACTGAGATAGTGATGTAACCGACCTGAACGCTGGTATTTAACTTTTTTTTTTGTTTTCTTCCCGAAAACAAATAATTTTTAAAATATTTGTATGAAACAAATATTCGTAAAAAAAACCCCACTATTTGTGCTTTGCCGAATAATTTGTATTCAGACACACCCCTAGTAGAATACACATTGTAATGCAAGCACCATGAACAGAATTACCTTGTCTGATTGGTTATTTCTCTCTGAGTATACATATAATCATAATCACTTGAGCATGATTCCTAAAAGGTTATTCTTACACTTGACAAATGTGTCTTATTCTTCACTTAAAGACGTTTTTCACTCCTACACTAGCTCTTTGTAGTATAATTAGAGGCTTTGGTCTGGCGTACAAGTCTGGGTGCTTCCACTCCCTTTGCAGCCTGACAATTACACAACCTCAAACCAACCGTATCCTAACATTCACCCAGACTGTAAAAAAAAAAAAAAAAAAAACATATCCATTTTTATCTTTCAGCATGTAACGCAAAATGCTCTCCAGCTGTCTCGGGGCATTCCACTGACAGTAAGTGAAGGGAAGATCCTTTCAAAAAGTTCACTATTCAATGTGATATCGTTATTTGAACGTGCTTGCGGGAGGATTAAAGGAGTGAAGAGAGAGAGGAGCGAGGTTCGACTCAGCTTGTATGATCAAAGCTGCAGAGGTGGAGAGGGCTTTCCCAGCTCTGCTCGTCGAGGTGCACACATAGATTTAACAAAAAAATATAAAGATATTCAGTTAGATGTACAAATCAGGCTCCGCACACACACATATTTGTCATTCACAGTCAGACTTGAAGCAGCCTGAAGGGCCTCTTCAAACACTACAGACGGCTGCTGCTGGGCTGTCTCCAAGAAGCCTGCGGCGGACATCTTTGATGTTTAGAGAACATCACTTTACAGGACAGTTTGACGAGGCTACAGTGAAACCGAGGAGTTTTCTATGACTTCTCATTTAGTTAATGGCACTAGACCTCTCACGGCTTAGATCTTGATGTTAGGGCTGTATCTAATAATTAGTCTCAGTATCAATCTAATCATTTAATTGAGAAAATAAAATAAATAATGGCTGCCAATCACATCCATCAGTCCAAAACCCAAACACATTCAAGTTATCATCATCTAAAGCACAAAAAAGCAGAAAATTCTCACATTTGAGAGACTGGAACCGGACAATGTTAGGCAATTTTGCTTGATAAATGACTTTAAGTATTTGTCTGGTATTCTATATGATGTTCAGACCCAAACCAACAATGAACAATTATTGTGTGCGTGTCTATCAAAGCCTTTTATATCTTATTCCTCTGTGCCGTAAAGCTTGTTGTTCAAAAACTATTAAAAACACATCAGTGAGCCACACTGTTGCACTGGATGACTTGGTTCCTGCATTACCATGAACACACACACACACACTGTGGTTTATTTTGACTCAGTCCCACACACACACCGTCCTGCTGCTCGAAATACTCACTAGAGCAGAAAATGTGGATTCATCCGCTATCCAAAAATAGTCTCTAACGAATGTGCTTTTCTCCTGTTTGAGTAATGTTTGCTAAAAAACTAAACAACTACACTGATTTAGGGAATTATTGATCCTTTAAAAATATTTTTTATATATTTATATATTAGTGAGCTGTTTCTAAAGATCTTCAGTAGGAACCAATGGCCACAGATAGAATAGTAAAGTCAGGTAGTACTGATAGACGGACTAACACATTGTTGGTTTGAATTTTTTTTTTTTTATCAGATTTGCTGACAATAAAGCCAGCCTTATTTTTAAACAATGAATACATTCATTAAATGCTGATGACCTTTCTGTCAATCATCTAATCAACTCAAATTAGTTGAAAGGACGCCAACAGTGAACAGTGTGAAAAAGCATCCTGTCTTGTTAAAGGATTATCCGATCACCTGCAGAGTAATGTTAGTCTAATGTTGGTCTTACTGACACCTCTAAACTAAACTACAGCTGCAATGATTAGATGCCAACTGTTACATTAATCACCAACTCTTTTGATAATCAATTCATCGTTTTGAGTCATTTTTTAAGAAGGAAATTCTCTGGTTCCTGCTTCTCAAATGTGAATGTTTTCTAGTTTCTTTACTCTTCTATGACAGTAAACTGGGTTGTGGACAAAACAAGACATATGGAGATGTCTCATTGGACTTTGGATATCATTGATTCATTTTTTTTTTTACCATTTTCTGACATGTTATGGACCAAACAACAAATTCATTAAATAATTGACAGTAGAATTGGTAATCCCTGTAATACATCTTTCAAAGTTCATCAGTGTTGCAGTATCTGCTCTCAAGAGGTTGTCAAACTGTCCACTGAACAATGAGAAAATGTAAGAAACATGATGTTATACTTGTATGATTCACATGTGCAGATCATTTCAAGTGTGTGTGTGTGTGTGTGTGTGTTAGGAGAGAGGGTGGGGAAACACAATGAAGCTAAATCCTTTCAAGCCTGGCCAGCTGACAGGCAACATAAATTACAGCTTATAATCAGAAGGAGAAAAAGGATGAGAGGAAGTCAGTGGAGGGGGGTGCAGAGTTGTTGGGTGCTCTCTTTAGCTCATCAACCCCCTTCAGATAAATAATTTGTCTTGCTTAAATGCGCTCTTGTCTCCATGGAAACCCCTGTGCATCCTGTAGCAAACAGAAAAAGGCTGAAGGGCTCTTGTTAATGGAGGTTACGTCATCCCATTTGAACCCAGGCCCATGTTAATTGCATTGCCTCTGAGCAGGCCTCACAGCTCGCCACCTGAGTGAGGGAGGGGCAGATGGGGGGGGGGGGGGGGGGGCTGACACACAGCAGAGCATACTAGTGATATTGTATAATAGGTACACCCCTCTGGCTCCTACAAAACCCAGAGGACAGCGATGGGGCCTGAGGTTGAAGGAGGCTGCTTGGAAGAGAAATGGCAGAGGCTCGGAGCAGAGATGAATACAGACAGAGGAAGAGTAAAACATAGAGACATGTTTGTTGAAATGACCCTAAGGATGAGCAGGACATTGAGGACAGTTGCATAAGCTACTTCAGCCATACATCCCATACTGCAGCCTTCAAGCAGGAGACATGATGTGACTGGACGGATGACAGAACAAAGAGGACACTGGGAGGAGAGGATGTCCTTTTCTTTCAGAAACTCACAAGAGAGTAAAAGTTGAAGATGATATCAAGTTCTGGAGAGATTAGAGGCAAAAGTTGGAATCATTACAATAATGGAGCGCACTGAGGTTTCAACATGCCCTTTTAGTACAAAGTGTGTGTGTGTGCTTCACATTACTGCTGACAACACTGCAGCAACACCCAAGACCTCAGAGTGTAGTTGTGCAGCTTTGATAAACATAAGTGACACTTCATTTTCATAACGTACTGAAAGGGTAGGAAAAATACTCTCATGTATCTAAAAAACTATGGTGTGATCTGAGAAAATAGTTGGCAGTAATGCAAATTATATATGAAAGATATGCAAAAACCTCGCAATGTTCCTTTCATGCCCAAAATATTAGAGCTGATACAGATCTTACAAGCTCATCAACAACCACAGTGTGTGTGTTTAGTGTGTATGTATGTACAGTATGTATGTATGTAAGAATGTACAGTGTGTATATATATATATATATATATATATATATATGTATGTATCTTTGTGCTGCCTTGACAGTAACCACAGAGCTACATTGGAACATAGGGAGGTGACTCACTGGTGCACTTCATGCAAATATTCAGTCTGTCTGAATCTCATCCATCAGTGATCTTTCTGCTTTACATACAGCAGATCAAAGTTCAGATAACAACAGCTGTGAGCACTGGAACAGTTTCAATCCAAAATTAGACAAGTGACTACTATTATAAAATGTCAAAGCACAAAATTAAACACAACACCTAAATAAGGGCTAAATAGTTTAATTTTGTTTCAGTTTCAGTTAAATCAAACTATAAATACTTATTCCTAACCCTAGAGAGGATATAATAATAATGCTAATAATGCTAATGCTAATAATAATAATAATAATAATAATGAGAAGAAGAATGAGGATAAGAAGAAGAAATAAAAGTAAATATCCACTATAAGTGCTACTGCCACTTTTTTCTCTGTCTATCATAAAGACCCTAGACTTTATGAGTTCAATACTAAATCACTGGAGTGCACCTTTCATTTGATTTAATTTGAAGATTTAAAGAGTTAAATATAGGACTATGTGATCAACAATCAGTGTGCAGTATTTTGCAGTCATCAACTGCTGCTTAAACCACAATAACAGAAGAGATGTTTAAGGAGGATTGTTTTTTTGTTTTGGCCACTTGGAAGCAAAACTGATTACCACCTTATAACGTTGTATAGCCAACATACTGGCTAACAGTTGCCTATTTACACCTCTAGCAGACATATAGCAATATTAATTTTAATTTATAGCAGTGTTCCTGTCCACCTGATGAATGTAAGTCTAATATTCACTCTCCTTTTAGCTGTGTTTTAGTCTCCACCAACTCCTGAGAAAAATATCGGACTCTTTCGCTAGCTGCTGGTAGATACAGTTAGCTAGCTGCTAGTAGACACAGTTAGCTAGCTGCTAACTGTGTCTGTTTGCTGTTGGCAGGTAGCGTACAGCTGCTGCTGTTGCTTGCAGACCTTAAAACCAAAACAATGGGCTAAAGTAAAAGAGTGATGATTTTTTATGGGTTCATCACTGTGAGCAACACCCATCACATAACACATAGTTATTTGATCCATTGTTTATATGAACATATTGATTAGTGCAGCTTTAAGGCCTAAACAGCTGCTCAGTAGTTGGCTCTGCACCAAACACATCAGGTTTTTCTGTCGGATTCTACAATTTTCAAGTCCGTCATAACTGATGGCTTCCTTCCTCCATCACTTACATTACAGCATCCACTCTTCCCATCAGTCTCTGCTCCTCTCAGACTCCTGATTTCTGCTGTCCTGTCACGTTTGACCCCTCACTCCGCTGGGATAAACAATCCAAGCCACCGCTTCAGAAATAGCCGCAGAGTCGCTCTAATCTGCTTTGACAAGCCCACCGATGGCCCAATTACATAACCTGATGATGTTTTTGGAGTAAGAGAGAGAGAGATTCATCTGGGCAGGGAGAGCGAATGTGACCGAAGCTCGATCACACTCACAAAAACAGAGTTATCTAATTAGTGATGATGGTGTGTTGGAGGAAATTTCAGCTATTTGTCAAACACATTCTGCAGGATTTAAACTGAGTGGCTGTGTGCTGTGACACAATCATGCCGGGCCAATCCTTCACTGTCCCGGGCTCCCGCTAATAATGCTAATTGACTTCATCCTGAACTCATTGTTCAGTCATTTCAATCTGATGCAATGTGTCACTGGGATAATTGGATGTGGATTGTATTCAGATATATGTAAAACTGCCATCTTCTTTGCTGTTTCAGGATACTGGCGGCAGGCTCACCTATAGACTCTCTGATGTCAACAAACACCATCTATAACATTTTCTGGTCCATTAGGTGTTCTACTACTGGTTGATGTGGGTCAACTTCAGGTTCAGCTGCATTCTCAACTAATAACTAAGACACATCATGTTGAGTAAAGTGCTGCATGACCTGCTGTCAGTCAATCTGACACATACAGTAGGTCCATATATGATGCTATGATGATACAGGATGACATCACCAACACTGTCAGTCCATATGACATCATGTTTACAGCTCTTGCTTCATTTATAATGAGTCAGTGTGAACATGAAGAGGACCAGAACTGAGAGGCAACAAGAGATCTTTTTTTTTTTCCCTTTGGTCCAGACTAGAGTCAGATGTAGTTGATTAATCAATTAGTCAATCAAAAAAAAATAAAAAATATTGATTTGATAAATTATTATGTTTTTTGTTTTTGATTTCTCAAAATTTCAGGTTGATTTCTGACTCTGTTAGACCAAACAAACAGACAATTTCCAATCTTTCACAGACGAACACACCTAGACTATCTCCCCTTCACATCAGTTACTCTCACATCATTACACAGCGTCTCTCATCACCACTCTGTGTGTGTGTGTGTGTGTGTGTGTGTGTGTGTGTGTGTGTGAGGGAATCACCAGCAGGCTTCTACAGACAGCCTGCAGGGTCGCTCCTTCCTCTGCTGTAGCGGAGAGAGGTCACGACTAGGTGGCTTCATTACACACACCACTGGTTTGATTCACTATATTCACTGTCCTGTGCTGTCATACAGGCTGTAGAACTTAATGGTATGTAGTGCCGGAGGAGGGGGGGGGGGGGGTGTTAACATGAAGCAGGAGAGAGAGAGAGAGAGAGAGGATGAAAGAAGGAGATGAGACGTCAGAGACCGAGACAACAGCAAAAAGGAGATCATTCATTCATTCCATTCTCTGATTCAGAACAAATCAAATCAAAGAGTTTATGACATTAAGTAGCTTATCTGATAGGTGCCGTGCTTTGTTTACAGCCTTATCACACAGGGGCAGAGGTCAGAGAATGAGTTGGAACTCAATCAGTGAGAGATCAAAGTCGATTCAACCTGCCAGCAAAAGCAAACACACACCTAGAAATCTCAGCACGATTGTGTTTCTCCTGCTGGTTTTGTTTGCTGGTTAGTGGTGTTCTGTGGTGTCTGAGCAGCTCTGTCTGCTTGTTTCTGGTTGTAGACAGCAGAAAGTGCTGTGCTGCTGTGACCAGAGAGATAACTTATATAACTGAATCAAAACTGCTGACATCTCCTGTCAAAATGATTACATGAGCATGAAGTCAAAAGACAGGATAACGTTTCTTGATTGACACGAAACACAAAATCAGAGGAAAAAAAAAAGCTTCTTACATCAGTAAGTTTCAGATACTTTGCAACATCAACCTGATCTCCTCCCTCCTACTGAAGAGGTTTCAGTAACATTATGAGACATATGTCTTTGCATCTGAGAGACAACAACAGGTCACAGGTCACAGGGATAGAGACAGATATAGTTGAAAACAGATGCAAAACATGGACAGCATGTGCTTGTGTACAGTTTTTGCAGCATACAGTGAGTGTGGTCAGAAAGTTTGGGCTTCATAATCATGCAGATTTAGCTGCTAAATCAATTTTCCATAACTGAGCCTGTGAATGCTTATATAAAGCATATATGCATGAGAGTTCAGATCTCCCACACACAGCTGCACCATTGTGAAAAATGACCACAGCGATCTCTGACACACTACTGCTTATTATTAGCCTGAAGAGCAATTATATAATAAATAAATGCATTTCAGCCTGTGTTTATGAATCCTAATGCAGTGTTTGTGTGTGTGTGTGTGTGTGTCCAGCGTGTCTCAGTGAGGTGATGGACTGTTAGTAGGCAGCGGGGCCCCTGTAATCTCTCATAAGTTGCCTTAGTTACCGCTACGCAGCCTATCAGAGTTATGTAAGGAGATTTACAGCGTGCCTGACATAACAGGGCACTCCACGCTGTTACAATGAGGAGGTTTGTTTGTGCTGATGCTGCCTGTGTGTCCCTGGAGACTCAGAGGTATTATATTGTGGGCATTACATTTCAGCAATCAATGAAAATGAATGCAGGCTCATTAATCATCAGCCGTTTCCGTTTGGGTTAGAATTTGCTTGGCCTTTTTGTTCACTCACAGCCTCTCACATGCTTCTGAGAGCATCAGAATGCTTTTAAGTTTGTCTTTTATGAAACGTTTGTTCGAATTTTTTTTTCTCTCTCTCTGTAAGAGACCTTGTTGTTCAGTGTCGGCTTGGTCTGGGTTCAGACGCTCACATATAAAACACACACACACAGAGCACAGCATGTACCGTAACACACACACTATCTACTATTGATTCCTCAGAGTAAACAAAGCAACTGAAACATCAGTCGATCTTTGTACTGAGGGAAGGATCGACTGCTAACCCTGCTTTCAAAACATAACAAAATATCCTCATATTTACTGAGAATACAGCAAAATACACCAATCAGGCCAGTGAATAAAGCACATATCTGGTAAATTCAGCCTTTATGTTAAGTATGGCTGAGTATCAAACCTTTGCTTTATGCTTTTTAATACCAGCTGAAACATGTACGCACACACGTCTTTCTCATTTTTCCTTTTCCTTGCTTCACATATGTAGGCTGCTACTTTGGAGACCTGTTTGAGCAGCATACTGCAGCAGTTGAGAGTACGTATCTTAACTGTAGCAAACAATCACTTCTGTCATACTGACATCCTCTCACTGCCCCTCAGAGACATGTGTCCACTCCGCAGAGGTAAAGAGCATCCTGTGGTCTGCTGCCTCTTTTGTTCAGCTGAGAGGAGGAAGCAACAGAGACGGGCCCCGAGACTCCACAGGTAGCCGACCTCGGATACAAAGAACTCCTGATGAAGGACGACCATTATGTTTCATGTACGGCTGCCTTTCAATACATTGCCAAGGTTACCGTGCGCACCGCGAGTGATGTATGAGACGAGATGTATGAGATGTTGGCTGAGGCGAGCGCCGAGCTGAACGATGTGAAATTGCCCAACAATCCGCGAGAGCAAGGACGCAGTAAATGAGTCCGGTGTGTCCCAGCTTTTTAAAAGGGAACATAATAGAGTGTCTTCTCTAATTTGTCTCTGTGCTGAGGAAGACTTCTGTAGCTGCTTATTTTCACACAGCAGAAGCTTTCTGGCATGCTGCATGCTGCACAGAGACACACAATGATGCCTTTAAAATGTTTTCCCCGGTGTTATATGCTGCCTTACAGTTAAAGGGAAACACATCTCTGAGCTTATTACACCGTTTTAGCTGAGAAACACTGAACAATACAAGCCAGAAGGAAAACGTCAGTGACATTTTCATATAAACCTTCAAGTGTCTGCAGGACATGATGTGACATTCTGAGATAGCACCACAAGGAACCAACAGGCCCTGCTACGTACAGTGCACGTGTTGGCGTTGTGATCGCCGGACAGAAACGCCGCCGTATATTGACTTTTTAAGTTTTAAGCCACATTTTTATGACTTTTAAGACGTTCGTTGTTGTTTTTAACTGTGTCTTTTAACTGGATGAAAGATTTTAGTCATACATTTTAGTCAGTACAGAGACACACGCACTGAGAAACCGTACGTCTGTGAGCAATCTGGGGAGAAATTCATTACTACTGATTCCTGCTGTCTTGGACTTTGGATAGAGTGACTGCTGCGGTGTGATTAACTTACACAACTTTTAAAGAGACTATTGGGATTATTACACCAAATACGATGTGATACTGGCATGCTGCCACTTATCTCTCTGCCTGGGTGTGTGAGCTGTCTTTATCTTAGCCAGAAAATCACCCAACTAGACCAAAGAATATCCACCTTTTATCAGATGAAGAAGGCAAACGGCTAGTCCAATCCCTGGTTAGCATCGGCCCTGCTGTTTCTATTTCTTGATTGCATTGTGTTGTTTGTGTAAAGTGCTATACAAATCTTGTGTACAGTCTGCAGATACTGACAAACATACTTGCAGCTTCTTATCTTTCGTTAAAAACAGAACTTAGTTGACTACTGTAACATAGACGTGCTAAATCAAGCCTTCAAGTGTGGCTGTTCAGAGCAGCTATAAACTCTTTTGCCTTTAGACGTGGTCAGATGACGCGTCGTATAAACTAGTTTCAAACTCCCGGCCTTCAGCAGCACAATGAAGAAGACCCTGAATCTCTTTGTAATAGAAGTGAGAAAAAAAAAACAAGCCAAAGAACAGTGAAATTGAGTTTCCATGGTCATGTCCAGTGGGCCCCTCTAAGAATCCAAAACAAAACCCCCCCAAAAGCTCCCCCCTGGTTCTTTTGTCCCCTCACTCTCCCACAGAGAGAGAACATATGGAGCTCAGGGTCAGGGGTCACTCTGAGGGAGGGGCTGTGAAATGGCAGCTCACGCCTCCCGGCATCCACTGCTCACTTTGCCCGTTGGGAGACGGAGAAGCGTTATCAGTGCGACGTGACCAGTCGGCGACGGCTAGCAGCGTCCCTCCGAGGTCGGCGGGTCCCGCTGAATCCCAGGATGATCCATCATCATCAGCCGCCACTGCTCCCCGTTCTCACCCCCCCCCCCCCCACCCCCAACCCTTGACCTTTGACTAGCAGCACATGGCGGCCTCTCTTATACTGTATGGATCTAGGATGAGACTGCACCTTGAGACTCAGCATCTTGTCAGGCGGACAACGGGCAGGTTCAGGGCTCTGTCAGGACCTTCAACATCAACCTACAACATGCACTCCAAGCAACTAAAGTCTTTTGTTAGTTCTCAGTTGGGTGAGTTGCTGCTGCCTGCCCATCTTCACTGCTGCACATTTAGCTTTGCTGTTCTTACTTTTTATTACCGCTTTCCTCCATTGTTTCTGCAGCAAATGCTTGTGTTCACTACTGGTCACACCCACAGCTATAAGTACACCCCAACATTATTTAACTGGCAATTATAGTCAAATAAGGACGGACTTACAGCCTCAGAAACTCCTTCCCCTCACAACTCTGAATGGAAGAGGATCTTTGTCCAGCAATTTTGTAACTTTCCAAAACAGACAATGTCACAATCACACCAGTGTTATAGGTAAGCAAGTAACTTCACACAACTACTTCCATCACTTTGTGTGAACAATCAAGTGCAACACCATGGCTGCCTTTAAAAAAGAGACTGTCTGAAAGTCTGCACCATTATCCCTGCTTCAACACATCAAGACTAAAAAGACATGGCAGGCTTTTTGCCCCATTTGGAACAAGTATAAAAGCTATTTGTATGAGCAACACTCCAAAACACAAAGATATTCCATTTATAATCATATAAAAAAAAGAGAAAGGCAGATGTTTACTGTTGCAGATTAATATTTCAATGCATTTGTTTTTTTCTTTGAAATGTGGAGACATGAAGTCTGTTAATATAAAGCATTAACAGTGTTCTTAATCACAAAATCTTCGAATCGTCCGGTGAGGCTAAAACATCAAAACCCATTAACAAAACTAACTAACAGTAAGAGAAAAGACAAGAGGAAGCCGCTGGTCAAACATTGCAGGAGGCAGAAGAGTGGAGTCGTGGTTATGAGCATGAACGTGTGTGTGTGTGTGTGTTTTTGTGTGGAGACAGTGGTGAGGCCTGGCCGTGTGTTACATTACAGCGATGCATTCAGTGTAGCCTGGGGGAACTGTCCGAATGGATTACTCTAACAGGTTTAACAGCAGCCCGGCTGGGCTAACAGAGCACGAGGCAACAAGCGGGGGGGGACAAACCACGGAGAGATGGACAGAATCACTGCAGGGGGATGAGAGGAGGAAGGAACTGATGAGCCGTGAAAGAAAGGAAGAGTAAAAAGGGAAAGATGCTGGAATCTTGTGGTGAAAACAAACAGGATAAAACTGAATTCGAGAAACATGAAACAGAGAAAGAGTTCACAATATTGTCACTATGATTGCAGAATGAGTAAACAGGAGATCATTAACTTCATCCTTTTTATAGCGCTATTAACATTACACCGCCATGTATTACAATCTGACCGCTGCCCAGGCATACCAGGCATAAGTCAACAGGGGCATGTGTCAGTGATGTTAGCCCCTGTCAACATTTGCATACATCAGTGCGCAGCGTTAGCGTGCAGCCTTTGTGCTGACTGACTCCCAGGCTGGTGTGTGTGTGTGTGCGGACAGATGGCCCGGGCCAGAGGGGAGCTTTAGCTGTTCAAATCCCTTTGTGTCCTGCTGCAGCTTGAGGACGCTCCCACCTCGGCGCCGTCCTACACACCTCTGTGGACATATTCAAAGCCGCGCCAGCGACAATGGCAGCGAGGGAGCCCTTTGAAGAAAGTGAATATTAAAATGGACAGAAACAGGCTTAGACTGGCCCAGCGGAGCAGTAAGTCCTCCCAGGGGGAGATCAAACATCCTGCAACGGTTTACATTAAGCTTCATACAGGTGTGTTCTGAGGTTTTATCATGTTCATCTCACAGCAACAGCAGACGGACTGTGAGACAGGTCAAGTGTAGTCACGTTTAGCGCGTTACATAAATGTGATGACAGGTAATGTTGTTACGTGTCACACATCTGAACTACAAGCTGTCAGATATACTTAAAGGCTGCAGCAGCATAAAGTAAATCATGCTCTTACTGTTTGTCTTACTGTAATAAAGTTATCACTCAGTTATCAATTATGCTCAAAGAAAATCAAATGAAGTAGTCACACTGAGAAACACTGTTAATGAGCCAATTTTAAAGTTGTTGAGGAGATTCTATAAAAAAAAAATCACATCATGGTGCAGGATAAAAGGGTTTAACTTTTACAACTACAATAATCAGTAGACAAGGACTCCCTCCATATTATCAACTCTAATCCAACAATTCAGCCACATAGATAAAATTGTGAATATCCAGCAAAATATTTTAGAATATTTCTCTTGTTGTTACTTTACTTCCACCACAGCTCAACAGAAACACTGTCTGAGGAAACACAAAGAGGGAATCTGATGCTAAAAAGACTGTAAATGTGTCAGACATCCACTTGATATGACTAACTCAGACTGATGAAGACTCATATAAGCTTCACTTGACTGTTGTTTTAAGACACACTTCAAAAATAATGAACCTGTCCTTTAAAGCTTCAACAACAAAATATCTTTAAAAATCCATCAGTGATGCAGCCCCATGAGAGAGCTGATGCTCTCTTTCCAACCCACCGCTGTTCTCCAGCAGTGATACCAGATACCAAATGACTCTTTCCAGAAATGTCCCCTCATGTCTGAATAAAGCTATAAGGAACATTTATGTAATCTATGTCTGTATGACAGAAAGCCAGTTTGTCAGATATAGTAGATGAAGTCATTAGCTGTGTGTGACCAAGTCACAACCATCGGGATTCAGTATCTTGCACAAGGACACTTCAACATGCAGACAGGAGGAGTCGGGGATTGACCCACTCTACTTCCTGAGCTCCAGCTGCCCCACAAGGTACCTGAGCTACCTAACAACAGCCTAAAGCCTTCAGGTAGCTGCCACAAAAAGCAGAATTCACAAGCTGAACTCACACAAATAATATAAAAAAACAGCTAAATATAGTCTATTGAATATAATCTGGATTTTTTTTAGCCAAGATCATGTTCATATCATACAAACTTCCAGCTAGAGTTTAAATCAAACCTTTAAATCCCACTTCACACAGCAACAAGTGAAGCAAAGGTAGTATTTGATATAATCTGCAAAGAGTTGCCTGAAGCACAGCTGTTAGGAGAGACGTTCACCTTCAAATAGTCATGTTGAGACTTGTAGACAGAGAGGAAACCTTCACCGCTCTAAACGGGGTTGATGGCTCCTGGCTAGGAAACAGAGGTGGTTGTAAATCGAGGTGGTGTTAATGAATTCACTAACCTGTGATAGCGCTCTACATACACAACAGCCTGTCTGATGCAGTGTGAGAGAAGCAGGGGAGAGCAGTGGGTGACACTCAGGTGTGAGGAGTGGGGAAAGTGTGAAGGATGGAGACACAGGAGGGGACATGAAAGGACGGAGAGGAAGGAGAGGAAGGAGAGGAGGAGGAGGAGGAGGAGGTCTGGTGCTGCTGGAGCCGAAAAAGATCGGCAAGCTCTCTTAAGTCTCGACTTTTCAAGCAGGATATGAATTACCAAGAGAGATGAACACCTGAGAACAGAAACTGAGCATCTTGCAGGTCGTCATCACCACAGTTTCCACTGTGTGTGTCTGTGTGTGCGTGTGTGACAGCACATCTGTGTGTATTCATGCGTGTGCATCAGTAATGATACATGCAAACAAGCCTGAACGCTCTTGTTTCACCCCACCCTATCACAGTCACTGCTGTCAGCAGGTCTTTCAGAGCTACAATCTGTTTGTGCAGATAAATCTACAGTATTATATAATCTTAAAGCAATACAGGATTGTACTTCCATAAAGTTGTGGGCGTTACGAGAGAGAGAGAGATTAAAAAAAATGGCAAAACTGATGCAGAAGTACTCTTAATTGACAAGAAGAAAAACACAGGTTGTTGTTGGACAATCCTGCTCATTAATATAATAATAATAAAGCCCGGTTGAACGTCTGCTATGCAACTGTTGACCATTCCAGCGGCTACATTTCATGCTGGGCTGAACGACCAGCAGGCGTAGAAGGTGGCAAAGCTGTACACATGTCACACTGTAGCAGCGTTGACCTCATACAACTGGCACGCCACACACACCCCCCCCCCCCCCCCCCTCCCCAAATTAGCTCTTCGCTCCTCTTACCTTTCAACTCCACAATGCTGCCGACCCAAAATGCATCTGGTGTTAGAATGCAGGGACTATTTCAGGCTCTGTATGCCAGCCAGGGTGTATTTATACCGCTGAGACTAACTGGCATGGTATGGGGTGGGTGTCTGGACTGGAATTAAACCAGCTAATTAGCATTCCAGCCTGGACCAAGTAGCTAAGGATCTATAACTGGGTGTGATTTGAGATATAAGGAGTTAGATATGATCGTATGGAGAGTACAGTAGACTCACACACACACACAGAGAAGATACTGTAAACCATGATGGAGCCCGAGGCAGGTCTACAGGAAGTCTGGCCTTCTGACTAGAACAATGGGCCAAGGGAAATAAGGCCACTGCCACACAAAGACAAGGGAGGAGGGGAATCACAGCCTAAAATAAGCAAAGGCATGGAACACTGCCTAATGTGGGTCACTGCAATTACAGCTGCCTCCAACTCAGGGTACAAGATCATGAGGGGGGTGCTGAGATGTAGCCTGGTGCTTCACAAAAAAAAAAAAAAAAAAAAAAAGGAGGTTTATGGAGCGCCAAAGGCAACATGTTGACATCAATCATGGCAGCATTAGTGTCGCCCAGATGATGGTGCGTCAAAGAGGGAGGAAAGCAACAGGCCTGATCAGAATTGTAAATGATCTCCAATGAAGTGAAGGGTGGAGGTAAACTGAGGGATGGGGATGGGTGGCTTTTGGGGGTGAATGAAGCGGGGGGATGTGACGCTCTGCTAATGCTTAATTTATGATCACTTCAAGTCAGATTTTAGACTAAAACTGAAGTGTTGATATCCAAACTCACATTCATCTCAGTATATGGATCAGCCTGTGTGACGTTTACTGTCGTTCTGTCGCGTCCCTGCTGAAGATGACAACTGGCCTCACATGTAACACACACCGGCACCGTTCCATTGCATCAGTTGACGTCCAAACAGCGGTCACACGAGCTGCTTTCATGCAATGGAAACAGGATAGTGGCGTCTTGACGCCGCTGTTGATGTGTGGGCTTATGTAGAAAACAATAGGTGCAGGTGTTTCAATGTGCATCAATGCTGGAACATTCTTCTCTAGGCTGAACAACAACCCAAGTGTAAAAAATGACAGATCACCATTTTATGATGTAACCCCCTGTTAAACAGCATATTGTTGTTCTGTTTTTGTACAGACTAAACAAAGGAGACATGTGATAATTAGTGTGTTTTAGAGGTGCTGGAAGGTAGATGTTGTTGCTATTTGACAGAGCTGGGCTAGCTGTTTCCCCTTGTTTCCAGTCTTTGTGCTATGCTAAGCTAACCAGCTGCTGGATGTAGGCTTATATTTAAAATAAGGAAGACATGAGTGGTATCAATCTTATCTAACTCTCTGCAAGAAAGCAAATAAACATATTTCCATAATCAAATCAATGCAGTTGAACCTCATTCAATGAAAGGACGTAAAACAACGATTCGGATCATCTCTTTTCATCTTCACAGAACATTCACAGACTCAGGATGGAGGACGAAGAACAACAAGTGAGTTTGTGTTAAATAGCCTAAATGCTAAAAGAAAAATAATTGTAATCTTCACAGGTGGCGGCTTTGTGATATAAACCCATACAAGCAGCTGATCATATGTGGGGAGACCAGCTCCCAGCCCCCTTGAAGATGTGATCTCATCAGTTACAACGGTAATGACATCATCAACCCCAGCTCCCTCAAACATTTGTTTGATGGTTACTGAACATTATTTGGATTGTTTTGATATTTCAATCACTAGCAGCACTATCTGAACCCTGAATCACAGAAGAAAGCTGTCAGTTCAACCCCGTTACCCTGACTGTTAACTTGTCCCATAGTTAAACTACACATACACGCACACCAGATGCTCGGAGATTTGGGCTGAGTGGTGTTAGCAGACCAGACAGCGGGGCATATGGACTCAGTATGGTGGAAGCTTATCAGTGTCGCCTCAGAGACTTGCTGTAGCCTGAGGGCAACAAATACACACACACACACATACCTTTCCCACTAAACCATCAGGACACTTAAACATAAAGTCTCACACACAAAGTGACCAACTCAAAAACACAAAAAACATGGCACTATTTGCTAGTTCCAGCTTCTCAAATGTGAGGATTTTAAGGGGTTTTTTTGTCTACTGTGATGGTCTGCTGAATATCTTTGGGTTTTGGACTGATGGTCGAATCAACGAAGACATCATCTTGAGCTGTTGGAAATTATAAAACGGCATTTTTCACTGTTTTCTTATATTTTATAGCCAAGATGATTTATAACAAAAATATCCAGCATAAAAGTCCACGTGATATCAGTCAGGAGCTTTAACAGGACAAAAATGTGCAATCACAGCTCACCTCAAACACACAGACTTTACAGTTCTGAACTTTGGTCCAGAGACTCTGCTACACAGACATATGTTACCAATCTAACTGTGATGCAATAACTCAGCAGTAACACAGCATGCTGCTAGAACCACATCCAGAAGGTAATACTTGTCAAAAAAGTGACTCCACTCTGTGATAATGTGCTGACTACAGTGTTACTGGATAGGAACACAGTAAGTGAGCCAGTCTGAGTCCAAGCAGGTAGAAAGAAATTAGGAACTCTTTGTTTGCTCACTTTTATTAACAACACTTGAACTAAACACAATGTACAAGTAAACATGTGTGAAGTATACAGGTGCAAGTCTGATATTATGAATTACCGTTAAATGTGAAACACACAAAGTGTACCAATATCACCCATGACGGTCTAATTTGCTCTCAAAATAAATTTAAATTGATTTTCAAATGGCTGAGTTTTCTACATTAGACTGTATTTGTGTGCATGTGTGTCAACTTGCGTTTACTGGAAAACACAGTGAGTAAAAACTACAGTGCAGTTATGAAATGTAGTTTCAGACTGACGGGGTCAGGGCAGTACAGCACAGCACAGGAAGCTTAAATCTGATAATAGCATTTAGAAATGATACCGGTGATTTTTCACTCTGTTCACACACACAAGAGGCTCGTCTACTTTAAATGAGTCCATCTCTTTGGACAGAGGTGCTGCCGAGACTCCACAAATGTCAACAAACAGGCTGACACCATGCTGCTGTGTCCCTTCATCCCGTTATTTAGCTTCATATGTTTATTTACACTAGCAGCTATAAGGAAACCATGAGCCATTTTTGAGCTATTTGGAGATTCATGCTGTGTTTGTGGCACTTGTAGACTGAATAAAAGGATTTAAAGCTGTCACTTTAGCTTGCTGTACTCAATGTGTGGTGTAAATCACAATAAGTCTGCCACTGAATAGAAGTAGTAAGAGAAGGGATATTTTTAGTCAAAAATATTCCTAAAAGTTGTTAAGCTAGATGAGCGTTGTGTTTTCTTAAATCACGCAAAGATTCGTAAAACCAACAAGATACCATAAAAGAGACAGAAAGCTCATACCTGCCAACTCGTCCGGTTCCAGTCCAGTTTCTGTGTCTATCCCACAAATAACAAAGTAGTGGGCGAAGCGGCAGGGCGCCGCGCCGGACACCGCGGAGCTGCCACTCATCCCGGCTTCGGTGTGCAGCGTTGTCCGCTCCTAGTTCTCCAACCGACACATCTCCAGTGGGAAAGAAGGGAAAAACGCGGGATAAAATACTCGACTCAGGGAAAACTGCGTTTCTGCTCTGTGTCGGTTCCAAATGTAAGTAAAGGCTTCGTGGTTTACAGAAGTTGCTTTTGATAGGTGTTCCTGTCGTAGTTCGTCCTTCGTGAACAGTGTGTGCGGAGCTTCCCGACACACTGCTGACTGCTGGAGGGGAGAGCTCTGTGCGCCTCCGCCTCGGTGGAGCTCGGAGGAGTCGCCTGGTAGGGCGGGACGTTCAAATCTAGTTCTTCATTCAGTCCATTCAGCTTGTTCACTAGTAAAGAGAGGGCCAATTATATCTCTTTTTGTAATAATATACGCGAACAAAAAGAGGTAGAAATGACTCACCGCTGCCCATTCCCTTAATGACGGAGTCACGTTACGGCTATATTAAAGTGCTTCGCTGTTTTACATGGTGCTACCCTTTCTAGGGACTTCATCGGTTTGCAGGAGCGGAGTGGGGGTTGTAATGCAGTGCCCTATGAGTTGGAGGTTCTGTATGGGAGCCCTTCTAGTGAATTAAAAAAAAGGAAAAAAGAATGCAATCTAGGGTCCCCCTAAATATTAAGGGAGAACGGGGTAAATAGAGCCAGTGGGTAAAATGAGCCACTCACTTTATCTAGGTAATATAAACAAAAGTAATCACGTGACCACAAATTAAAGTAGCCTATTGTTCACATTACTCAATCCATTTTGGACTCACATGGAGAGAGTGGTCAGCAAACCAGAGCAAAAAAAAAAAAAAAAAAGTGAATTCATCATGTTACTAAAGTTATTGTCTTGTATCTTAATTAAAATAGATAAGTTTTGGACATTATTACATGTTAATTTAAGTCAGTGTAAGCTACAAAACAAGGTCATAAACTTAAAATAAACTTAAAATTGTGGATCTGAGCCACTGTGTGAAACAGTTTTGTCAAAATGGAGGTTGTGGGGTGAAACATGTCAGAGATGTTGGGGCAAGTTGAGTCAATGGTTCAACTTACCCCCAAAAATTATTTTCTGATATTCTAGAGACTAGAGACACTGTTCATGTTAATGTTTGATCACTGTTACAAGTGTTACAATATGGATGAATAAATACCTAATTGTCGACTAATGTTAAGTTTAAGCCACACACAACAGCATAACAGAGCCACCAGACCCCTTCACGGTAGGGGTCAAACATTCAGACCTGTACTGGTTTTTCCTTTAATTTGTCACCTGTCTGTATACAAAAAAAAGCATATTTACACACATATTCTTTCTGTAGCTAAAAAACAAAGATCACAGTTTAATCTTTACTGAAAATGTTTCGGTAGCATGTTGAACAACAAGACACAAATATATCATTTTACTTAAAAGCTTGAGTTTTTGCCTTTGTTAAATTGATGGCATTAATAAAGTTTAAAATTATCTCAAAATTGTTTGATTTTGCGTCATTTTTATATCAGTATTTAATGGTAGCACTATTTATCCCCAGAGTGCTCAATTTACCCCATCCCCATGCTCATTTTACTCCTACCTTGGGGTAAGTTGTGCCATAGGACTAACTTTTTTTTTGACGGGTCATTGTTTTAAAACCATAATAATTAGATAACTTGTTTTAATTTCCATGGGTACACAATTACCTGAGATATATATAGTAACTATTATTTGTAACTACTATTATTATTTAAACAAATACCCTTTTATTTTGCAGTAAAATCATCAAAAGTAAAAAGTGGCTCACGTTACCCTGTTCTCCCCTACATACTGAAGAGCAGAATTAGGTGAGAATTAGAATTAGGGTTCAATGAAAAATACTGTGCCCAATAAGATGCCCTTACAATGGAGTAGACTGACCATTATGGTAGAAATGAATGTTTCCTTTATGTAGGCTGACCATTAGGAAAATAAAGCACCCTTAAAAACATGTTGTAGTTGTTGTAGCTGACTTTATTCCATTCAGTTGATTCTGGTACAGTACTACTCACTAGTTTGCTCAGTCACACCCCCTTTAGATTGTTTGGGTTAGTGCAGTCTAAGCTGTAACCTTGATACTACAACAATTTATGAGGTAGGTCATATATAGCAAGGCTTTTTTGCAATTAAAACACATGTATGGATTAAATTTTATCAAGAATGCATTACTAATGTATGTAGAATGTATTTAAAGTTGGTTTTATGTTTAGGCCAGTCCAAAGCTGTATAATATGCTAAACAGTATGCTATGGATATTGGCTAGTTGGCTAGATACACACTAGCCATCCCTATACTAAATATTTAGTACAAACTGGAAATCAACCTTGTGGTGTAGTAAAGTCTTTAAGGAAATCATTAGGAGTATTCTTCACTCAAGATGTGTTTACAACCCTTTAGCTTGGATTAGCTAGATCAGCTAGAGGCAGCAAGGGAGGATGTGAGAGAGATAAAGGTGTGTTTGCATTAGTCATTAGCAATTAGAGGGATGCCCAGTAGAATTCAAACCTCAGCCTGGGCATGTTCAAACGTTTTAAAAATGTATCCTGTCACGAAACTGTTGTGAAATCTAGTAAAGATCTGGTAAACAACCTCCTGGGTTAGGATAAAAACATACATGATAAAGGCAAGAGGGCTAGTGTAGTTCTAGTGCTGTTTGTCAGTGCTTTACCACCTCAAGTAACTGGAAAGGCATGACAAATGACAGCTGTCCAATCTTTCAAAGATGTTTGTCACTTCTATGATATAGAGGAAGACAGCACTGTCACTGCCCTTAAGGTGTTCCACTCTTTTTAATGTTCAAGCTATGCTCATGTGCCTTAAAGAAAATGATGTGGACAGTCTTCCCAAAGCTGACAAAACTCCTCAAAATATATGCTACATTGCCAGTGACAACAGCATCAGTTTAGCCCTCATTCTTCAAACTGAAGCTGTCAAGACCCAGATTAGACACAGATGTGGAGAAGGAAGGCTCTCAGGTCTTCTGCTGTTGTCCATTGAGAAGGACATCCCAGCTGACCACAACAAGGTCATTAACATTTACAAAGTCATGGCCAAAAGAATTCTCCTTTTGTTTCACCAATCCTGCTTCTTGCTTCCCTAGCAATACTGCTCAAAATAGACAATTCTCAAAATGTTAATAGTTCCATGTTGTTACTACAGATGTGTTTAAGAAATAAAAAATTATGTTACCCATTAAGTGTATTTTATTACAGAGATGTTTGCAAAATAAATGTTTAAAAATGGAATCCTTTTTAATACAGAGGTGTTGTTTTCCTTATATTCTGAGTCACCATATAACATGTTAATCTTAATTGGGGATGTAGCCTTTTTACCAAACATGCATCATTGTTCTCTGCTGATGTTGGCTGTCAGAATGACCATTTAGCGGTTGGATGATGCAGTAAAAAGACATGCCAAGGAGATGGTAAGGTAAATATATAAAATATAATTTAACACATAATGTTTACAATGACATACTTACTGCTATTTACCCCCAGAATAAACACATAAACATAATTACAATAAATATATATGTACACCAAACTACCAAATCCCCCACTCTCATATCCTATCACTTGGTCCCTCCCAGAACAGTTATGTTGATGTTTCAACACAGGACAGGTAAGTTTTTTCAAACAACTTAAACACAGTTCACCAAACAAATGCACTAGCAAAGACTTTATTTCACAATATTATAGCGCATAGATGTTGATGCAGAAAACTCATCTCAAACTCATAGAACTGAATTTTTAACCGTTGTTTGTCAATTATGAACAAAGTGTATGCTAACAGTATTGTCAGAGCCTAAACTAACTCCACTGTCTTTCAGGTGGAGTTGAGTACCCGCTACAGCACCTGCCAGAAGACAACACAGTTAATCAATCACAGGTTAAAATGTTCAATAAATATGCCATAAATATTCAATAAATAGAGCCAATAAATATTTGACACAAAATGTGCAAATCTTGCTGATAAAGTTCAAATATCACTATGAAAGTGCCAAGTGGCATTAAAGTGTATAGTTAAGTTGTTGGTTTAAAAGTGCAACTGACCATATGCACAGTGGAGATTACTGAAAATGTTTTATTTCTGGCCATATATAGCAAAAATAATTTTTGAGACAACAAGTAACTCTGTCTTGCATGTCAGACAAAAACAGACAAAATATTCAATAATAGTTGCCTAAAATTTGAAAAAGATGGCACAAGATCTAAGTACATAACAGTATTCCAGGAATAGGTGGCTCTTCACTCTGCACATAGAAGAGAAAGTGTCATCAATCTATTCTCTCCTTACAGGTCAGCTGCTTTTCTGTGAGACGCCACACAGGTCAGCTCACACAGTCAACCGTAGTGTCCACTTGTATCAGCAATATAACAAAACTCAGATATAAACTGATCAATAACTATGACCTATATATGTTTGATTATAGGATTATCTTCCTCAAGGTTAGCAGCTCTGCACACAATTCTTAATGTGATGATAAATTACCATTCCATTAAAAACTGTATAATGGATTTGGACAATATTATGAACACAACAAGTGTTTTCCTCGTAAATTCAGTTGAAGTTATGATGACTAGTGTCCTGCAGGTTGAAGAGTGAAGGTTGTGTGCTGGACATCACCCACACTGCTGAAATGCTCACCTACCATCTTCAGACTACCAATGACCTGTGACCTTTCTAACAAGTGAATTGCAAGAACAGTGATATTCCCTAAGGATCACTTGTTAGTAATTTTGTGTGTATTCACTTTGGATGATGTTAGTTTTGTGTGTATTTAGCTATGTGTAGCAGTGACAGAGTAATTGGATATTTAATCAGTGTGCATTTCACATTTCCAGATGCTTCATATTTTTGTTGGAAACCTTGGGGAGTCTTGTTCTCCCAAGATGTGCCAGGACGACTTCAGCTCCCCAAACTCTGTTGATCCTTCAAGGAGTATCCGTTTTCATTTTTCCATTATACTTACATTTCAAACACCAGCTTCTATTCTGGAGAAAATTTATATCGTAAATGAAAAGATGGGTAAACTCCATTAAGGTGGATTTGATGCAAGATAATGAAACATGTTGTATGTTCATCATGTAGAAAGACGATATCCAAGTGTAATTCTTATAGATAATACAGTTTTTTTTACATAAGTTTGCATTCACCTTAATTGTCCAATCATTCTTTTCACTATGATGTTGGATCCCTTTTTCTCAACCTTAAAATACCGTTAATTTACCCATTCATAATTCTGTAATTAAGGTTTTAGTGGGATTTTGAGGATTAATGGATTGCAGTGCATTAAGATATCTTTTAATGGTTTTCTGAATACTTTCAGAGGTTTTTAAGGGCTAGGACTCCTGAAAATGTACCAAACAGCATGAACATCAGCCATTAATTTATACCTGAAAGGTGCCTTAATTTTTTATTTAAAAGGAATATTCAAGAGTGGCTTTAAGGTATTTCATCAATTTTGAGGGGTTTTTAAACTTAACTCCCTTAATTCATGCAGAACAGCCATTGAAGCATTCTGATGTATTCATTTATCCATTAATTATCTGTCCTGTAAAATTTACCCAGTAACAAAGCCAAAGCCACCACTGAATCAGCACCTTAAATGAAACATTGAGGTAAATTCATTGTATTTGGTTGGTTACTGGACACAGGTCACAAAATATTGTTCATCACAGACAGTGATATGTATCATGAAGAGCAAATGTAAGTGCAATATATGTTGCAATGTCTCCCTCTAGTGGTAAAACAGAAGTACATATGAGCCTCACAAGAATTGATCGATTTAAGATATTTTATGCATTTTGATATGAACATGTTAAAACGTAATACAGCCTTGCCCTGCACCTTAGAAAATGTGTAATCAGAGTTGAGTTTTCAAAGTACAAAACCACTCAACTTAAAAAGAATGATATAATATATTTGAAATAGCTGAAAAGTTTCACATTTAGACAGCTTTCTGAGCAAAAAGATAGACCAACTTAATGCTGAATGTATACATTCTGAGGTAGCTGGTAAAAAGAACACTGTTTGTAAGTGACACCAAAATATTCAAACACAATATTATCACAAACATAGTATGCATATACATAATACATATATACACAGAAACAGTTAAAATACAGACTACTCAGATTTATAACATGTATCAAGTAGACTGTTGTACTATACACAAATGCTTTGGAAAATCAAAGACTGAATTATTTACAACAGGTATGGTTGTATTTGCCCTACAACAATTTGTCCCTTTGGGACTGAAACAAACTAGATACATAGACACCGGCACCTTTGTCTCACTGATGGGGTCTTGGAGAGAATCTACACTTCTTCCGCTTCCTGCCAGAACCTACAAAGAGCAAGGTAAAAAAAGGGATTACACCAGTATCTAAGACCCAGATAACCTTGAGAAATTGGATAGTGTATTGGTTGACTGTTAAAAAATTGTTATGTATGAAACAAACCATGCTAGAGTAAATTATCACCTTTTGTTGGCGTTGCCAGTGAGTTCTCTGACCACTTGTAACCTCGACCGACTGATCCTATGGTAAGAATGAGGGTTATTCAGATTACATACATGCAAAATCACTTTTTGACATTCATTTGAATTTATTTAGGACAATTAAAAATACATTTTAAAGACTTCAAAAGAACACACTTGGTTCCCTTGGTGCTTCCCGATGTATGTGATTAGTCCACTGTTTGGCTTCATGTATGGACTTCTTCATCAGGGCTGTTGGAGGGTCGTAGGATCTGTGCCTCTGTCTTGGTGCCCTTTCATAGTGACTAGGTCCTGGCCTAGCTTCCCTCTGGGAATCATTATTCGTGGTTCTCAAGTCCTCCTCCATGCCCAGGCTAGTTTTTCGGTCTCTCCTGGTTGGGAAATAGCTGTTGTGCCAGTCTTGGATCACTTGTTTCCTTGCTGATGATTGTGTATTCACAGAGGATGATGGGCCTTTGGTGGTATGATGATGATGATCAGATGTTGAGTGGCTGCTATAAGAGTAAGACCGCTGTAGTTTGGATGAAGATAGATGTCTGGAAATAGGTGGACTCTGCTTTGATTTAGGAGGAGCCGAGGAGGCGGAGACTGCTTCAGACTGAGACCAATGTCTTGAGGAGGTTGAGCTTCCTCTGGCCTCAGAAAGTTGTCCACGTGTGGATGACAAGCTACTGGTGGAGGTGAATTGGCCTTCTTGGCTAGGTAATGATGGTTGCCTTGAAACCAATTTGGGTTTTGTTATGTTTGCTTGTCTCTCATTCTTTGTTTCATGAGAGTGTCTTTCCTTTGCAGGTTTTGGTTTGGATACAAATTGTCCTTTTTTATTTCTGTACAGATAAGGTTTATTTCTGTAACAGGAGTCACTCTTCTCACTAGTTGCAGTGGGGGTCTGTGGAACCCAAGTTTCATCTTTATCCTTGTTATGGACTCTAGAGTCTTTATAAAGCTTCAAATAATTATTGGGTTGAAAAGATTCCTCAACAACAAGGCGATGAATCACAGGATTAGTAACCAAACTAGAGCCCACCACCTTGTCTACAGACAGGGGCTGTTTCTCTGGTGAGTCTTCACATGACAGTCGGTCCACAGTTTCAGTTGAAGGTCCATTTTGTGTAGCAAATGAATCATTGCCACTGTCCTTTTCCTTCTTTTTGCAGAAATGGCCACTTTTAACCACTTTCTCAGAACCATGGAAAACTGTTCTCTCTTCTTTTGAGGTTGTTTGTCTGGTGGTCTTGTGTTGAATATGCTCAAACCTTGGTTTGGGTTCAATCAGCTGTCCACTCTTTCTCATAGTTTCATGAACTTTAGTCTGGTGCTGTGGCATTGAGAAGTCCGCAAGTGACAGTCTGGGTTTTTTAAGCTTTTCATTTGCAGTTCCATACTGAGTGTCCACAATTTCATCTGAACGTCTCTTTCGTTGAACATGAGGGGCATCACCACTGTCAGCTGACCCTGGCAAATATAATCTCTTCCTCTTTGCCTCTTTATAGTTATATCCACTTTCATCCTCTGTGTCAGAGTTCAGGATTATTACACTTTGCTTTTTTGAGATCATTTCTCTGTTGATCTTATGTTGCTCAAAGCCAGCACTGGCCTCAGTCAGCTGTCCACTCTTTTCAGTGCTGTGTGACTGTCCAGGGCATGCATCCTCCATCAGACCTTTTAACTGTGACTCTTTTGCTTTAGACTGGCGGTGTGGTGCTGGTAAGTCTGCAGATGGCTGTCTGTTTTTTTTAAACCTTTCTTTAACAGTCCCACATGGACTGTCCTCAGTTTCAGGTGAATGTCTCTTTTGTTGACTACATAGGGTGTCTCCAATGTTCACTAATCTTGAAAACAATCTCTTCCTTTTCACCTTCTTGTTGCAGTTGTGGTCACCTTCATCCTCTGTGTCAGTATTAATGATTATTATTTCTTCCTTTTTAGAAATTCTTTGTTTGTTGGTTTTGGGTTGAACATGCTTAGAAGGGTTAGAGTTAGAAGCTTCATCACTGTCACTCTCTTTTTCAGACACAGAATGATCTCTCTCTGGGGGCGGAGGTGCTGACCTCTTCAACAACTGTCTGGGCACAGTCAAATAGTTGTGTTCTGATGCAGATGAGTAATCACAACTGTCTTCAGTTTCACAGCTGTCTTCAGGCTCAGAGTAGGACTCTCTCCTCTCCTGGGGTGTATGTGGTTCTCCCTCAGAGTCCATTCCATGTTCTGGTGTGCTCCTGCCTGGTGCCACTTCAAAACAATTTCCACCCCGTGCAGATTTTACTTGTAGAAAAATCTCCATTGTGTCATAGATCTCTAAAAGGGTAGAATCAGAAGCTGGTACTGGTTTTGGAGCTGGGACATGTAAGGCATCGTGTGTTGGACTTGTGCCACCCTGTCTTTCATTGTCTCCATTTTCACCATCATCTCGCACAACTTCTTCAGGGCCATCCTGGTCTTCATCTTCTAGTCCAGATTTAAGGTCTGACATGGTTATAGGTATGACTAGGCAGTCATCATCAGTATCCTCCTCAGTCTGATCATCATATTTCAAAACATTGGAAGGACTATATGAAACAGAGTGGTTTGTTCGCCTTGCCATATATCCCTCCCTGTCACATTTAGGACATGATAGACCTTCAAAACCATCACCAGACAGAACAAGATGTGGACAACAGTGATATTGTGCTGCAAGTACTAGTGTCTTTGGTGAAACCTGTTTCTTTGGAATCAGTGTCTCAGCTGAAATTTTCTTCATCTGAGCCTGACTCTGTCTGTAGCCTTCATTTTCAAATAGTGACCGCTTATTGTTAGGTTCAGGTAGTTGTGAAAATGAAGGATTCTCAATCTGTGAATTTTCATCTTCACTTATTTCTTCATACTGTGGGTCTCCAAAACGTGTTGGAAAGCTTAATTCCTCATGCTCAGTTTTTGGTAGTTCTGTGGACAATGGTGGCACATCATCATCTGAAATGTCTTCATATTGTGGATCTTTTAAAAATTTCGGAGAAAGTACTTCCTCATCCTCACTTTCAGATAGAGGGGCCTGTTCTTTGACTTCGTTTTCAGAAAGTGCAACGCTTAAATCCATTGGTGAATACACAGAACCTGCTTCCTCCCTCGCACCTGCAAAACTTTGTTCACTTTGGTATGTAGGAATTGAAACTACATTCTGAATTTGATCAATTAATGAATTTGGCTTAGACAGTGCAATTACTTCGTCACAGGTAACACAGCAATGTTGTTGATCTTCAGTGTTTTTCTGTTTATTTGTATTTGCATTGTGCTTGTCAGTGGGTGACATGAGTTCAAATGTTTTGTTTTCAGATACCACTGAATCTGACTCTGGTGGAAGATCTTTTGAGACGTCAGTCACAACTTGCACACTGTCCAACCCTGCTGTCTCCGCTGGTTTCAGGCCTGTAAATCCTCTCTCTTTCACTGTCATGTGTTTGAGAGACCCAGAAACACTGGGCTCTTGGTCTATGTCATCCAACTTCTTGTTGGTATTTAACCAAACAGACCTCCACTCCTTTTGTGATGAGCTGCAGTTGAACATTAACTGGGTAAGAATGGAATGCCTTTCAGTCAGTTCATCCAAGGTAATTCCAGACACTGCGGTGAGAACCACTGGACACTCCTCTTCATTCTTTGTGCAAGTGGCAGCAACGTTCACCATAATCTGTGGATATTCTGTGGATGTAAAGAGATGAATGTTATCTATATCCCCATTCCAATATTGTTGCAGTATGACTTCAGAAAAGTTGTCCATTTCTGCAATAGTCTCTACCTTCTCCAGACTAGTAATCAGCTCCCTCAGTGCAGTTAATGTATAATGAAGAGTGGTCACTTTCTGTAAGGGCTTATCACACCACCATTTACTATGGAAACTTTCGTCATTGCTACTGACAAAAGTTTCATCTTCACAGCAGTCATCTGAATACATAAGTTTGCCATCACCAAATGCAGTCATAGTTACATCCAAGTGTTTTTTTATTGGTAAATCACTAGCTACAGATGCACTCTTCTCAACAGATTCACTTTCAGGAGCATGTTTTGAGCTTTTTATTGCAGAGAGTAGTGTACCTGTTGAATGGTTCCCTGATGCCGATGTAGTACAATCGCCCATCTCTTTAGACTTTGGAGTAAACTCAGCTTGCTTTGCTTTGCTGTCCGTTGAGCTATCCTCTTCAAGTTCTTGTCCAACTGCAGCAGTGCACTGCTCTTCCACAACAAAGTTAGGACTTTGCTTCTCCACATCTTTGTCAGATTCAGAGACTGTGGAGATAAGGGTAACACTGTTAGACTTTGACATGGTGCAGCCAGACTGGAGTGTGGAGTCCAGGTCGTTGGTGCTAAAATTCCCCCCCTTATTGGAGAGTGTGAGTCCCTGGCTGTCCATAATAATCTTTCTAAACTCTTTCAGCCTTTTTGAAATATGGTTCTGTATTTCTTCATCAGTAGGTGGTTTTGTTAATCCAACTGGCAAGTCCTTGCCAGTGGATGGTGCACCACTGAGAGAGGGAGAGCAGACCTGCTGCTGGTGGAGTGTAGGATAAGTTCCTCCTGACTGATCTGGGTTTTGTGTTCTAGTCTGTCCACAATTAGGAGTAGGTAGCGAACGTCTCATGTGCCGACTCTTGCGGTGTCTTTCATCTGATAAATGATCACTAGCAATGAGTTCCATGTTGGAATTTGTTTTCTCTGATGAAGAATGGGAGGTGGTGAAAAAGGATTTGAAATCTGGAGGATTTCCTGTCAGTAAGGATTGCAGCAGTGGGCAAGAACTCTGCCATTTGCTCTCAAGCACAGAAGAACGCTGTCGTGAAGAAAATGTTTTTGTCAGGACTCCAAGGCTGTCTTCCTGAAGTACTGCAGCATTTGTACTGGCCAAGAAGGCACCATTTCTCAGCTGCAGTCCATTATTTTTGTTCAAATTTGACCCTTCCAAGGAATTTCTACTAAAATTGCTCTTGGAACATTCCTTTTGTTGTCCACTATTATAAATGGATTGTCTATCAAAGTTCTCATTAGCAGATGTCCCAAAATAACTGCTGTGCTGTGCTGATGAATGAGAGTCATTAACGTTTCTGAGCTCCGTAGAATATGAAATGGCTACCATTATGTTTTGTTTTTCATTCTCAGGGTGAGCCACTGGTTCAGGTCTAACATTGTTGTCTTGAGGTGATGTAAGAGCACCAATGTTACTCAGGTGTTGGAATGCAGGATAGGCCCCTCCTTGCCTGTGTGGACATCCAGATCGCATCGCATGGGAAGCAATTTTTCAAGTGATGACTTCAGTTAAACGCTTCTCAGGTCTATGAAACAAAAAAAGAAAAATTAGTTGGTGGCTGGTTTCACATTTAATGAGATATACTTGCTTGGGGATGGGGGTGCGTTATTGTCTGCTGTAGAGTCTTTTCAGTTTACACACAACATCACTACAATGTATATGGGAGAGAAACAGGTAACAAGTCAGGGTAGATTTATGGTAGATCAGAATCGGATCTTACAATGTGTTTTCCAACCACATCCGATATCAAATGTGTTTATAATTGTTCCAAATGGCGTCACTCTTTTCTCACAGTGAAAAGCAGACCGTCACAGAGAGACAAAGGGGGGAGACGTGATTTCATTTAAAAACAGGGATGATGGTGCATATTTTCAGACAGTCTCTCTTGGAAGGAATCATAGAATTGCACTCTGTTCATGTTCAGCTGTTCACATAAAAAAAGTGTATGAAATAATTGGGTCATGAATGACAAAAGGAGAGCTCAAAAGAGAAGTTCTGTTTTGGACAGTTATAGAAATGGCCCTACACAGGCAGCCCAAATCCACCATTGGAAAGGTGCAGGGGGAGGGGGTTTCCAAAGCTATTTGAATAAACACAAGCATGCACAGTCACTTTCACCTCAGGCAGTAGCCTCATGTCTCCCCTTCCACGTCCCCCCTCCAACTCACCCAGTTTGAAAACCTCTGGTTTAGAAAAGTAAACAGCTAGTGGTATAACGGAATGTAATTGATCCGGGATCCATGAAGATCATCCCCTACGGTTCAGCACACATGTGACCCTCAAAGTAATTGTAAAATTTAGTGTCTCATTGGAAACAAAGTGAACAAACTGCTGTAGCTACAAGTCATGGACAGCATGTTGCTTACAGGGATTTTGAAGAGCAATGACCAAACCAGCATCTCAACGGTCCGAAGTAGACTTTAAAGTCAGTCTCTAAATGCTTCACTCAACTAGAGACTGAGGACAATCTCCCAGCTTTTGTTGTTAAAACTGGGTGGAAACAATTAGAGAGCTTAAAAAAAAACCTGCATTGCAGAACCAATCCAAAGTCTTTAGGACGACCCTTCATATTAGGGCTGAGATATACAATTCACTATAGAGGAGAATGGGGTGAGCATAATTTCCGGTAAGGTGTGTCCTCGACAAAATGTAAGGGGTGTAGGCCTGTTAGCAGCAGTTCTCGCCGCCATTCAAGCAACTACCTTGCATTTAAAAATCCCCAGATGATCAGTAAGCGGTGAGTTTCTGGATTGTCTGGTATCGCGAAAATAGGTGCATTACATTTGCAGGTATGTTTACATGCTGTTTAGCTATCTAGCTGTGAACTGACGCTAGCGGTGCACTTCCCCAGTGAATGTTTGGTGGCTCATTCAACAAGCTAAGATGCAGCACAAGATGTATTGTAAGACCATAGGCAAAAGTTCTTTGCTGTAAGTGTTTTACAGAATAAATGGGAAGCGAAGTTGGAAAGCAGTGTACTGTGTGTTCTTGGAGCCGAATCAGACCACCTTGGTAGCAAGTCTTCTCTACTAAGACAATTTAGAAGAATGCATTCCTTCATCTTCAGGAGTTGGTACCTCCTGATTAGACTTGTACCAATTAATTCACTTCCATTTATAGTCCACTGAATTGCAAAATTAAACATCAACAGCAATTAAGCTATCTGAACTCAGGGATTAAAGCAAAAAAAAAAGTCTTGCATGGGGGAAAAAAACAGTCTCCCTCATTCATGTGGACTGTTGGTGCAGCTGGGTGCTGCCCCTAACACCTATCTCTGGTAAAGACTGTTGATAGTTCTGTACATGTGTAGCCCACCGTTGTTATATGTCACAAACTGAATAAAAGAATGTAAACACTGTTTACATCTACAGAGAGGACTGGCCTTAACCCACATATACTCCTGCCGGGATTTGGACCAATTCATAACTTAATCAGGACCGGGAACAAAATTCAATTGCAACCTGACCTGGACCACTTTTGAGTGACACATGGTTAAATTTCACTCAGCTTTCTTCATTCAGCTGCCCACTAGTTAAAACAGTTAGCAAGGTTGTTGTGAAATGTAGGAGCTCCAGTTGATAATGTAAAATAGGGCTGTGTGATATGATCAAAATCTCATATCCCGATATAAGTCATTTTATATCCAGATAATTCATCATTTGCAAAGTACAGTGTTCTGGTCCACCTGTTCACCTTTTGCGTGGATTTCATTACAGTGTAAACTTACAGGGTTCATTTTGGGTATTTTCCTTAATGAAAACATATGGGAAAAAAACATTTTAAACTACGGTACTTCTATTTTCTTTTCACCTTGCTCCCATAGTACATGTATGATGCGTATTTAGCGGCTGCGGTACCATAATCTGGTGTTGCGGCACACCTCTGCAGGGTTGTATGGAGGTGCAGGGTGTGGGTGTGTTTATTTGTAACCCCTGTGAAACAATAAGAAAATGTTTTATTCCTCTCATTCACTAGCTTTCTCGCTACCACTGTTCGCTCTCCTCATCCACCCTCTAGTTCGCTTGACCACTGCTTTTCTCTGTCTTTCTCTCTGATTTGATTGACAAAACACGAGTGGACTAAGGGGCTTATGGATTGAAGCATCGACTCAGCAACTTTTTGGGGGCAGCCCTAGCACCTAGCTGCATCAGTCTCCACATGAATGAGGGAGACTGTTTTGTTCCCCCGTGCAAGACTATGATTTGTCTTTACACAGCCTTATGCATACAGGTGTACCGATGACAAGATTTTTGAATTATATCTGTTCAGTCTCATGTGCATCAGACAGACAACTAATAAACAGATGAAACTAGGGATGTCAGTTTCGGTTAATTTTGCTTTCGTTAGACCAACACCCATTAACCAGTAAGTAACTGATTAATTTTCAAGAAAAGTGGTGATATAGCTTTCATTTGTGAGAGCTCTCCAGCAGTTGGTGGTCAGAGCTAGCTTGTCTGCCCTGGTTAGCTGATCCTTCTTCACCTCAAAGTGATTTCAATGCATTTAGTCACAGAAGCTCTTGATGGCATAACGTACTCAGGTTTGAAGTATCAAACTAGCCCTTTCAATCCCTCGCCCTCTACCACACTGATTGGCAGCATATCCGTCTCAGTCATTCAGCACACTGGGCTCTGAGTGCTTTTAAAACATGAGTGACCTATGCTCAACCATGTACCTGAACAACTCCTGTGTGAACACAACAGTTCACTCACTGCCGCTGCTGCTGATCTGCTGAACTTGCTGCTCACAATATGTTTGCTCAAAAGATTAGTGCTTTGTCTGTAGCGGCACTTCACAACTGACATGGTCTCGGAACATATGAGACAAACTGATTTTGAACTGACTGTGGAAGTATTTGCTTTTCCACGCATAAATACGGTCATTGTGTATCAGGCTCTGAGTGCTTCCAAAATGCAGGTGGCCTACACTCAACAATGTACCTGAACGCCTCTTGTATAGACACTCACTACTGCTGCTGATCAGCTAAACGTGCTGCTAACGCTACGCTTTGTGTCTAGACACGAGGTAAGAGTGCCCATTCTTCATTAAAAGCTCTGTTTTCACTGTCTAGTTTTCTCTTTTTAGAGCACTTTTGTCTGACTCATGTCATGCCCGGGTCCAAAATCAACGTTTCGGCTTACCAGCCAAGGTGGTAAGCTGGTAGAGATTTGCAGAGATTTGTGAGTCAGAATAGCCAGAAAAGTATGCTGGTTTACATACTGCAAAATGCGACTGGATGTAGTAGGACATCCTGGTACCTTTGTCATACTATATTTGACATACAATGTATTGGGCAGTGTTTCCCATAGTCATTTGATTGTGGTGGCCCGCCGCAATAAAACTTTGCCCACCACAAATTGATTTTCTATTTTTGAAGCTGCACACCCCGCTCTTGTATTCTCTCTCGAATACATTCCCCAACAGATGCAGACACACCTGCACTGTGATTTGTTCTCCCCGCGCTGCACACAAACACCCTCCTCTGAGCTTTTACCTTGCAGTCACGTCACGCCATCTACAGTTGAGAGGCACAGTCATGCTATCTCCGCTTATAGACTTAAACCCTGTGGCTAGACAGCAAATGCAGCATGAGCAGCACATCAGCAGAGCAGCAGCAAGTGCTCCATCTTTACCGTTTAAAACAACCCTCAGGGCCTTTCGAGTATAAATTTCTGAATTTATGAGATGTACTTGAACGCACCCTGAAGTCTCACACGCTTTGCCACACAAAGTGCAACAGATACGCTCTCATTTCAATCTATGCAGCTGTCTGCACCGGCTCTGTGCAGGCTTGCTCACGGGCGTAACTGTGACCTGAAGCGTTCATTTGTGCTTCAAGTCTGTTTACCTCTGTTTTACGCATCACTACAGTCATGTGTATTGGACTCTGAGCGCTTCCAAAACGCGGGTGACCTACGCTCAACACCGCACCTGCACGCCTCCTTTGTAGACACAATGCTTCACTTGCTGCTGCTGATCTGCTAAATGTGCTGCTAACGCTATGTTTTCTGTCTAGACATGGGGTAAGAGTCTACTGTCTACTTTTCTCTTTTTAGAGCACTTTTCTCTGACTCCTGTCATGCCTCGTCTCTGGTCTCTCACTGACATGCTGGAGTCGGTAGAGCCCTGAAGCTCTGCCCTGCCCCTGCATATCGGCGCCCATGTTAAAAAAAAATCCAATTTGTCAAGCATCAAGCGCATTATCAATACTTAGTCAGACGACGGACGCTACAATTATAAACTGACAGCGTCTGCTCCAGGACTGTCTGCAGCGGCAGGAGAGTCACAGCAAAAAGTAGCAGAGTGAGACATCTGTTCTCCATCCTGCTGCTGTAAACAAACGTCAGCTGTTAGCGAGCAGCTGCTCTCATGTCTCCCCGGGTCTCTGTGCTTGTTTTCGGCGGCAACTCTCCTGCTCTCTGCCTGCTCATCCTGCTCTTGGTGTGTCTCTCTCTGGATGGCAAGCGAGTTGCTCCGGTTCTGGTTCTAAACGACGGTCGTCCTCTGGCTCGTCCCCGTCTGTGTGCGCTGCAGCCCGGCTGATCTGCTGGCAGCAGCCTGAAACCCGCCGTTACTAATTCTTAAATAAGGGGAAGAGCTAAACTAAAAATCATATTTTCAACATATTGTCAGACATCGGACATACACATCAGAAAGCAAAAGTGTTTATAGCTGTTCCGAACTACCACACTGGTAGGCGGGGGAAAAAATCTACTAGAGAGAAGCAAGATGGCATCATCATCATTAAAAAATGGAAATATGGGGAAAATGGTGCACAATTCACTCAATCTTCCCTGCAAGGCATTCATAGTTTAGATCAGTACCGGTTCTTACAATGTGCTGGCACATGAAATCAAATGTGTTTATAGTTTTTCCAAATATGCATTCTCAAAAGTGGAGTGAAAAGCCGACCATCATAGAGAGGTGAAGGGGACGGGGGAGACATGATATTCAAATGCGGGGATAACAGTGCATATTTTCAGACAGTCTCTCCGGGAAGGCAGTCATAGTGTTGCACTTGGTTGTTGACATAAAAAATATATAGTATCAAGTATAAATTTGTGTCATGAATGAAACAGTGCCTTTAGCTGGCCGAAAACAGCGGGGCTGCGTTGGTGGGAGCATGTTCTTTAAAAGGTACCAGTGAGACACTGAAATACAAACAACTTCACAGCAAAAGTTGGGCCTGGTTCACCTTTTTGGCTGGAGGACTCCTCTCTCACACCATGGATTATTATAAGAGCTGGATACCAGACCAAAAATGGCACCCATTCAGTCCAATAAGAATTGCTCAGCTGGCACATATGCCAAAAAAAGTTTCAACCTTCCTTCTGGGTTTGCATCTGCGTTGTGCGGAAGCCGTGAGTTCCCACTTGGCCCATAGACGTTACATTGTGATGACATCACAGATTTTTTAAAAATCACTTTTCGCGGCTCGAGGAAAGTTTTACAAAATATAAAACCTCCATGGATCAAAAATTCATAATAGAAAGAGTTACCCTGGACGTCCCGCTGAACCCCGTTCAAACATCTGGCAGCTAATTCCAACTTGAGCACATTTACGTGTTGAAGTGCATGTTTGCACACTACTATAACATTGATTTAGAATCGTATACGAGTCCAAGATGACATGATAAATAGTAACAATAGCAAATTAAATAGTGGCTGCTCAGGTAGCCACTATCCAAATTTGGCTATGACCAATAATAAGATGGGAAGGCACCATGACAACACTAAGGAC
Organism: Thunnus albacares; assembly: GCF_914725855.1. Classification (NCBI taxonomy): domain Eukaryota; kingdom Metazoa; phylum Chordata; class Actinopteri; order Scombriformes; family Scombridae; genus Thunnus; species Thunnus albacares. Next base: position 23,195,016 of record NC_058128.1, on the reverse strand, counting down.
CAATAAAATTGATGGGAAGGGTCAGGAGATGTATTCTCATCTAATGTATATATGACGCTGTACTGTCAGTCACTTTTCAGTTGCTCTGCGCAGAGTAACTCAGGAATAACTTTTCGGTTTACCTGCCACCTTGGCTGGTAAGCTGAATAGTTAATTTTGGACCCTGTTTGCAAATTGGTCAAGTAGCAGCTCATTAGCCCTGCTGTACCATGGTATCACCTAGGGACGTACCAATACATGACTTAAAGTTTGGTAAGCCCCCGTGACCCAAATAACTGCAGTCAAATAATCTGTTGTTGCACATCCTGGGGCCAGATGTATAAAATTAAATTAGATAGTAGATAGTAAGATTCATGACTTACTATACGTGTGCACAATGACGGAAATATATACAGACATTTTTTGCATCAGATTTATAAAACCGTGTACGCACGGTCCCATTTTATCAATCTCAATCATTGTGGAACTAGGCCCACATGCATGGAAATGATGCCTCCTATGGTCATTAGAAGAATGATAAAATTGATCACACAAAAGTAATTATTAAGTTTAAAAATTTGCCTTTGATTGCCATTTTACAGATTGATGTGTAAATGCATTACATTTAAATTAAATACATCACACAATTAGTGCAGTTGGTTACCAATTTAATGTTTGATTTAGATTCCTTCTCTTGCCTTATTTTTCCATCTCCATATAACATCATATAACCCACAGCTGGCTTTACAAACACTGGTCTGAAGTATACGTGAGTTGTGCACATTCTGTTTTTATAAATACTAGTTTACGTGTGGGAAATGGTGCACGTTTTTTATGTACATCATTTATGCATCTGGTTCAAGTTCTACCTGGAAAGTCTTGGAAGTATCTTGATCTTTGCCTGTTAGCTAATACATGCTGGTCAGGTTAGTTGGGGAAAAATATATCATCATCATCATCATCATCATAAGGGAACACAAAATGAAGAAGCCAGAGCATACGACCTCACAGGGGTTGAACTTCTCACCTTGCTGCTGCATGTTCAGTACTTAGTCGTGGATTTAAAAAAGACCTACATACCTACGCATTACAAAATAAAACACTTAAAATAATGTCCTACACCGTAAAACTTCATTTAAAAACCATCCATCTCTCTCCCCCTCTCTCTAAATGCTAGAGTGAGAACTGAGAACACGTTGTCTCCTAGAGCAACATCAAATAAATGATTCGTAATTGATAATCAATAGCCTAATTAAAGGTTAGGTAATATTCATAATGGCAACCACTATCCTAAGTATTTCCAAATGGGGCTTTTTAGATTGGTCGGAGTGCAAATCACTCTCTGCGTGGCCGAGTTGGGTTGTGACCTCTTTGCTATCATTACCATACGATTGTTTGTTTAAGCTCAACCTACATTTCAATCAATGAAATTGTGTGACTCCAGTCCATCAGGCAGTACATTCAGTGCAGCGGCAACTCATGAGGCAGACAGCCATGATAGTAGCCATTTTTTTCTTTCTTTTTTTTTTTTTTTAGCAATCAAATATTAATTTTCACAATTAAATGTCTGTTTTTTGGGTTGTTTTTTTTTTTTTTTTTACAATGATATAATTGAATTTAGAATATTTGTTGGCAGCCCTACTCTGGACACATCTGGCATTACTGATGTGTGGTCTGCAGTGCAACAGACTTGAAACCAACCAAAGGTCAGTGAAAGAAACTAGGTCAAGAACACCCTCTCCTGCAGCTGTAACCACATCGAACAGTGATGTCAGCGTGTACTGAACACAGCCAGAGTACATTTCTGCTCCACTGCAGCAATTGAGGACTTCAACCACTGGAGGCCAGCAAAAGCAAGGTATTCAGCGGATGTCACTTTTTTTTTTTTAGGATGACACAGTACAGGAATGCTGAAACCTATATACCACTACCACCTATACCACTAAAAAAGGTCTTACATAGCTAGAGGTAGGTTTTGTCTACATAATTAAACATTTAATTAGGGTAAGATGGAGGAAGATGCCCTTAACACCTTTTTAAAAAAGGCCAAGTTCATTTAGTGTTGATGATTTGAAATGAGGTTTAGCTTTAAAGGGTTTAGGCCTTTAAGCAAAATAAATAGTTTTTCCAATGTTGTGAAGACAAAAATAAAAATACATAATTATTGTAGATTATAGTTACATTCTTCACTGATCTTTTTCTTTTTTTTTTTAATCTGAAAGCTAATTATAGTTAGCTTAGGTTTTGCTTACAGCAAATAAGCTATCAAATGATGGGTTGATTTTATGTCCTTTCATTAAAACATGATGTAATGTCTTAGTTTTCCAGAGGTCCAGGTAATTGTGTCTTATTCATTTTACACAACAAAAATCGGACTGCACTGAAAATATGGTGGTGGTGGTGGGGGGGGGGGGGGGGGGTGAACTCGGGGCATTTTGTCCCAAACCACACTAAAAGTTAATTTTTTACAACTATCATAAAAATCAGGGCTTTAAGATGCCACCAGAGCAACTAGCTGCAGGCTCTATTAACCAACCCCCCTCCCTCCCTTCATGCCCTGCACTTAAATAAAAAAAAAAAAAAATTAAAAAAATTTATTTACTCTTCCTCTTCCTTCACTTTCCATCCTGTCTCTGCCTGTAGTTTCCTTTCTGGTCCAGCTGAAGCAGGAAAACAAAACTGGGAGTCTTCATTTTTATTCTCTGAGGCGTTTCCACTCAGACAGAGAGTCTGAATTTATTCGTGAACAGGACTCAAGGTCAACCTGATGAACTTTTACTTCCTGAGTGTAAAAGTCTAGATTTAGATCTAGTTCAGTTGCTTCTTTCATAAATTCAGTTACGTATGCATCTTTATATTATTTTTCCATTGTTCAACACAGGCCATTTCAGTAAAGGCATTAAATATATATGTATAACAATAGAACAGAGAGAATTTTGTTTTATTTTTGTGCAGCACTTTGTATGCTGGATGTTTTAGTGGCGTCACTAAATTCTTTGTTGTCGCCTTCAGTCCAAAATTGCGGAGGCGCAGTTCTGTTGCCTGCGCAAAGCAACGACCAGTTAACTTTCGTTTCGCATCAGAGGAAACTGTTTGGACTGAAGTTTGCTGGATTTGGACTTTGAATGGGAACAGTACTACTTGGGCTGCGACTGCTGCTTCACATGTATACAAGCACACACCGGAACGCAGATTAAGAGAGGAAGGGTAGTGAGGTTAGTTAAAATATGAGGGTCTTGACACGGTGGGCATCTTCCACATTCAAAACCTTATATGGTCGTGTGTGTCTTTATCGTTCAGTTTTCCAGCTGCAATTAATAAATCTAAGATAAGGAAGGCTATGCTAGTCCCGCGTAAATGAAACCGTCTCAAACGGGTAAACTATCCCAGCGTCACCAAATAGTTCAAAAATCAGTTTCCTCGATGATTTAAGGAGCTGACTCGGGGATCATTTTAGTTATTGGGGTTCATCAATGACTATGTCGAGCATAAATGCATATGGGGCCCGAGAAAGCAAGAGAATACTAAAAGTACTAGTGCCTTCATTTCAGATAACATCGGTTTAAAAACGCAAACGGTAGGTAAAAAAAATAAATAAAACGCCGCCTGAGACCGTAAATGAAACTTAAAACTGCGTCACATAAACCGGAGATACTGAAAAATACGGTAAAATACTGCCGTAACATCACCCAATACATAATATTGTCTTACAGTTTGTTACAAATACAGATTCACTGAGAAAAAGTTAAAACCCAAATCCTCTAACGCCCAACATTACTTACCAAATCTTAGCGTATCACTGCATCGAAAGGTTGTTCTCAATACTCCAGCTTCCTCGAGACCGCTATGATGCTACTTGAAACGTGAAAACTCCTGTCTGAGTCCGGTGAGTAAGATCCTCCTCATCTGAGAGATATCCCACAGGAACGCTTGTTATCCGTAATCGTTCACGTTTCTGAAGCAGAGAAACCGGATTTGAAGATTCTCGAGGATATTCCCGCTGAATCCGTAATCCCGATGTGTTGGGTGTCTTCTGAGGTGATCGAGTATCTAGGCGCGTCAAAGTTTAGTGACAGAAAATCAGTCGACCGGATCATTTATATACTGTTGAACAAGCGCTCTGATTGGTGGGGGTTTTTTTAGGGGAGGGGTTATCGTAATAAATCTCTGGACCTCATTTTGAAGATGTTTCTGCAGATGTGCCAAATCAGCTCAAGAAAAACTTCTCTCTGGTGTCCAAAACAAATCATCAGGAGTCAGAGCTCAGAGCAGTAAAATGTTCTTTAATGAACATGCAATAAAAGAGAGCAGTTTGAAGTGCACACAAGGTTCGCCAGAAACACTCTGAGCGCTCCTTCTTTTATACAGTTTGGCTTACATAGGTCACGCCTCGTCCTACCCCTTCATACTGGCCAATTACTCAATTAGAAATTCATTACATCAGCTGTTAGGATAGGTTTTATCCAGACATGTCCAGAGACATTTCCTTTTATTTTTTAAAGGCTGTTCAGGTTTATTTTACACTATTATTTCCATATCCCTCCTTTTGGCCTTTTTTGGTCAAGTTATTCTTGCCTTTTTTTCACCCTTATTTCTTTATTCTCTCTTGACGTTATTTTTTAAAAATAATGAAGTTTAATACAAACACACTTAGAATTTCATCAAGTGCACTGAGTGTGATTATCTTCAACATATTACATGCCCTTACATTAATCACAAGATTTTGTGAGGTGTACATATAATATCGCTGGTATAATGCTTCATAATAATAACAATTCAACATACTTCTGCTTAAAGCTTATCATATTAATAATCATCATTTTGCATTGCATTGTGTTTCCTTCAGCACATCACAAGTCTCTAAAATTACACCACAGGGTGTGTATCATTGGATGGAGAGGAGTTAGACACATGTGAGCTGAATAAATTGTGCTAAAAGCGCTTCAACTTTGAATATATTTGCTAAAGAATTCAATTAGGTTGTGTATCATAAAATGTGCTCTCTTTTGTTAAAATAATTGAATGTTTGAATCTGACATAAGACTAAATTTCAGTACTCATGAATGTATTCACTGAACTTTTTTTTTTCCAGCAGCTTATCAACGATTGAACGAAGGAATCTACACAGATATAGTTGGCTTATTCTATAGTGGATTTTTCATACAAACACACTCCTGTTTAAAACTTATCATATCAATAATCATCATTTTGCTTTGCATTTTGTTTCCTTCAGCACATCACGAGTCTTTAAAATTATACCACAACCTCTTATAGTTTCTCACAGAACAAAGAAATGATCTGTGATGAGCCAGTGTATATTATCTTAAACACCGTGTTTCCCCTAGAATTTTTTTCCAGCCTCGTGGTACGCACCGAAAAAACCCTAAAGAGAGAAAATGCACTGGATGGCATATTCATACAGTTGGCTTGAGTCAGATGGCGCAGCAGGCAGTCTGCAATTTATATTGGCATTCAATTTTTTTTGCTTGGTATATTCAAGACTGAAAACAAAGTGATCACAAGGAGAGGATGACTTAATAAGCTGCATTTATGACATAAAAATAAGCTGCCCCTCTCACTTCTCCCACTTCTGTCCCTCTCCCTTCCTCCCCATTTGTATTTTTACTTGGCTCCAGAGTTTTGGAGAAAAACATTAATATATTTGTTTATCTGTCACCCACATTAGAAATTTCTCTTTTTAGGTGGTGCCATGCTCATGTTCGCTAACCCGCATCCCATACGCTAGCGCTCTCTCTCTCTCGCTCTGCAGTAAAGGGACTGATGCAGTGGCACTCCCATTCCCAGGCAATGACACAAAGGTTGACTCATGTTTAGGAACAGTGCCGCACAGACACTGCCAAATGTATATGATTACTGATTTCCAAATGAATGGATATTTGGCATTATTTTTGGCAGTAAAAAATAGATTTTTTTTTGGCCTGGTGGGGGTTCTCCTTGGCCTGGTGGCCCACCAGGCCTGTACAATTATAGGGGAAACACTGTTCATCTATTGTATATATGATGCTTTTCAGTTGCTCTGCACAGAATAACTCAGGTCTTTGCCATATTGTTGATTCAATAAAGACCTTATATTCCTCTGAAGACTCTGAAAGTTTTATTTCTACCACAATAGCCCCCTCAAAGAATAACAAAAGGCCTCTCTGTAGAGTACAGTTGTTTAAAGACAAAGTTGAACTCACTTCTCAAATACATCCATACATGTTGGAGCCAGAATCCAATCTGAAATATGAGAGTGGACAATTTAGGTAGAAATTAGAGTGTGGGTGGGCACAGAGAAAATCAAGTGGGCCTAGCCTGTCCAAGACCAATCATACTTAATAGGTTCTGAAATGCATCTGTTGACCAAAATAGGCCAATACAAATATAATTCCCTGAATGCACCACAGTTTAGTCATACAAGCCTTATACATCATCAGAGGTAATGTTACGGGAACCAAGAAGAACATTAACAGCATCACATTGCCTGCCACAGCGGCCACATATTCACACACAAACAGCTGACAGACGCAACAGCATCGTAAATCAAGCATATAGGTAGAGATACGATGGCACCGGCATGACGCTTGAACATAGCCTGACACGTTGGCCACATAAACCACACACACGAATGCATACGCACACACACGCACACACACACACACACACACACACACATACACACACACACACACACACACACACATGGCAGACACAGCAACACTAGCATACATTTTTAGTTAGTTAGTTTTAGGGAAGTTTTAGACATCATTATATATCAAAAAGTGTCTTATTTGAATCATTGCCAACCTTTGGACGTCTGTAATGATCTCATTGAAGGAGAGGAGCTTTACTGGAAGTGACATCATTGTGGAGGAGCTTACAAGGAAGTCTTGGAAATAATGGTGGGAAATTCACCTGATATCGGCTTGTTGGCAAGGTAGAAAAAAACGTTGCAAAACAAAGCATTCAGAGCTTGTTTATGCCCTGACTTTTGACTTGCAGGGAGCATTTCTACATACATTAACTTCAAGTTTTGGAACTTTGATCATGTGTAACATCCAACATCATAACAGCATATCAGTAACAGAAAACCAGAAAAACCATAATATATCCACTTTAAGGTAATGGGTCCAAATGAGATTATGTCAACAAGTGCCATCTTCATCTCTCCCACCCATGTTAACTCCAGTTCCACTTACTGAAGCAGATTAGGAAGTGTGCGATTGGTATGATCAGGGTAATCAATGTCATGGAAATTCTTCTTGTATGTTCAAGAGTTGCTAGTTCTTTGCAGAATCTTAAGGCAAAGTAATTGTTCATCTATGTAAGGGACAGATAATTGTGAAGCAATCACTATAGCTCCCATGTCAAAAGTGAATGCTCATGTTGAATCCATTCAGAGGGAAGCCATCTTGTCTCTAACATCAGAATTTGTAACTTTAAAAAAGTGCTGAAAAGTGCTCAGAGATAACTTCTGTTGTGATTTGGCGCTATATAAATAAAATTGACTTGACTTGTCTCTACATAACTGCACTAATTTGTAGTGACTGCAGGGAAAGACACAAGTTGTGTAATATCCTTTCCTGTGTTAGATATTCATGACCATAGTATAAGGTTTTTGAACAAAACCAGAGCTAAGGTAACTATTAATATGATTAACTCTGTTTAAGGGTTTTGGTTGTTTGTTTGTTTTTTTAAATACTTGTTATGTATGTAATCTAAAATAAAGTTCTCTTTGTTGTGATTCTGTGAAAAAGTATTACTGCTAATACTTTAGCTAGGATGTAAATTTTAAATAATCCATCCTTTTTCCATCCTATGTTTCACAAGGGATGGCAAGAACCTTACTTCACCTTAGTGAAAAATCTCAGTAAAAATAAACATGATAGGACACACACACATACATATGTATGTATATATATATATATATATATATATATGTATGTATATATATATATATATATACATATACATACATATATATATATGATATATTGTTTATATTGTTGAAAGCTCCACCAGAAGTGGCCGAGACAAACTCCACTTAAATCTACTTCTGACTAAATTATTTAATGTTAATTGGTGATAAATAAAGCATGGTCAAATGTCTTACACCATTTGTGCATAACTTGCGCAATTTATACTGAACTAGATCTGAACTGTCAAGCATGACTAAACAAACATAAACAAACAACAAATACACAGACAACCATTAAAAAACCTGCAGCCAAAGGAGAAGCTGCGGTTTTCCGTACATATTAGACATCCCTACATTTTAATTTCAAACATAAAAAAGAGAAGTTCAAATGTGCCACGCAGAGTGTTCTAAGTGACACATAAAGAAAAGCTCACTATTTCGTGTAAAGTCATATTATATCAGCATGTAGCTGGTAGATGTCCTTGTGATAGACCATACATGGATGTAAAATGTAAAAAGAGGAAGAGTTATGGATATAAAGAGAAAAGCCAAGAGTGACAAGGGGGCTTTTTTAGAGGGCCTTTTCTAGGAGGCTTTTTTTAGAAGGCTCTGTTTGGTCTCTGGTTCAGGAGGTAATATGGTCTTATCCCGTAGAGTGAGGAAACGCCCCCCCCGGTGATCAAGTTTTTACCTCTAAAGAACGCACAAAACAAAAAAGGAGCAAATCATTTGGGAGTGACAGGGATAAGAGAAGGAAGTCTGCGCAGAGCCCCGATATATTTTAAACCGTTTTAAACTAAAGGAAACTTTTTTTTTTTTTTTTTTAAATGGCTCTTTTACATCAGAAATCACCTGAGTGCACCCTGGCAGAACTGGATCTATTTTCCGCTCTCATGACACAATTATCCATAGTGGATAAAAAATATCAAGAATGCCAACCCCTCTCAGCGCTGACCGACAGCTCCCCCATCGAATTTTTCATCCCCGGAGACGGTGAAAAGTATCTTGATCTGAATGGTGCCCTGCTGCCGGGTGAAAATTTTAGAGGACGGGACCAACATTCTGGTCGACACAGCTGTAGCGCTCATCAATTATCCTCTCAATACGATTTTCAGCCAATGTGACGTTATGCTGGGGGACAGGTTGATTTCTCACTCCAGCACCACACATCCTTACAGAGCCATGATCGAGACTCTGCTCTGGTTTGTTTTACAAAGACACCGCAGGTGCTATGAACTCTGTAGTCACCAATAACGGTCCTAACAAGGGGCTCGTCCAGAGAGCCGTATTTACGGATGAGTCGAAAGAAGTTGACCTGCTGGGCCTGTTCCACGGGGATATACTTTTCAGCGAGAGACTTTTGCTGAACTCGGTAGATTTGAGAATTGAACTGATACGCAACAATGACGCCTTCTGTCTGATGGGAATTTGGGCCTCTGAGTTCATCCTGAAGATAACTGCCGCCTCCCTGTATGTCAAAAAGGTCAGCGTTTCCTGTCAGGTTGGGTCACTTGGCGGCCCTGATGAAAGGAAACGCTCTCTACCCTCTCTCCTGCGTTAAAAACCTACTCCATCCCTGAGAATTCCAGGATCTGTAACCAGGAGAATCTCTTTCTGGGCACTATACCTAAATACGTGGTTCTGGGTATGGTACATCACAGCACCTTCATGGGGAGGAGGGATCTGTCACTCTTTAATTTTAGACACAATAATGTGGAGTACTTGGCGCTCTGTCAGGATGGCAGACAGGTTCCCGCCAAGGCCTTTCAACCCCAGTTTGACCACGGGAGTTCGGTCAGAGTTTTACAACATGTTTTCCACCACGGGGAGACGCCTCAAAGATTTACCTCTGAGTATTGATCGTCACAAATTTAATCAGGGGTATACTCTGTTTGTTTTCAATCTCGAATCGACCGAGGACAGCGATGCCCTGTCTCCCGTTTCCAATGGAAATTTGAGGTTGGAGATGAGATTCAGGGTCCCTCTGCCTCACACCACCACACTCAGCGTCTACGCCTGTGACAATTCCATTCTGGAGATCAACGCTAAAAGACAGGTGCTGGTGGATTATTATTAAAGGGTGAATTTAGTGGGATGGATAATCATCAGATGGAACATCTTTTACACCGTCTGTTGGGAGATGTATTCTGAGGGGTGTGGGCTTCTGACCAGCTAGCCTTACTGAAGCATGAGTTTCAAGCACCCGCCTACTTCATTGTCAACACTCACCCCTCACACCTGCCTGGAGAACACTGGTTATCTCTGACTCTGGGACAGGACGGCTCTGCCTGCTTTTTTGACTCTTACGGATTCCTACCAGATTTTGCACACTACGTCTCCAGCATCTTGGAGTTTCTGGAAAACCGTTTAGAGAAAACACTGTACCACAACTGTCAGCTTCAACACCCTCTGTCAATGTTTTGCGGGCAGCACTGTGTTTTTTATCTCTGCAATCGGGCCTGCGGGTTATCTTATAAAGAAACACTGTCTCTGTATGATGACGATGCTTTAAAAAATGATCGTATGGTATCTCATTTTACTCAATATTGTCACTGTATGATGACGATGCTTTAAATCGCATGTCAAAAAAAAAACTAAAAAGCAAAGCACACTGTAACCATAATGCTGCGATCAATAAACATTTTTATTTTCATCATCAACACATTTTGAAGTTATTTTGCAAAATCAATCCAACGTCATCCAGCTCAGTGATAGCATTACTTTCTTCCTCTTACGTCATTGCACGAGTGTTTTTCTTCATATCTGTCTCCATCCTTTTGGAGACTCTTGTATTCATCGCGTGCATGACGGTTATTTACTATAGATAAGGGGATGTTTACTTCCGTCAAGGTATTTAAGAAACTCGTCCAACCTTTTGGAGAAGATTGGGGTTTTTTATAAGAAGTGGTGTAGTGGGCGATGATATCTTTATGTTTCCGAGGCGTAGCGTGCTACAGAGGTTTTAGTAAGACAGCGTTCTTTTTTATACGCTGTGACATGACGACCTACTTGGTTTTAGGCAGGTAGACAACGGGCCACTGCTGAGGAAGTATATCCGTCCTCACTCTGTATCATTCTGGACAGGAAGGCGTGAGATCGAACATTAAATAGCCGCAGGGGTCTTTGGTAGCGTCTTCAGAACTTTCCATGAAAAATGTTTTTTGTGAGCTAGAATATTCATCTGTAATTTGTCTCTGGGGTTTTTAAACAACACCAGATAATTGCTGTTTAAACTGATGGTATGGCTGTATTTTCTTTGATGAAATACATTCTTAGTCAACATCATGAATGACATATTTTTGTGAAAAATATGATCTGCTTTCCCCCTTGTTTAAAGCACGCGCGATATGGATTTTTTCGGGATGCGCTACCCACTCCAGCCATTGGATGGACTCGTTTGAATAGGATTTGGATCGACGTCTGTAGTTGTCGGGGGAAGGTATGGCTAGGTATGGCGAGTGTTTTTATGTAGGAAATTGGTGAAAAACACTTTCATGAATGCTGAGGCTATGGTGGTGCAGCTAAAACGGTCCACACACGTATCGTCGATAAACTGGTCCCTGAGGATGTTGAAGCACGCAAAGTTTAGATATTTTCGTCAGAAAAACCCTTGGGATTTAACGTGGGATTTTGCTTGTTGGCTGTTTTTTCCTGTGTCACAACTGCGGCGTGGATTACCCTTTCTTCTTTTTCTTCTTCTTGTTGATTTGTCGAATCGGTATGGATTTGGATCAAACACTCAGGATTTTGCGGATAACCGGTCTTCTGGGGAACGACTTTATTTTCTACGTTTTCATCCTCTGAGATATCTTCAACCGTGAGATCTCCATAATATACCGCGGAGTTCGGGCTGTAATATGTCCTACAGGACTGATCCAGCGAGTCTGTAATGTAAATAAAAAATATAATACTTTACTAAAATACTTTACATACAGCATACATTGAGTAGCAGAGACAACAGTCAAAAACATACCGTAGGTCGACTGCGTAAAACAGATGTCTGTGAATTCATCTGGAGTAACTTTAGAAAGAAGTAGAAAGAATAAAAAAATAAAAATTAAAAACTAAAAATCAAAAATTAAAAATTAAAATAATATTTAACTTACCAGGAAACAGAGGTGCAGCATCCGTTTGAAAAGAGCTCGCTTGCATTCTGCCAAATTTTCAAACACTTGTGTGACTGTCTGCATGTACTCAACCAATATTTTTTGAAAAAGAAAAGTAAAAAAAACACGTTCCCACCTCACTACACTAGTTAGAGATGTGTCGGCAGTGATGGGATGCTCATTACCGTGAAGAGACATGTTGCCAGTGATATGATTTAATGACAATAAGCAACAACTGGCCAATGCTGCTGCTGTGTGTGTGTGTGTGTGTGTGTATGTCCAAGATGTTTTACGACATCCGAACCTGGACATCCCCTGTCTTACTACAGTCAAAGGTTACCTTCTAAGGTTACTTCAAGACTCGAGGGAATTCTCCAACACTCTCTCACTGGCTCAAAAGCATGACGTCACATCACCTTATCGACGCAAACCTATAACCCATCACAAAAAAAAGGAGGTGGGAGGGGAAAATGGCGGGAAATTTATTGACACCAAAAGCGTGGGGAAAAAGGGGTGGGAGCGTGGGAAAAAGGGCAGGACTTCAAGTCAGCATCTGATTGGTTCAAAGGGGGAAGGGGAGGGACTCACGGTGATGACGTGGCGCTTTATGATTGGTTTGGGGGTGGGGTCGGAAGGTTGACCGGATTCAAAAGTTCAACCTGTCCTACCTTTTTGTAATATAATGGTTGTAACCTGAAACCCCACATGCAACGTAATTAGTTAACTGTCTGCTCCTTGGTCTTAAAGTTCTACTGTACATAGTAAGCTAATGCCAGTTAGCAAGGCATGCTACTATTTGCGGCATATGCAAGACTCATGCATTAACCAAATCAGTGAAGAGTCTATTTTAAAACAATTATCATGTCTAATATTCGAGGTGGCAGTTAATTGTCTTCATGGCTGTCTGTTTTACATTCTACCACATGAAGGAGTAGGAAAACTACAAATATGGTGGAAAAATGCAACCAATCACAAGCAGGAATCAAAGAGCTATATAGTAAGAAAACCTTCTGCCAGGCAATTGTCATGCTTTAATATGATACAGTATCATGTATTATCAGTTACAGCCACTGATTGTGACATCAGTGTAAGTCTGTATCATAGCAGCTAAATGTTAAGATAACTGGCAGATGATTACTGTTAAGATGATAAGCATTAAGTAGAAGTGTGTTGAGTTATTATTATATTGTATGTATACCTCACAGAAACTTGTGATTGATATATGGGCACAAAATATGTTAAAAATAATCTCACTCAGTGCACTGGATAAAATTGTAAGTGTGTTTGTATTAAGTGGTCTTGGGAAAGGAACGAGAAATGGGGGTGTGGGGAGGCAAGAATGGCTGTGGAGAAATAATAGCCAGGAGAAGGATTGGAAATGATGGTGTACAGTGACTTTGAACAGTTATAAAAAAATAAAAAAGCATGAATGGATAGAACTGGATATGTCAGGCTTGTCCAGTTCAGCCCAAAAAGTTATTTATGGAACTTTGGGTCTGCAACAGGTGATGTAAAGAGATTATAATGGTGTAATTGGCTAGTATGAAGAGGTTGGACAATAGGCATGTCCTATATAAGACAAAAGATATAAAACTGTAATATAAAACTGGGGGCCGAAGGTCAAAGTTTAGACATGATAGTAACTGCATGCTGGAGTTGTGTGTGTGCAGTGAATTGACTTGGTCGTGCCAGCTGAGTGTTGTTTGATTTGAGTCATTATCAGAATATTCTTCTGAAATTTGTCTTGTGTCCCAAAATGTATACTGTTTCACATAAATAACAAAACACAACATTTAACCAAACAACAAAACAACATATATTACATCAGACATTATGAATAAGTGGCTACAGTGTGTCATGGAAAATCTTCAGATGGGCCAATAAATTTTCAGGTCTCCCACAACATTTTATAAGACTCAAAATGATATATTCAGACTCAGAAAACACACTTGAAACTGACAGAGTTCAATGTGAATAGGTTATTGTGCATCAAATGTAATACAGAGCAAACCGAGGCTTCGATCCCAGAATGAAAAACCCAATGCAAAATCACATCATTTTATATACTGTTCATAACTCCTCCTGTTGTGGAGCCTATTTTGGGCTCCACCTAGCTTTTTACCAAAAGTAAAATTGAGCCTGCTGGCCTTTAATCACACATCATACGCAAATATCCAAAATATCATGTTACTGATTAACCCCTCTATGTGTGGTCTCTACACTCTGTGTGCAGTCTCTACAATGACTGCACATCATCTACTCAAGGGAAATTATTCTCCACACAGGAGCACTGAGGCCCACTTCGAACCCAAACTCTGATTTAACAGTTTGACAGGCAGAGGAACAAGAGTTTCACAGTCTCATCAGACAAACTCTAAATCCTCTGTTTGATGGCAAAAGCTGATATTCTTCAAATAAAATATTAGAGGGGTCAGACATAATATAACCTGCCAGAGACAAGATTCTTTTTATGTACACAGCTTGAAAACTTTACTCAAGCATTTGACCCACAATCTTTGAGCAGTAGTAATGCATCTGTACAATACTGATGAATACTAGGATCATCTTCAGTGCATAACAAAGACAACAGAGTAGTATTATCTGAAAACTTAAATATAAATGTGTTTGGACTATCAGTTTTACAATCGCTTGTGTAAAGTGTGAAGAGCAGAGGTGAGCTCTGTAATAGAAATTTTGTATCCAGCACACAGTGGTTCTCTGTGGTGAAAGTATATTGAAACACAATATGTTCCTCAAGCCAACTGCACTTGGCAAGAAAAATTGTGTGTGTGTGTGTCAGATAATTAAGGAAATAGCAGCTGCAGGAGAGTTATCTCTGTAAGATGTTTGATAGGAGAAAAAACTCAAGGTCATCCTAGAGTTGGCTTGTTTGTGCCCTGCTACAAAAGTCTCACTCACTCCTTGTCTTGCCTGTCTGTATTACTTCTCTGCAGACTCGTTTGAACATGCCCTAGCTGTAGTTTTAGGCTTGTCTAAATGCTTCGATATTAGGTATATCAATGTTACAACTGCATCTTCTGTGCCACGATTCCGCATATATGCAAACTGGTAAGTGTCCAGTTTGTCACCTACAGACTTGGTAAGCTGCTGAACCGCAATTCTTTGAAAGGTTTTGTCAATTTCGCTGGGCCAAACTCAAACTTCTCTTTGTTGTTCAAAAAAATCAGGAGTCAGAGTTCTGAGCAGCAAAATGCACTTTAATGCCAGGCAATAAAGGAGAGCAATACAGTGTTCATATAGACCACCTTGATGCTCCAAGTTTCGCAACTCAGGGTGTTATCTTATAAACCCTTGGGTCGGCATAGGTCACGCCTAGTGTCCATCCTCTTTGTACTTGGCCAATTACACCATTATCATTTCTTTACACCACCTGTTGTTGGCCCAAAATCTCTAATATAGGTTTCAGCCTGAACTGGTCATATCTGGCATGACCAGTTCCATCCAGTTATGCTCTTTAATTTTTTTGTAACTGCTAAGGATCACATTATACCATTACTGCCAGATCTTCCCCTGGCTCTTTTTTTTTTTTTTTTTTTTTTACAGCTCACTCTTGTCCTTTTATACCCTTGTTTCTTGATCCTCTCCAGAGGTTATTTTAAAAAAATATGAAGTTTAATGCATACACATTCAAAGTGCAGTTACACACACACTTAAAGTGAAGATTAACATAAACATGCCCTCTAGTTTATCCAGTGCATTAAGTGAGATTCTTTTAACATTTTGTGCCCTTTCATTGATTGTATGTGGTCTGTGAGGTTATATATTTATTATAATGACAATTCAACACATTACTACTTATTACTTATGAGATGCAAAACAGAAAATATCCTAATGGCACAGGGTGGTCATGACAGGTATCATGAGTCTTCATGAAATTACACCACAGTTTTCATAACAATAGGAGTTAAGGCTACAGGACGATACTCACTGGGTTCTTTAGGACATGCTTACTTTGGAGGAGGTATTATATGTGAGGTCTTCCATATTTCAGGAATTATGTGAGTGTCTACAAAATACTGAAAAATAGGTTGACACACAGGCACAGCTGTTCTCAGAATGAATGCACTGAGGTTATTTGATCCTGTGGCCTCACTCTGATTTAAATGTTTAAAAGTGCTCCTCACCTGCTCAACAGAAACATCAATTCTATCCAACTGCACAGGTACAACTGAATTAAGGATGTTAACAACATGATCTGAATTAGTCTGTTCCCTTTATCAATCCCAGAGAAAAATGTGTTCAGTTGATTTGCAAACTCTGCCTCATTATCTGCCACTAATGCAAAAAAAAGTTTTTTTAAAAGCTTTTTCTTAATGTAGCTTGTGGGCCCTCTTTGCTGCTCATAATTTCCCCCTTGAATCTTTTTCTACTTGCTTTAATTCTCTTGTGGCCCTGTTCTTGAAGGCAATCTTCCTCAAATTGGTAGTTTTCTTAACATTGTTATGTACATCTTGTTATTTGGATAGATGTTTATCTTCTGGGGCGGTATTACTGACTGCACAAAAAAGTCAATGTAGTCTGTTATTACTGATAATAACTCATCCAAGGAGCCATGACTCCCACATTGTACAATCAAAGCATGCTTTTAGTTTTTCTACACTGTCAGATAACTTAACTCTGATGACTTTTTTCTTTGTTTTACTGCTTTTCGATTTAGATTTATAAGTTGTTACAAGATGACAGTATGACAGTATGACCTGAGTTAGGTATTGGTGGTCTTATCCTTGACACATGCTCCCTCCACATTCATAAAGCATTTGTCCAACATATTATTCTTCCTTGTTTTTCCCTTCACATAGTGATTACATCCCAGCATTGTTATGTCCAATTTGCAAAGGTCCATGTCTCCAACAACAATTGCTTGGGCCACTGGATGTTGTTGCTGCAGCATGTGAACACAGTCTGTAACTGTAGCTGCTGCTGCTGTTGCAGACTGTGTTCACATGCATTCTTGTGTTGAACTCTTGTGATGTAGGCTGAATTAGGGTAATGTGGGACACTGCCAAATGTGGGACAGTTAAACTCAAATGCATCTATCTCTTCTTCAAACAACTGGTAATGAATATGTCAAATTATAACCATGCAATTACTGACCAATGACCAAACATGAGCATGCACTTTGACCTTGAGTGGTATTGACAAGAGAGGTTTTCATTGTATGAATTGAGAATATTTAGGCCTTTAAGCATAGGCTTTTAAAATGGGTGTCCCAGATTACAGCATGAATTGCCCCACATTAGGAAAGGCACATAACCTGGGACAATTAGGCACAAGGAACACTTTTATATTTGACACTTCTTCTCCAAGTGTGATATCTCCATGCTCTTTTCGGATATGATTAGAAAACACCTTGGAGATTTCAGAATGGTATTGGGTCAGATATAATTGCTTCATATTGAAATATATTGCTGACGTGCAAATTGCAAAAAGAGTTCCACATTACTCTACATAAATCACTACATGTGTCATATCTCATAGAAGCACCAGATTTAAATCCTAAGTGTCTGGCTTTACAGTGTTTTCTCTGCTAATGTTTATGCATTAGGAGCTGTAGCTACAGTACAGCCGTAGTTATAGCTAAAGCAATAACCATATCCAGAGGTGGCCATACAAATAACTGAATCAACAAGTGAACATGTTAGTAGTGGTATTAGGGTAATCTGTAAAGAAGTATTTGTAACACATTTAAGAAAGGCTGCACAATCTGAAATCTTTGCAACATACCGTAATTATTGTGTGAAGTTTTCACTGTGAGGTTTTAGAACATTATAGACCATGATTTCCACTACAGTTTTTTAGATCTTAATTGAGCATAAAACAAAGTAAAACCCTTCTAACTCTGGCCTCTACACTGAGGAAGGATTACTGTCTGGCTGTATTTCATAATAAAAAGACCAAATAAGACTTCACTGTTTATCTGTAGAATTAAGGTGAATTAGTTTCCAACAAGTGTTTGCCATCTGTGCTGGTTCCTGCTCTCTCATCCTCCATCCTTTCCCTCTCTTGTTCAGAGTCATGTTCACCTGTTTGTTTAGATTGTAAAATTGGAAATTTGGTCCCAGACATTTCCCTGAAAACAGACGTCTCAGAACCACATGTATTTATGGTGCAACGTCAATCTGCTGCTGCTTTGGTGATTTTATCAACAGGATCAAACTAACTACTTGCTGCAGACAGGCTGCAACAACAGATTAATGCTTCAAATATGATTCATTTATTTCAATAAAACACTCTCCAGTCAAAATTGGCACAGAAAATAACATTTAATGTGGTTAAAGCAGGAAATTAGTAAATCAATCGCTGCAGCTAAAATGAAATATTGAGTAGGCTGTATAATGCTGGAGTTGGGGAAAGAAAGACAGACACTCACATGACCGGCCCACCGGGAAAATTCCTGACCGTTCCGATGGCCAGATCGTCCCTGGAGATATATAAAAACAATGAGAGTATGTAAAATATGATTAGAAGTATGATTATTCAAGTCTGGTTTGCTTTAAGCCATAACGTAAGTTTATGTTTAAAGGTTAGACAATGTTAGGTGGTATTCATCAGGAGGTTGGAGGAGAACAAAGCAAATACAGCATTCATACACATGAACTCAACGAACCCACATTCTAATAGTCTGTCAGGACTCCTTATTATTAATACACAACATGATTAAACATGATGTTCAATATGATTAATATGACATAAAAGTAAAGTTCATAATGACATTGTTAATTTTATGAGGTAATTAGTGCTCTCTCTTAATTCAATAGACTATTCCAGTAGTGGGTGGCTCTGACTGAGAAGACTGTTTGCCCAAACTTGCTATATCTTTATTGGACAACACAGTCCCCTCCCCTTACAGTTGCCCTGCTACTTTCCTTCTGCATTATGGACTGGCTCAGTGGGGGAGGTGCAAGCCCATGTGAGACCTTAAGATAATGCAAGCATCTGCAAAATGTTTCAAACTATCTAAATGAAATAAATTGTACTTTTGTACTATATGGCAATATATGGCGTATTTACTGTATATCATGGCATACATTAAAACATAATATCACTATATAATTTTACTTATTCATCTATGCATGTATAGGTGTACAGCCACTGTTCTAGGTATATAGTCAGCCCTCAGGACATGTATGTATCCTGGACAACATCACATGTTTTAACTTATGTATTTGCCAAAACAAAGTTTTCATTCAACTTAAGTCAAGAGAATGATCCTATGACCTCTTCTCATGTGATGTCTTGCTCTCAATATAATACAAGACTAGGTCAAACCTAGTATATGGCTGGACTATGAATGGTCAATGTGTGAAATTGTGGCCAGTGTGTTACAGGGATAGTCAGTGATAGTGTCTATAATGTGAATTCCTGGATATCAAATGTTCATCTGCTATTTTTTGTAGTGGTCCCAGTAATATTTGCTGGTTAAGTGTATTGAAGTTGTATATCACATGACAAAGTTAAGCTACGTTTGAGTCAAAAAAAGGTTATTAATGCAGTTGCAAGAACATTAATTACCACTCATATCTTAAGATGTTTGATTTAATTATAACTATTCTAGTTATCTGTTAACTCCCCCTGCTCTTTCACCTGTTTCACTCTGTACTGAGTGTTTAGTCAGAGTGAAGGTTATTTAGGGTGCTTTAACTAAGCACTCTCCCTCATGCCTCTATGCACCTCTTTCCCAGTCGATGATCATGGAGGCTGCAGTGGAAATTATAAATGAAAGTATTGACAGCATTTTGGGTGCAAATTCTGGAGGCTTATCTCTACCTGGTTACTGCAGTTACAGTCAAATTAAGGGCACTTGCAGGGCAGCTGCCCCACACTTGACTGATATAACAGCTAATCATTGTTTGAGAGATGAAAAGTTTGTTTCCTGGTATTAGTTCAGTTATAAAATCCAAACACACTGCAGAGTGTCTCTCCTGCGTGTTGCTGACAGCACTGTCAGCCAAAGAGTCAATCATACTGGATGGTCCATACTCATTTCAAAAGAGCAACAGCCAATAGGGAAACTCCAACACTCAGCTGGCCAACCAATTGTTTAACTTTATCACTCACTCAGTCAACCACTCATGGACAACCGTGGTTATAAAGCCTCTGCAGGGGAGGCAGTTTCAGTCTGAGCACAGAAGTATTCTGCACATGTGAGACACAAACTATGCCACAACATACAGGTTCAGGGTCAACAAGAATGGAAATCTTTTGCTGTGGTGCCCCAGACTGGAATGCCACAATCAGAACAAGGCAGTACAGTGTGTCCATTCAAGGTTGATGAAACAATTTAGATGTTTTATTTGGCTTTCCTTGGCACAGTCAGCAACATTAGGACCAACTGCTTCCAAACCCTGGGGGAAATATCTGATTGTCATATCATAACAAACACAGAGTTGCCAGTTTAGTAGGTACATTTGAATATAGTCTAATAGATAAGCCCTGCAACAAATCCTAACTTCATGAAGGTTACAATGTTCAGTTTTTGTTCAAACTGTTTTGTTTTTGCTTTGTACTGTTTGTTGTTGTGCTGTTGTATGTTTTGATTATAATAGACTAGGGATGCAAATTAGCTTCAAGCTAACTCCGGTGCAAATCAAAAATTTAATCAGCCATGCCAGTAACTGCTATGTATTTCAACGCCCAGCTAAATCTGGGACCTCCTACGCACAACGGAAATAACCTCTGATAAAACCTCAGCTGCAGTCCCAGCTGAAATGACAGCCCTGAAATAATTTGCAAATAATGTGTCATTTCCTTTTGGGGCAAGAACTCTGCACGCTCTTCTGGCTTTTACCCGAAAGTGAGATCACTCTGGTCCAAGATGCAACATTTCTTTTTGTTTTTTCATTATTGCTTAAACATGTCTCTGTCAATTGTGGAAATTGTGTTTGAGTATTATGATAAATATCTGGTGCAATGGCAACATATGAATGGAGTTCTGTAATACTGGAGAGTGATTACACAGATCTCCTGCATGTTATTTAATAACATCACACGTCATGTCTTAGCACTTACTTTGCATATACATTTTCCTGAAAACTAGTCTGAATGGTGCTATAGTGTGTAAAAAACCTCAGAGGGTGTGAACATTAACACATCATCTGCTGGAAATTGAAGGATATTTTCTTGTTATGATTGATGCTTTTGCTAAAACATAATTGCAACAAATAAAGTCCTTGATTTGCTTTTTAGCAAAGAGATTTTATAAGCTTATTTTTAATAGAGGTGTTTTAGATATTAGATTCATTTTTTATACTGTGTGAAAGAAAGCTTATTGTACTGAATTTGAACATTGTGGACTGTGAAGTGGAAAAGTACTGGACGTGAGAAAACTTACAATTCACATGTTCCCAGAATTTAGTAATAGGTCAGCTTAAATCATAAATCAATTTGGTGACACCAACGTGATGAAGACGGAGGAGTGAAGGCTCGACACACGAAACCTTACAACGGACGAGGAGGAACAAGTGACTGCAGAAACTCTATGGATGCGCTGACACAGAGGTAAGCAGACGCCTGTTAAAACAAAGCTCTGCAAATTGGCAATATCTAAATTTGTTTTTGAAGTCACTTGTATTCTCTACGTCCTAGAATAGTTAAAACCAGTATAGTGTGCAAGCATAGGGCGACTCCCTTAAGGAGTGCGCTATAAGGGAGAGCGTGGCGGCGTTCCACCGGAGGGTTGGAGGCCCGTGGTGGTTAGATTCCTCACAAAGACCCAAAGGTTTAAAGACCTGCCGCCGTTAGAGTTGGAGCAAAAGCGGGAAGGCACTGTAAAATAGAGGCGACCTTGCCCCAAGGTTCGGAGCCCTGAACGACCAGGAGGGAGACACGAGGATAGATGCCGTGTCAACCCACAAGCTGAAACTCCTTTGTCCATTAGATTCGGCATAAAGCACACTGTACAAGCGAAAAATTAGCGCCGGAAGTACAGCGAGTACGAGATTGGTTTAATTACTATGTAAGTGTGACTGATCGATAGCAACTGAGAGTTGGAGATATTTTCAGAAGCTAAATGTACTATAAGGGGAATTTAAAAGTGTGGGTGGCTTCCAGAGGCTGAGCAAGTCTCTGACGTCTCGCTCAGCAGCTGTTCTATGGGGAAATTGGGTGGTTTGGATATAGGAAAAGTGTGTCTGAAAAGTTTGTGTACAAAGCCTGGGAATTAACCCCCAGAGTAAGACTGGACTGAACCACTCAGTCTAGAAGCTTGTCTTACTGGGCAAAATGTGTGCATGAACTGGCCATTTGGAGCTATTCACACCGGACCTGTGTATATCTACTTTGAATTATTAGTGTGTTGTAGCATGTTAATCAATTATGCCTTATATGCCTTATTCAATTGCTATGTGTGATATCGAAAGGTCATGTCCTTTGCTTGCCGCTGTCGCTGTAAACAGGATGAGTTATGCAACAATAAGTAGAAGTCAAAAGTACACTGTGTTCTGAGTATCTGGTGCATAAGCGTGCCTACAGAAGGATGTGGTTATGGGTTAGAATTAAAAGACGTATAGAAAACCAGTTCAGACCAGAATGAGGGAGACAAACATAACCTCAAGCGTGGGTGGTGAATTGGGGTGAAAAGTGAAGGAATAAAACAACTCCTTTTTTGGAGAGAATAGACAATGAGCCAATTGGGGTCCAAGCAAGAGATACACCCAGAAAGGGGGTGAAGACAAGGTATAAAATGCTCTGGTACAAAGACAAATCTCAAAACACAGGGTGCTTAGCCAAATGCAAATTTTCTCTGTAGAGTGTTCTCCTAAGATCTTCGATAAATAAATCTAGCTGCTACAAAGACGTTACTCGACTGTGGTCTCGTTCTTCTCGCATCAACCAACTCGGGGAGGTTGGCTGAAAGCTGATCTCGACAGTGGGCAGTGGAACCTGATCCGATTGCAATTGGCCAATGGGTTCCCGCCAAGTAAACAGCAAAAAATTCTTAAAGGTTATGACAAAACATGGGCCTAGCTCCAGGAGCAGGGCCACGTGCCAAAGTCACATGAAAAAACTCGCTTATTGGGACACCTATCTAAAGCCGAAGAGGCAGCAGTCCAGGATATACAAGAACATAGAGCCTCTGAGAGCAAAGGAAAGTGGGGAATTAACAGAAAATGGAAGAAAGCATTAGAAGAGAAAGAGGAGAGAAAAGCATCCATTCACGCTATTACTC
This sequence comes from Thunnus albacares, assembly GCF_914725855.1. Taxonomy (NCBI): domain Eukaryota; kingdom Metazoa; phylum Chordata; class Actinopteri; order Scombriformes; family Scombridae; genus Thunnus; species Thunnus albacares. The sequence continues at coordinate 23,171,825 of NC_058128.1, read as the reverse complement.
TGACTTGTCTTGCAATGAACGGAGACTCGACTAAGACTACGGGACAGACAACAGACAAAGTAGAAAAGACTGCTCCACCTCTGGAGCCCGACAGACTGTACCCAAATATTGACCTACTCTCGACCCCAAATGCAGCTGACCTGCCATGTTTGACGCCGTGTTCTGCGGCTCCTCCTCAGTACACTGAGAAAGCTCTGAGGGCTATTCAGGCTCCAATGTTGGCCGTAACAAGCAGGATTTTAGAAACAAGAAAGTTGGATTTTGAAGCGGGAAATGCGCAGATTAGAAGGCTGAGGAATGAGTATGCAGATCAGCAGAGGCAGATTGGCGTGGCTCAAGAGTGTTTGGACGAGCAAAAGACAGCTTTGCAAGAGATTATTAGACAAAGTCAGTTTGCGCAGTTTTCAGAAGGTGAGGAGGAGCGTGCAGGGCCGAGTAACGAGAAGTCAGTCAGAAAACCAGCTGAAGTTAAACCAAAACCCACAAAGACATCTACACCACTTGAGAAAAGAAAGGAACCAGTACCCATGGCAGGAAAGACCAGGAGCAACAGGAAAGATAAGTTTACCCAGGCCCCCTACGATTACAGGTGGTACAGAGAAGAGGCAGAGAAATGTAGGGAAAGAGACAGAAAGGCTGAGGCTAATTCAAGTGAGGACAGCAATAGCAGCTCAGGAACTTGTTCTGATAGCGAGCTTTAATTTGACACAGAGTGGGATGATCCAGATTGTTTTGCGATTGATATTAAAGGTATGACGCGAACATTCCCCAAGATCCCATGTGGCAGTGCTTGCGTATGGAGTTAGGTGCAGCTCAGGGCGGGTCTCAGCGGGGGAGGCGGAAGACGAAGACCGGCAGCCACTAGATGGTTTGCATAGGGGACCCAGAGTCGACGACGCGATCGCGCACTAAGAATGATGAGGGGTTCCAACACACTAGCTTACCCACTGCACAGGAGAAGAGGGGGAAGAAAAAACAGATGGCACAGATGCAAGCTCCTCTCTTGGTTAAAAGTAATGGTTCTACCGTCTATCAGCCTTTCTCGTTCACCGACATGAACTGTATTTTAGAAAAAATGCCTGTACCCAAGGAAGGCGGATTGGCCTGGATGAATAAATTCTGTCAATTAACCAATAGTTGGAGGCTGGGGTTTGGGGACTGGAGAGCCTTAATTGGGCAACAGCTCCCTCCACATGAGCAGCGTAAAATTAAGGAAACTGCAAAGATTGATAGGATTGCAGATCAAGTTCCATTCAGCACTCATGTGACTAAAATTGGAAATGTAATGCGAGCCGTGTATCCTGTGCCAGAGGGTTCATTGCACTCCCTGACATTCTGTAGATAGGACAAGGAGAGCATGCCTGAGTTCTTATTGAGATGTAAAAACGTGTGGGTGGACATTGCGGGGTCTCATCCAAGCCAGGACAGGTTGCAATAGACCTTGTTCAGTAAAGCTGTATTAGACAGCATGCCAAAGTCTGTGCAGGATCAAAGCGGCAAAACCCGACCTGCAGGGATATAGCACAGAAAAATGGGAAAAACACCTGACTCATTATGTACGGCAAGAAGATGATAAACAAAGAGCACATGCCACTGAGAAAAATAACAGTCAAACTCAGCTTCTAAAATTGCAATTGGAAAATGAGCGAAAGCCACTGACTCAAAAAAGTCATCTAAACAACAAATGATGCAACAACCAGCCCCTCGTCCTCCTCCTGCGCAGCCAATGGCCATGTCTGTGCCGGTGTATCCACCCGTTCAGCCCGTGTATGTCAGACCTCAGCAGCCTCATGCCGTGAATGTGCCTGGTAGGGGAAGGGGGGCGTGGAGACGGGGGGGACAGGGAAGGGGGGCGCCACAACAACCACCTAGAGTGTGCTATTCGTGCGGACAACCAGGTCACTGGGCTCGTTCGTGTCCAACATATCACCCGCAACAAGCGTATGCTCCTCCCGTAGGTTATGCTGCTCCTCAACCACCTCCTAGACACCCACCAACACATCAAGCTCAGCAGCAGCCCCTAGCGGTCAGTACCCTGCCCCCAATGACGACCCTATCCTCATCCTGTTGCCTGACTGGATGGTAGGGCCGGACTATGATGATGAATGAAGATGCCCGGGAGCCACGGACATAGGGTTGGCAGATCTCTACTTGTCCATTTGTTTGCTTGACCAGAATTTGCCATATCTTGTTGACTCTGGGGCGAGGTATTCCACCATTAACTGCAAAATACCAAGCTCTAAAATAACTAAAGACACTGTTGAACTGCCTGGCTTCTTGGGGCAACCTGATCATCTGCCTTTCACGGCTCCGCTAAAGACTTTTGTTGCTGGACAGACTTTTAAACATAGATATGTTTCTTCTCGTAAGTGTCCTGTGAATCTGATGGGCAGGGACTTGCTGGTGAAGAGCGGAGCCTCTATTCTCTGCGGGGCTGATGGACTCATTGTGACATTCCCTACTGGCCAGTTGTTTAATTGCTCTGTGGGCACCCTGCGACCTCATTCACAAATGTTCCTGGCAGCAGACAATTCTCCAAGCGCTGAGGGGGGAGTGGGCTGACATTTACTGGGGGCTAGTCCAACCTGAGCCGCAAGAGGGTGGTGGCGTGCACTCATTGTACACAGCATGGAAGCAGTGGTTGCATATGTTACATCCATACGCTCCTCCCCCTGACCCATTGCATGTTACGCTGTTCTACGACTGCTGTGGGTCTTTTGTGTATGACGAGGCTTTTATGGGTGTGGATGACTCCGTGCACTGGTGTGAAAGGTAATGGGAAGCACACATTGTCATATTAATCCCAATGCTGAATTAAACTTATGTTAATCAATTATGCTTTATATGCCTTATTCAATTGATATGTGTGATATCGAAAGGTCACATCCTTTGCTTGCCACTGTCGCTGTAAACAGGATGAGTTATGCAACAATAAGTAGAAGTCAAAAGTACACTGTGTTCTGAGTATCTGGTGCATAAGCATGCCTACAGAAGGATATGGTTAGAGGTGTGAATTAAAAGACGTATAGAAAACCAGGTCAGATCAGAAAGGTGAAGAAAGAAAACAACTCCTTTTTTGGAGATGATAGACAATGAGTGAATTGGGGTCCAAACAAAAGATACACCCAGAAAGGGGGGTAAAGACAAGGTATAAAATGAGCTGGCACGAAGACAAATCTCAGAGCACAGGGTGCTTAGCCAGATGCAGGTTTTTTTCTGTAGAGTGTTCTCCGAAGATCTTCGATAAATAAATTCAGCTGCTACAAAGACATTACTCGACTGTGGTCTCGTTCTTCTCGCATCAACCAACTCGGGGAGGTTGGCTGAAAGCCTGCCTCAACACTGGGTTGCGGCATATTGCCTGTTTGCGGGTCCAGAGGGCGTGGCTGCTCCTGTTACACTAACACCAGACTTGTATCAGTGGTATCACTCTAGCTGTGCATGCTGACCATCAGGCCATGGAGTTGGGTCCCATGACAAAGAGACTTAAAGAGAGAGAACAGCACAAGTCCTCAACAAAATGATGTTGAAGGAGTGAATTATTATTCTATATTATTTATTTTTTATTTGTTTGTATGTGCTGCTCATGTTGTGAGTGTAGGTGGAGGTGACATTGTCATGTCAGTCACAGTTTCCCTTGTGAAAATGTGATTTAACATTGGAGTGGGCTGAAGGCGAGCAGTGTGTGTGTGTGGGTGTGTGTTGCAGATGCAGTGGATAAAGAGCATGCAGGGGTGTGTGTGGAGGAGGCCAGAAGTGAGGCTTTCAGTAAATTTATGAAGAGACTGATTGAAAGGAGGAGTTCTTTTTTCCATGTCAGTGTTGAGCTGCTCTCTGCTCCTCTCCAGTGATCCCACTGCTTAACCAGCTGCTCTGAGGTCAGCCTTTTTTCATTTCAATGCCATGTATTAGTTAATGAAACTGATGTTTCAGTCATTTTCCACACATATTCTTGGATTTTTTTGTTCAGTTGGAGAATCTAAAAATGGATGTTTTACAATATAACATTTCTGCATTAAGCAATTTAAGTATCTCAAGATTGGGGTGCCCTGGTAGTTCACCTGGTTAGAGCCGTACCATGCATCAAGGCTTAGACCTTATGGCAGCAATCCTCTTTAGAGTATATCAAAATTACCAGTAACAAAGCAATATTTAGTGTTTGTAATGAAGTCAGTTAGAGTTGAAACCACTAGTCGATTAATCAAGTAGAAAAATAATCAGTTTTCAGTTTAATCATTTATGTAATTTTTAAGCAAAAATGACAAGAATTCAGTGGTTCCAATTTCTCAAATGTAAATGTTTTCAGTTTTGTCAAACTTCTATCTACCAAACCATTTATTTAGGAATTTTATGGGCTTCAACTAACTTATTATTTTTATTATTATCAATTAATCTGCTAATTATTTTCTCGACTAATCAATTAATTGTTATGTCTTCTGTAGAGGAAAAATGATCATTTAGTGAATAACCTTTGTACTGGCTCCCTTTCTGCTGAACTTTACTTGAACCCCTGATACTGTAAATGAACTGTCTTTCTTAATACAATGATCTGTTTACCACATAACATTGAAATATAGCCTAGCCTGCACATTAACCTTTTTTTGTCGGTCTGAGATAAGAGTGGGAAATGCCTTAATTAATCATTGATGTCTATCACTTCGTTGAATGTAACTATTGACTTTTTGTTCTTATGCATATAAGAACTCTGGTGAGGACGCACTCGGGATCGATTCCTCTGCAGTCGCTGACTGTCACTTTGTTGGTTTCAGTCCTTTTGCGCAAAAGCTAAATAAATATACAAAGACAAATTTCTCTTTGTTAGTCTCCTGTTATGGAATTTTCCATCTTTAGAGGTTACAAATTGGGTTACATTGGGTCAAGCTTGGCTTTGAGGTCACACTGTAATTCTTAAACAGAGACTAAGATATCTTCTCCTTGAGACTTCAGCTGTCTGTGATGTTTTGGGGAAGGCAGAAACCTCTCTGATAGAGAGTATATCAGCATTTCCATGGTTACCAAGGTCAGAGGAGGCTTCCCTAAACAACACAGATAGGTGGATGACACAGTCAGACACTCAAACCAAAACTGCTGAAATTACATGCAACGTGACTTAAATGGTCACGGGTGAAATGCAGTCCCTTGTTTAGAAACTAGTGAACCAATCAGACTAATGTTTCATATTGTAGACTGATAAAGACTAGGACTCAGACCTTCAGGGGGCAGAACTGAAAGAGACAGCACCGGAGCAGAACACTCTGGTGTTTGTTGTTTTGGTTCTCCACTTGGCCAAGTGCTTTCAATAAACATTTTCAGCATTAAGACATCAAAAGTCTCGTGTGCGCCTTTCTCCACTGCTGACCATCGCTCAAAACATCCACATCTCCCTTATTCTGTCAACTTCCACCACATCTTCAAATGTCTTGTTTTGTCTGATCAACAAAGAAATCCAGTTTAGTATCATGGATAACACATGAAAGCTTTATATCTACACCTTTGAGAAGCTGACACTAGCAAATATTTGGCATTTTTGCTTAAAAAAATCATCTTCAGGGCAGGCTAAAATGATCTTAGTCCATGGAGTTACAATGGGACTAAGATCGTCACGGCCGCAAGATGCTTGTGGGAAATGGGGCTTTGGTTCTGTAGTGGTTTTTTTATGTGATTAACATGGTATATGCATATAATATATTTAATCTTAATGAAAGGAGTTAATATATGTGTGTCTGTGGGCATGAGCATGTCATGAAGATTTATAGGCAACGTGGACTGTGTCGTAGATGTTTAGCCAAAATTGTAAGCATGAGTGGACACAGGTACCAGCCAGAGCCTAATGGTGGCAGGGGTGAAGCCCACCAGAAGAGAGAATGAGGTGTTGACATAAGCAGTATAAGCCCACCAGAAGATATAATAAGGTGCTGGCATAAACATAATGTCATAAACATGTCAAAAAGAAGATAAGGGACTTGCCTACTTTCCCACAGGAGCATGATAGGGAGCAGGGTGAAGTAAGGTGAAGAGGAGATGAAATAAAAGTGAAGTGACTTGCCTTAATGTTAAAAAGCTGTTTTGTGTGTGTTAGGTAATGTTTCATTATAAACTAACATGTAAATGTAATCAATAAAGGCATGTAAGCCTCTTTTATTTTTTGAATGTGAAAAGCAAATTGAAGGGTGATGTTGAACAAATGCCAGAGACTGTCCACTGAGATCATTATTGGTAATGTATCAGGTTTTAATGGTGGAAGATACCTGGACTCTGTGACATGGGAGGTACCCTGACACTCCACATTGGGAGGCACTCTCCAGGCTATATAAGATGATGGTTTCTTATTCGGTCTTTAGGTTTTTGTTTCATGAACCAAGCCTCGGTTTACTGTATAATGCTATTTGTACAGTAAATCTAATATTGCACTGAACTCTGTCCAACAGAGTGGTTTTCTTCAACTGTCTTTTATTTTTGAGTTGTTTGACTAATTTTGAGACTAAAAGATGTTGTGTATATAGGCCCAATTGACAAAGTTTTTTCAGTTACTACAGTCCGGACCACACTCTGAAGACATACCTTGTTAATAACACTCACCAAGAAAGTGAGAATATCATGTCATACATGTTTGTGTAAACAGAATCTTATTAAGGTTTTCTAATTTAACTTGTTAGAATATGGATAAAACAGCTGCTTTTGAACTAGGCTCAGAACAAGATGAAGGTATTTGAAAGGCATTTGGTTTTTGTTTTTTTATAAGGCAAAAACCTGTACAAATGCAAAGACTGTGTCTGCCTAACACTGTAGTTTCACCTGAGAAAATTCAGACAAATCTGACATTTGGACTGAAGTGTCTTTCAGAGGCTGTAGCAACTGTTTTCAGTAACTGCTTCATTAAAATAAGTATAAGGGACAAAGTTTGGGTCACCTTTGCAGCTATGTCTAACTACACTGTTCGTAATGACCATTAAACAATAGAGACCGGAGCCAAAGTATCAAACTTTAACGGAATTTATTTTCTTGTACAAGAAGGAGCGTTTCACAATGCAACACACAGGATGAGGTTACAAAGAAAAAGGCTCCCAGAGGAGAGCCTACAACAGGGTTTTATACACCTTAAGTGGGCGTTACAGTTCTTTTCTTAATCTATCAAATACAGACTTATACATAACGTCATGTCTGTTTGCAGTTCTCCTGTCCAGGAGCCATGCTGCCCAACTGACCCCCAGATGACATGTCTCACCCTGTCTCCAACGAATTTTAATTTCTACATTTTCCTCTTTACAAATATAATGCTGAACTTCCTTTAACCTTAGCTGATGAGTCTGCTGATGTTGCAGAGTTGCCGTACAAATGAGGAACAATTCATCATGATCTATGTAAAATAGTAACACACATACACAGCGTAATCATCATTTTTATAACAATACATGGGTTACCTGCTAAATGATGGACAAACTTGTACTGAAACATGTTTATAAAGACAGTTGTAAATGCTGAGTGTTTGTTGCAGAGGAGAGCTGAAGGAATGTCCTGAGTTGAGATGAGAGGATCTGCAGGGAGCAGCTGCACAGCCAGGGAGCAGGATCACCACAGCATCACTACAGGACACGTGAGGGACAAGAGGGATTTTAATTCAACAGCTCAGATCACTGAGCTGCTGGAGCTTCTACACAGAAATACTTATAGCACCAATTCCTTGTGAGAGGTGATGGGAAGCACACACTGCCATATTAATTACAATACTAGATTAACCATATTATAATCAATTATGCCTTATATGCCTTATTCAATTGCTATGTGTGATATCAAAAAGTCACGTCCTTTGCTTGCCACTGTCGCTGTAAACAGAATGATTTATGCAACAATAAATAGAAGTCAAAAGTACACTGTGTTCTGAGTATCTGGTGCATAAGCGTGCCTACAGGTGCATAAGCGTGCCTACAGGTACATAAGCGTGCCTACAGAAGGATGTGGTTATGGGTTAGAATTAAAAGATGTATAGAAAACCAGATCAGACCAGAATGAGGGAGACAAACATAACCTCAAGCGTGGGTGGTGAATTGGAGTGAAAAGTGAAGGAAGAAAACAGCTCCTTTTTTGGAGAGGAGCTCCAAACAGGTGTATCTCTTGTTTGGGGTCCAAACAAGAGATACACCCAGAAAGGGGGTAAAGACAAGGTATAAAATGCTCTGGCACAAAGACAAATCTCAGAACACAAAGCGCTTGGCCAAATGCAGATTTTCTCTGTAGAGTGTTCTCCGAAGATCTTCGATAAATAAATCTAGCTGCTACAAAGACATTACTCGACTGTGGTCTCGTTCTTCTCGCATCAACCAACTCGGGGAGGTTGGCTGAAAGTTGACCTCAACATCCTCCTGACTCTCATTATGTATTTACCTGGGTGGAGGAGAGGACTTTTCAGCTAATCAACTTTACAGTGATAGTCTCACTTCTACAATCTCTCAGTCAATCACTTCTGTATATGCAAGTGTTTATGAAGCATGGACATACTGCATAACAAGGCTAACGTTAGCTACATAGGCTAGCATAGTCAGTTTTTTGTCTGGGGCAAAATGGGAAAATCACTATACATGACTCTCAAGCTATATGCTGTATATTTACATAAACACAGAGTCTTAATGAGTTGGCGCCTCTGCCAAATGTGCATTTAGAGGGAAAAACCACTGAGACTCGCCTACAACAGTGGGATCTGTGTGCGTGGCATGGATGTATTATGAGAGCTGGAGTGATGTGATCATATACAACAAAACAAAACTGATGTTTTTGTGAAGATAGAGATAGATCCATCGATCCATCCATAGATAATCTAACAAGTTTCAGACCTGAGTCACATTAATAGCTGTATTTTGACATTTGACATTTAAGTAGATCATGTTATAGATGTGAAATGGGCTACTAAAGAAGAAAAAGAAGCAAAATACATGAAAGTTGGTTTGTCATTGTGGAGAGCTCTGTGTGTGCGCATCTCTGCTAATTAAAGACACAATTAGAAGCTTTTGTGTTCTCTGCAGTTTTCATTATGGACCAATCTTTGTGCTGAAATGTGGAGAATAGCCTGAAACACTGTAAACCCCAGATCCAGAGCCTAGACGTTGTGTCGTTGCATGAGCGCTGACAGTGAAAGGTGATTGTAATCCATAAGTTTGTACGATTTGACCAATCACAGATCATTTCTCTGTTCCTTCTCTCACTATAATAGACTATGTTTGCTCTTTGTTTGCTGAGACGAACTGAAATTCCTGTGGAGATCAGAAAATATCTAAGCTGCAAGTACACAATAAAAGAACTGCTTGGAAGGATATATGCATTCTGCAGATCTTGAAATGATCTTAAACCTCTACCATCCATGATATCACCAAGGCAGTGAATTGTTGATTTTCCGCACAGGGATGGGGAAAAAGGATGTCCACCTATGGTTATAGACAAAAACTGTCTGTGCCATTTTGTTGTCAATTTATGTTGAGGTGTTGCTGAGGTAATGCAGACTGTTAAAAAAAGTAAGTGAAGAGTTGCTCACACTATGGCTTCATTCATGTATGGGTAGAGAGAAACGCTGGCAGACCAACAAGTGTCTGCTGCAGACTGATTTCCTCATATTAACGCAGCCTCCATTAAAAGCCCTAGGCAGCAGAGGAGAAGCGAGAGGGGTGGAGGGAATGAAGAAGAGGAGGATGGGAAGAAAAATACAAAAAGGAGGGAGCTGTAAAGGAGATGAGGAGGAGGAGGGCAGGAGGGAGGAGTGCAAAGCAGTGCCTGGTGCCTCTGATACTGTACATCATGCTTAAAAAGATTCATATGTGACGCGAAAAGACTTCCACCCTAAAGCTATTTTAGGAATCAATGCCAGCATGTCAAGAGATTGTGCCCTTAGACCCAACTTATATCTGGCCCATCACCCAACCCTCTGTGTCAACAACCTCCTTGACCAAGTACACCTCAAAAAAGAAAATGTTTCTGTCTTAGCAAGGACACTAAAAGACGCTGCTCTGGGCCGCATCCCCACATCGAGCCACCAAAACAGCAGAAGAGAAGACAGAACACTAGTACATGTACACACACACACACACACACACACACACACACACACACAATAATATCGATACAATCATACGAGTATTAACACTGACACTCAAAGCAAAAAGGGCTTTCTATGCCATCAAGAGATCAATAAACACTGAACTACCAATTAGAACTTGGCTCAAAATATTCAAATCAAGCATCGAACCCATTGCATTATATGGCAGCGAGGAGTAGGGTACACAAATTCAACAAGACTAGACAAAATGGGACAAACATCCAATTGAAATCCCACATGCAGAGTTCTGCAAAGGTATCCTCCAGGTGCAGAGAAAAGCTCCCAACTCTGCCTGCAGAGCTGAATTAGGCCAATATCCTCTACTATTAAACATTCAAAAACGAGCCCTAAATTTCTGGAATCATATTAAAACAAGTGACCTGCTCTCCTTTTCATACAAAGCCCTACGCTGCCAAGAGTTGAACCCAGGAAGGAGTCCCCTCTGCCTACTGGTCCTGAGGCTGAACGAACCATCAACCACTCAGGTCTTTACACCAGGACCACCTCAGCTTCAGGACACGTACACCCAGAAAATTAGACCAAACCAAATTATGATGAAAGAAAAAGAAAAATACAGAAATTATTGGACAGAATCCCAGAACAAAATGGAAACATATGTAACCCTAAACAGGGAGTACACTGTGGCAACCTACCTGACCACAGTGTCTGACAGAAAACTGAGAAGAACACTGACTAGTACAGACTGAGTGAACACAACCTGGCAGTAGAAGAAGGCCGACACAGACAGACCTGGCTGCCCAGAGAAGAGAGATTGTGTTCTTACTGTGACCAGGGAACAGTAGAGACAGAGCTGCACTTCCTAATTCACTGCAACCAATACCAAAATATTAGAGACCAATATTTTGAAAAAGTAATAAAAATATTCCCAGAATTCCCTCTGTTTAAGTGATTTGGAGAGACTTCCAGTCCTGCTGGGAGAGAGGGAGGACTGCAGTAGACTGGCAGCATTAATGTTTATTTTTCAATAATTCATTTGTTGTAAGTTAACATCATACTCTTACCTACCTTCCATAGACCCTATTGTTCTCCATGCTCTCTTGTATTATTTTGTTTTGTAAGAACAAGATAAAAGACAGGAGTTGAGCAGTGGACACATGGATACTGCATGAAAAGAGGTGAGAACTGATCAGTAAACACAAACACTAATGGTTTTCGGTTAATAATCTGACTTTCACAGACCACAAGAGTCTGTTTCAATGGAACCACATAGCTGTGTTTTTTAATTCAATTGAAGTCAACTTTATTTATATAGTGCCAAATCATAACAACAGTTATCTCAGGATACTTTTCACGTAGAGCAGGTCCAGACTGTACTTTGCTTTTGCACTTGGTGACAGCTGCAAGGAAAAACTCCCCTTTAACAGGCAGAAACTTCAAGGTGAACCAATGGTGGCCATCTGCCTTGATCAGTTGGGTTGAGAGATAAAAGAGGGGGGGGGGGAGAGAGACACATCTGAGACAGTGTATCACATTCCAATGTGTGCAGAATCTGCAAATGCCTGTGTAACCAGCCTACCAAAGTACCCCTGGGAAAGAGATTTTCACACCTCAGTCATTTGCATTTGAAATTTTAGTGGTGTGAATTCACCACATCAGGCAAAATGCCAGCCCTCCCATTTGTTTAAACAGGGGTACTTCATGTAGCCTGTGGGGGTGGGGGCTGCAGGGGCACTGCAGGGGCACCATAGCAGCCTGTGGTGAGAAAGAAAAAACAAAATCAACTTTTGGGAAAACGCAACCTGATGTCACGCTGTGGTGGCCAATCACAGCTGGTGGTCAGACTAATCAGAGCTGTACAACCTTGTCATGAGGGAGGACAAAGACTACTAGGAAGGGGGGATGACATTTCTCTTTGTTTGATAACGTTAAAAGTAAAGTTAGATTTGCTGTTGGCTTCGCAACTCATATGAAAAAAGATGAGAGAAAGAGAAAGAGAGAGAGCAGCAGTGGTTGAGCTAACTAAATGAGGTATCGGTCACTAAAATCAAATCATTTGAAGCCTCCAAGCCACAAAAAACTTTGCTTATAGGGCCCCAACATGCATTGCCTTTCCTTAAAAATATTCTGATTGGCTGCACTGAAGTTTAGCTCACCCTCTCGCTATGACGGTCATTGTTTAATGGGCCATTTTATGTATTACCTTTACTCATATATCATTTGATTGGCTGTAGGTTCAACCTCTATTTATATATTCATCATCATAACAGATTTACATACATCCATGTATCCAAGCCCTGAGAGATGCTGATTCAGGTGAATACTCAGCTCTCATATTGCTAGCATTTTAAAAAAGTTGATCACAATATCCTTGATATCACTGGTATAGACATGGCATTTCTTTCCATCTTTATGCTGATGAACAGAGCTGTACATCCAGTAAGTAGACCCTGTGCTATGAAGATTTTGTCAAGTATTTCCCCAGTTAATTTTAGATCTAGTTGTTCCATTTTTTCCCCATGTGTTTTATTATTTTACATGTTTTTCAAAATTCAAATTAGATTTTGAAATTTATATTCTTGAAGATCATTATTTCTTGCTCATTAAGTGAATTCTTTAGGGTCTGGTTTTTCACTGATAGTTGAATTCTGAAAATGAATTTCATTCTGTATATTGCTCTGTCTTACACTACTTCTTTGAACACATGTATAATGAAAATAAAGTTAAAATGAATATTGGTGTTTTTTCTGCTATATTTCTCCATCAAAGACCTAACTAGAAGAAATGTAGACAAAGTCCTGTTGCTGACCTCCTGGTGTCGACAAGACAAGGAAGCCCTGTTTTACCCTACCCCCACCACCCTGCAGCCCCTCAGCTTTCCTCTTACTTTTCACTGAGGATCTGACAGCAAGATGTTAATCAACTATTAAGATTCGATACACCAGACAACCTTTGACGGGATGAAGTTATCAGATTCAGCAAGTTAAAGGGTTCTATTAGGCCCCCCACCCCGTCCCCCCCTCCCTGGTTGAATGGGTGTCTCTCTTAGTCTGCTGTCTCCTCGGATCTTCTGATCCTTATCAAATAGACTTCACACTTTCATCAGCTGGCCTTTAGTGAAAGGGTTGTGGTTTTCATGAGTCATGTTCTCAAAGTGAAGCAGAGACACAGGAACATTTTCTGTTGCATTGTAGCAAATATTGAGTTGGTGAGGCCTTGTTCTCCTGTTCATACTGGCTACTAAAAGATCCCCTTCAAATGTGCTTTCAATTGAAGTAATGTGGCCAAAATCCACAGTGTGTCAACACAGTCATTTAGTGCAAAAATGTATTTAAAAGTGTATCTGAAGCTTATATGAGGCTTCAGGACTCTGAGTTAGTCATATCAAGTGGATATCTGCCACATTTACAGTCTTTTTAGCATCAAAGTCCCTCTTTGTGTTTCCTCGGACAGTGTTTCTCTGTTGAGCTGCAGTGGAAGTATAGTAACAAAAAGAGACTTTGGCACTAAAAAGACTGTAATGTTGAAAGATATCTACTTGATTTGACTCATTTGGACGCTGAAGCTTCATATTAGCTTCAGATAAACTTTTAAATACATTTTTGCACAGAAGGAGGACTGTGGATTTTGTCCCCCAGCACTTACATTGTAAGTTATGAAGGGATCTTCTAATGGTCAGTATGAACAGGAGGAATGATTACAGCAAGAAAAATATGTTTCAATTTTCATTTGGGCTCCTGACTGTTGTTTTAAGACAGACTTAAAAATTAGTGAACACGTCCTTTAAGCTGGTTCAATTTAGGAATATAAGGTTCTCTGCTACCTTAAAAAATGTGACTTGACTTAAGTTCAGTAATTAGTTTAAAGTTGTCTCATGAGTTTTGAACATGTAAAAACAACCAAGTTGTTATTAAGATCAATAGATTCAAGGTTTTAAGTTGAATCAGCAAATATGCAGTCATACTGACTAACATTATAGTCAGATGTGCTTTACATTTACAACTTGGAGAGTCAGATCCTCATTTGTCATAAATACTTTACAGCTGTATGTTGCAGTTGGAGCCATCTTGTTCCAGAATCAGTGCAGAGACAACATGCCTGGCTGTCCTCAGTGACCCTGCGAGAATGAATAATAATACTAACTTTCATCTTGCTTAGGATTGCTGTCATTCCGATTTAAAAGACAATGACAAAAAACAATGACTAATCTTTATGTATTAAAGACACATAACAGTTATGTCTTGAAACTACAAAACAGAGGGGTCACTGTTTTAACTCTGTAACTCTCAAACAATGCATGCTGGTAAGTCTGCTAATATGTTCTCAGTACTTGAAATCACAGCAAACTCTTAGCAGTACATTCATCATTTCAAGTCAAAACACTTCAAGTCAGGTGAACTTATGTTTCTGAAATTGTTTGAAAATGTTAAGTTGAACTTGTGCAGTGCAAAAGATGGGGAATAAAAGATGGAATGAAATGACCCCTTAAAATGATTTAAGCAATGACATGGGACACTAGCCAGTTGAAGGACTGCAAGAGAAATAGGAGTGAGGCATGTTTTATTTTATATTTTCTCTTTCACAAGTTTATGACAGTGCATTTTCATCTTTCTCTGTCTTATATTAAGTGTGTGAAATAGAATGAAACAAGAAAGGCAATGAAAGCAGAAAAACCTTGATAAGAAACCTACCATCCAAATGATAAGGTTAGTTGAAAGCATTCCTTCGCCTCCTCCCCTGACTTATCTGGCTGTAAGCCCCACACACACACAAACACTCAACAAATGTTCTCATCACATGTTTACTTAAGTCTCAGAAAACCTGTGATCTGCATTATTTCACATGGTGTAATATGTTTTGAATGCTGATACCACTATAGTTTTGACTCATAATGAAGTCACAGTGAAATTGTGGTTTCTTGGTCCAGCAAAAAAAAAACAACAACAACAAAGAGCCCAATGTGCTCTTTAATGAGTAAAAAAAAAGTGCTCTTCTTTATTATTATGAAGATAAGTGAAGCCTTGACATAAGACCTTTTGTAACGTGTGATTTAGAATCTGTCATCATGTTTGAATAAAATACTTGATTACTCAAAAATAATTGATATGTGAAAATAACCTGCAGCAATAGTTGATTATGTTACCAAAGAGACATCTGATCTCCTTCTACAGCTGGTGACCTCAGAATGGCGCGAGTCCTCCCACTCCTTATTAAGCCAGAAAAGAACTTTTAAAGGCTCAATGGGCTGCATTAAGAGAAGAGCACGCTGGAAGAGTAACTAACTAAACTAATGGTGTTTTGTGTTCCTTAGAAGCCAAAATCTTCACAGGAGAAGACGTCATACACATTCCTGTATCACTTAGTTCCATACACCATTATATTCTGAGGCACGTGTTAAGTGAAGAGGAGTCCTAGAAATTAGATAAAAATAGGCTCCACAGCAGGGGGAACAGGGTACATAAGAAACTGCTTGTGAGTTTGTCATTCAATGTCTGCTTCCATGGAATCAGCCTCGGTTTACGTATTCTGCTTAATACACAGTAAATCTATTTTCACTTTGAACTCTGCTGGATTCAGTGTTTCTTGGACTGTTGATTTTATTTTTCAGCTTTTATGATATAATGTTGTGGAGGACCTGAAGACTTAATCAGCCAAGCTGCAGGATTTTCCCACGACAGATTTATTAACAAAGTAAATGATTATACAACTTGATTGGTACTATACTGATAATGTCTGAACAGGTAAAAATTTCTGGCTTGTGGGATTAGATACAAGCTTTTTTGTTTAGTTACCCAAAAAAGTTTATAGGACAGTAACACTTGAGTAACAGCAAACAGGCAATGGGAATGTTAATGTTGTCCTTGTGTTGTAAGCAGCCATGCCCCAAATCCATATTTAATAAGTCAGAAAAAAACATTACTTTCCTACTGCTTCATCTTTGCAAATTATCAAGATGCTATGCTGCTGTGAAAATGACATTCATAGCCTACAATAGCCTGAATAAACTTTGGGAGCACCTTGATTGCCATTAACTAAAAAAGGAAATGTGTGTCAACTGGCTAGTTGCTTGCGTGTGCCAGATAGGTTTCACCTATGAGCGTAAGCTGTCATGAAACAGTCATTTCTCATAGATATAGATCAATAAAAATAAATAAAGTGGCAGCAGCATGTCAGCTGGTCCTCTCTCATAAAGAAGATGGTGAAAAAAGACAAAAAAGTTCAAGACGCTGCTTCAAAGTGCAACATGGTACATGGTGCCTTCAGTTTAGTTCACAACATACATGAAATAATCAATAACTCGGCAAAATGATTTGCCATCTTTAACACCATCAGCACCGCCTCTCCTGTCACACCCAGTGACAGTTTGCCTACTTTATTTTACCTAATGTCTGAATTATTGAAACGTCTTTTTACTGTAAGTGTTGTAATATAGGGGCATTTGCATGGATATAGTGATTCACAACTTAAAAAGAATAAGTAGGAAAGGAAGGAGAGAAATGAGACTGCTGCTATTAGGAAGAGAGGGGGAGGACAGGCTGAGTCTCCTGCCCAGCAGAGATGCATGAGTGACGACTGCACTGCAACAACTGCACAACAACATGAACTCTATATCTACAGAATTCAGAGATGCACTGTATGCTCAAATGTACAAACATGAACAATCTGCAAGCTATGCACAAGTTATTCAAGAGGGGAGTATGGTCCGTATTTGGTAATATCTGAGAGTTTGGGGGAATTATAAGGACTAGAGGATCGAGGGGAGCAGTTGCTAGGCAGAACAGCTAAATTAAAACACATAGCAAGTTAAGAATCACATATTCAGGTCCAACAAAGGCAAAATAAAGTCAAGCACTTTGTTAGTCGGACTTCTGTTGAGGACTTGTGCTGTTCTGCCTGATCTGGTCCTTGTGTGTTCTTTTAATGAAGCAATAGGAGAAGATATTGTTAGGCTCAAAATCAGCTTTATTTTAATACCAGTAGAATATGCAATATTACAGAGCTCTGGGTCTGACTATAGTTTCCCTGACAAGCAACAGAGTGTCTGTCAGTTCACTAAGTCTGACTCACTATCTCTCCCTGACCCAGTATTTTATAATACATAGATCAAGAAATGTGCAACTGGGGTGTTGTTATCTTCTCATTGGTTGACGGTGTCCTGCTTCTCCTTTTCGTGGTATCCTGCTTTGCACAACCTATGGATCAACATCACTTGTCTCTTAGAGTGCACAGCTTAAGACCTTGAGGCTATACGTTGCATTGTTTTTCACAGTTGAGTGGGCGCACCCCACTTTCACGCTTCCTGTTTTGTTATCTGAAAGCAGAAGTTGAGGTTAAGCTGACCTATTACTGAATTACAATTACAATGTTCAAATACAGTATAATAAGCTGTCTTTCACACAGTATAAAAAATGAATCTAATATCTAAAACACCTCTATTAAAAATAAGCTTATAAAATCTCTTTGCTAAAAAGCAAATCAAGGACTTTATTTGTTGCAATTATGTTTTAGCAAAAGCATCAATCATAACAAGAAAATATCCTTCACTTCCTAATCAACCAAATCTCTGTCCATGCGTGAGATTGGTTTGAGACTGTGTTAAAAGATTTTTTTTTTCTACATCTTCCTCTTTACAAATATAATGCTGAACTTCCTTTAACCTTAGCTGATGAGTCTGCTGATGTTGCAGAGTTGCAGTACAAGACAGGAACAATTCATCATGATCTATGTAAAATAGTAATACACATACACAGTGTAATCATCATTTTTATAACAGACTGCCTTTGGCTTTTCTCTCTGCTTGACTTACACTCAGTTTTTCCTTTTCCTACTTTGCCCAATTATTTTTCATATTTGGTGAATGCTTTATAGTGATAAATGCCTTTACATAGTTAACGGTAGGTTCAGAGGGGACTCTCATTCCGATATTCCTCAGCTCTTGTGTCTAGTACAGCAATCTCTCCTTTTAGATCACAACCAAATAGATGTGTTCTTTAAACTCTCAGGTCAAATGAGTGAGTGAGTGAGTAAGCATAAATAAGTAAGTATAAATTAAATCCTCCTTACTGACAGGTCCCCTATGTAGCTATGAAGGGCTCATTTTCAGGTAACGAAAACACGATAACGTAGCAGTAATGACTCTTATTTTCATGGGATTATACATTAATTAAAACATACTTATGAATATTATATTTCATTTCTGCCAAGTCTGTTCCACCAGATGCCACTAAAGTCTATACACTGCACCTTTAAGTTCTTAAGTATTTATATTCTGTGTGTTTATTATACTTTATTCATGCTATTACTAAGTATATACTAAGGGTGTTTTTTGGAACAACTTTAAATATATTAAGCGTTCTTCAAATGGTCAACTTAAATCTAATGTGAATGCAGACCTGCCAACAATCAACAGATTTTTTGAGTACCACTTCAGTGACCTTGATGCATCAAATGTAAATCACTGCTGTTTGCAATTCTCTACCACTGTAAAGTACATGAGTGTGACAAACTGTTAAGGGAAGAAAACCGGTAAGATATAGTAGATAAATTATGTTTTACTTCTTTAATCGAGCAGTAGATAGCAGCTTGCGTTAGCCCACAGTTAGCTTCTTGTAGCAGCCCTGAAAGACTCTTAATACATCCATGGAAGGACTGTTGTTAAGCTAACGGGAGAATAGATCTGGACTGTGCAGCGCAGCAACAGTAGGATGCCGCCGGGGAGGCTTGAGAGAGAAGCAACCGGTGAAACAACCAGGAGAGTTAGCTTGTTTGTCATTGTTGCTAATGATATCAGACTGGTTAACCAGCAGCCACAAAGTTCTGATAACTAACAAACAAGATGACAAACAGCTACTTGTGGACGTTATGACATGAATACTTTATCTCCATGAAAGAAAGAGGAGGATGTCAGATAATGTGAGTCAGATACAGCTTCTCTCTCTCTATCTGTCTCTTTGGTTGCTAATTTCATCTCTGATGGTTAAATGTCTCTCTGTGTGGCTGTTGTGTGGATTTATCTCCTTAACAAGAATGCAGCAGAGATCATATAATGTGTTGTGGTTAGTTTGCTTGTTGAAGTTACAGTGAGCTGTCTGGACTCATTCATTTGGAATTGATCCAGTTTTTAAATTGAGTGGTTGTTCAGTCACCTGTTGATGTTGTGTGGTTTGTGAATGAGTGTGCAGGAGGTCTGGCTGCTCGCTTGTGACAATTCCTTCAGTTCGTTTTTAAGCTGAGTTGTATATTGAGTAATAAGCTTAAAGTAACTAGAATAACAAGTGTTAACATGTCAGCTTTGTAGACTATATTTTGTATATAGATAAGAGTGTGTAAGTCATGTATTTGATACATGCATTAATACTTCTTTAGATCTGTGAATGTTTTTAGTGTTCAGTCTTTCTAGTATTCAGCACTGATCTGTTCCTGTATCACAAATCGCCAATCTGATTTTTGAAAATCTGATTTTCAAGTAATTTGAAAAAATGATGACAATGTAGCTGTAAAACCAGCCTAAACAGACTATTTTGTGGCTATGGTGAAATAAATATTTTATAGCTGGTTAGTACAACTGTTCTCATTATAGGTAGGCTATTACTTAATGATGACCTAATAATAATAATAATAATAATAATAATAATAATAATAATGGCTGAATATGAACATGGCTGTTGAAACTGTAGAAATAATCACATCCCTCCTTACATATTGTACTTGATTTACAATGGGGAGGTGTTTCCACTCCTTTAAATTTCCCTGGAGTAGGCTAAGTTATAGACTACAGCGCCAACGCACACACACACACACACACACACACACACACACACACACACACACACACACACAGCGGGTCACCGGCCCATTCTGCCTTTTAAATCTCTTTAGCCCCTTTCACACATGCGGTCTATCCCTGAAATGTTCAGGAACATTTCCTGCATGGGGTCATGTGTAAATGGGAGCAGGGATGGATATTCGGGGAGATCTGAACCGTCAATTTACCACCTCAAGACCTCGTAATATTTCAGAGAAAATGCAAGTATGGCTTTGTTGTGAATGAACACAGTAATATTGGATGGAAAAGCTTGTAAAGGGTTACGTCCATCTGACAAAAGACACTTTCACATGGAGCAAGTGAGCCAATCACAAGACTTGATGTGTGGGTGACGTATTACAAGTTGGGCGGTGCTTGGTTTTGGTTAATCTGTTTCCAACATGGCGGACGCGTCTTAAACTTTCACAGCTAAACAGTACATTCTGAGGACATTTGAGGGGAGAAATAGGCAATGTAGTAAAATAGTCTTGATTCATATTTGATCAGGACTGCCTAGTTTGAAAGTTTGATCTGAGTTTTGGGAGTTTCGCCCTCTTCTTCTGTTGAGATTTATGGTAGTTGGCATCCATAAGTGTTGCATAACCACCATCTGCTGGACTGTCCCTTGCCCCATCTATTCCCGCATTGCCATGGCATGTGTGAAAAGGTGCAAGACGGAAATGTTCCTGAATGTAGCTGCATGTGCAAAGAGTGAAAATCACTAACAGTGCCTGAAAGGTTATCCCAATAATTTACCAGGAACTATGTGTGAAAAGCGTCTTTCACAATTTAAGTTAACTCAATTCACAATTTAACTTTCCACAACCACCCCAGCCCTGTTTGACTTCACAAAGAAGTTAAAAGAACCGTCCTCACTTGAGGAACCAGCCAGCTGGAGTGAGGAGGGTGAGTGAGAGGGATAAAATCAATGTTTTGCTGCTGTCAATTTGCAGCCTCTTGAAATGACATTATGCATTTGTCAATCACGATCATCCCCGCTTAATATTTAGGGGAAGGCAGGGGGAATGAATCTGGCGCCATGATTGGTCAAACTCTTAAAATATTTAAAAACCATTTCATTGGTTACGTGGCACATGCATGCATTATAAGCTAATGTGGGAAAAGGTTAAAAAGTCATCTTTACAATAGTGGCTGTTCATGCAAAGAATGTATGACCTATTCTAAACAAAGATCCTCTTTTCGTTCAGCTCATGGAGACAGATGTATACTGTCCCCTGGAAAGCTCCGAATCCATCATTAGCAGCGGTTCTAGGTGATAATGGTCGAACACAGGTCAGAATAGCAGCATTTTGAATTTGACAGTGTGGAAATCAAGTCAACACACAAACGTGTCTAATAGCAGTTCTTCAACTGTTAAGTCCAAAAATAATGAAACATATTATAGTGTGGAGCCATCCCCCATTAAGAAGGTCAGAGATCGGTCACCAGATAATAGATCCAAACATTGGCGGTAGATCCTAAACAAAGATCCTCTTTTCGTTCAGCTCATGGATACAGAAGTATGCTGTCCCCTGGAGAGCCCCGAACCCATCTAAGTGATAATAACAACATTAATATCTTAATGCATTTATTGTCTTGCATATCTTGTATTATGAGCCTCTGTGTTGTATTTTTTAAATAGTAGCTGACAATGTCCTGAATAATGTTTTTTAACATTAATATGTTCTTTTTTCTTCATTTTATTATTGTTCTGCATGCTTATAAATGATCTCAATAACTTTGTAATTTCAATCTCATATTCATATTTTGTTTTTAGGGTGACTCTGTAACATCTGTCCAGGGATTACAGATGAAAAATAGTCTCTTTGATTACTCTGGCGAATTTACAACAATGCTTGTTAATGTGCACTGTCCCTGTTAAATAAACAAGCAAATTTTTAAAAAAAATGAAACAATGGTCGAACACAGGTCAGAATAGCAGCATTTCGAATTTGACGGTGTTGAAAACAAGTCAACAAACAAAATGTGTCTAACAGCAGTTTTTCAACTGATAAGTCCAAAGATAATTGAACATATTATAGTCTGGAGCCACCCCTCATTAAGAAGGTCAGAGATCGGTCACCAGATAATAAATCTGGTAGTCGTCAGAGACAGAAACAGCCCCTCACAGACAGTGAGCCAAGCTGAGCCAGGCAGAACAGGACTAAACAAGACACACCAGAACAAAGGATCTAATAAAGACTGACTCCAAACCAAGACTTAAATACTAACTGAACTAATAAGGGAGTGTGGAACAGGTGACTAGACTAGACACTGGTACCAAGGCAGGGCTAATGAGATTATGCAGGGCAGGTGTGAAGGGGGCAGGTGTGAAGGTGACAGCATACTGGGGAAGAACACTGAGACAAGGGCAAGGCTAACGAGGATGGATGCAGGGCAGGTGTGATGAGGAGTACATGAACACAGGAGGAAAATACACAGGGCAACCAGAAAAACCCACAAACACAATGAGCAAAGTCCAACTAATAAAGGCAACCCAAACGACATCATGTCAGAAAGTCCCTCAAAAAGTCCAACTCAAAACAAGCCCTCTCCCACACAGTCCAATCTTCACAAAACAGAAAAAGTCTGAGGGCATCTGGTGGATAATGGCAACCAAGGAGTTCAAAGACAGACTCACAAGAGTCTCCGGAGTCAATGACCATGAACCATAACAGTGACATACACTGATAAGGCCAGATGAAGAAGAAACCTGCAGCACACATCGACTGGTCTGTTAAGAAGCATCATTATGGCTTGTCCTGCAGGTAATTTTCTTAGTGTAGAAGCGAAACGCATTGGTGATTTTCTGCATTTTGTATGTTCGTGTGTAATGAAATAAACTCCCGTTGGTTGTCTGCACATCTCTCTGGTCTCAGCGTTTGGTGTGAAGATCTTAATATAGCCTGATTTGAAACCCCTATACTACTATGCTTTTCTGACTCTTTACCTTAATCCTCTAAGAACAATCAATCAACAACTACACCAACAACCGACTACTAACCACCTAGTCACATGTTAGCAACCGCTGTTAACCACCAAATGTTAGGCTTTCATATTCTTCCTGCTGCTTAGAACCAGCCCACACATTTTGTCCAGGAGATAGATTTTCTAGTTTTTAATAACAGAAACAGGTGAATGTGTGAGGAATTCATCTGGCAATTTTTCCTTGTCGTGGCGGGCCAGTTGTCATCTATATCTCAGATACTACTTTGTTAAGAGAGGTGTGTAATTATTGTTGTAACTATTTGTTGATTCTATGCCTACCAACTGTCTGAATGCTGGTATGACCTTATGATGGAGACAGGAGACATGATTTCCATTCACCATAAATAGGTATAAATTTGAGTAATAGAGCAATGACTGAAAAGTAAAAAAAAAAAAAAAGTAAAATAAAGGAGCCACAAGTGTGCTGACAATATATTGTCAGAAACCATCTTTTAGTTGTCATCTTGTTTAGGATGATAGACTGTTCAGCAGGGTGAAGCAATGTAATCAAGGTTTACGGTCTGGGAGTATCTTGTTGCATGGTTATGTCAGGTATTCTTACATTATACTCTTTTTACTATGTTATTTAGTAAGTTACTTTTTACTTTGTCATTGAATTGTCACTGTAAGGCAGTTAGATTACACCTTCAACATCTCATTTACATTTACGCACACACATTAACTCGCCCTCTCATCCTCATTTACATATATACCCGCCCACTCCCCCCCTCCCTTACATACTGACTTACATTTAAATAACATACTTACCCCTTCCTTACCTCCTCACACAGAATCACAACACATATGAATACACATTTATGCATATGTTGAATCCTTTATTATTCTACTTATATTAATCATCACATCTATTATTATTCTACTTATAATAATCATCACATTTTTTTATTATCCTACTTATATTAGTTATCACATTTTCACATTGTCTTTTCTTTAATTTTTGAATTTAATCATGTAATACCTATATCAGTTGATATGTAACCATTTACTCTTGATTTTTTATTTTTTGTTGAGATTGTAATTCTTGGAAAATACCCATCAATACCATCAGGACTGGTGTAACTAGGTGTTATTGCCACGTTGCATATCAGACATGTATTGTGTTGGTTTTGGATTCAACACCATCTTCTTGGTTTTTTTCCCAGTCTTTTGCACCTGTGAGTACAGCTATCTATGAGTTCACGGTCATGGTTCAGGTCACTTGAAATTTGGTGAACTCTAAAGGTTCATATTGGGTCACCTGAACTTAGATGAACTCTCTGCACCTGTGAGTGCAGCTGTGCACAGGTTCAGGTCAGGTCACTTGAACTTTGGTGAACGCTGTAGGTTCATGTCGGGTGACCTGAACTTAAGTAAACTCTTTGCAGCTGTGTGCAAGTTCATGTTAGGTGACACGACGACCAAGGTATGTTTGGACCGCTTGTTTTTTTGGTACAATTGACACAGGCAGAAACCAGAAACGGGTTGTTTTTTTGTTTTTTAAGTTTTGGGCAAAAAACAAAAAAACACAAATTCAGCTTGATTTCTTGTTTTCTGTTCTTACTGACAAAACAAATTTACCACTCAATGTTTCGTTTTCATTGGTGGGTGGGCCTTCAGTGCACCCTTGTTTCTGATTGGCCAGTGTGCTCTATCAGTTATGTTTGCGCTGTACTCTTCAAAATAAAAGTTCCACTTCTTTGCCTTTAGAAAGTGCCAATGTCAACACAAAATATATAGACAGACAGACAGACCTTTAGCCTTTAATAATTGATGACTATGGTTGAGTAATAATTTATTATGACCTACAATGACAATAAAATGTTTTATGAATATGAAATGAACGTGCTTTCATTTTCAAATATTCAGTTGGTGCATAAAGTAATGCAACAGCATTTTATTGTATTGCTGGTTCATGTGCAGCTGAGTTACCATAAAGCATTATGTCTATTTTGTAAATGAAAGCACTTTGGTAAGTTTTCCTCAGGATGTACTGTGGATTGTAAAGTCTGTTCTCAATAATTAGAAAGATCAATGGCATAGAACCAACAGCAAGCATGTCAAAAGTAGTTACAAAAACTGACTAGCAGGTGTCGCACTGTGTGAACCTCCTCAGTAGGTTTGTACACTTAGTTTCTCAAAAAATAAATAGAAATGTGGAGATGTTGTGGAGATACGCATCCACACCATGGCAAAACTACTGACTGCTAGCCTCATGCACACACCTCACACTATAGGGTAGGGAGCTCGCGTAAAAGGACCCCTCCACAGGCCGACCCTTATAGCTGTTAGGATACAAGTAGGTTAAGGGAAGCAACATCCCTTTGTCGTTCCCGAGACGGAGCAAGTGGGGAGGCTTTGTGGGCTCACAAGGAGCTAGAAGTGGCTAGAATTATATAAGAGGGCCCTCTTCTGCCCCTTTCCCCTTCCTGCATTTGCATGACCTCAGTGCTCTTAAGCTGTCTCAAGTCAGGGACGAGACCAGAGGGCGAGGGCGACCACGTAGGGGCCCACTGTAGTGAACGGACACAGGACAGAGAAACTGGCCATATTATTTCCCTGAGGGCTAGGGGCCCACCAGCATAGTCCACCGATCTGTGAGCTCTACAGGCGGCAGATTAATGAATGGCCGTCACTGTTGGGAAGTCTCAGTTTGACGCTTCTGACGGTAGCCTGGTTTAAAAAGAAGAAGGTCCTTCTTCCTGCTTCGTAAACAACCTCTTTACGTGGAGTCCAGTGTGCAGCATGGCGCAGGTGTAGAGTGCTTGCCATAAAAAGTTCATTTTTTGTTTAATTGAATTCAGATAACAAAAGTATTGTGCCAAGGATTATCTAGACATGATAATGGATACCTTAAATACATCTGTAGGTAGAAAGTTTGACTAAATCCACCTTATCTTCATATTTAACGGAGTGAACCTTACTAAAGACCAGTAGCCGAGTCTTGGGTGGTGAGAGACAGTCTTGTTTTGCCGAGACAATCAAACATCCTCTTCGGGTCCTTTACATCAGAATCCGCAAGTACAATCTACGGAGACAAGGAAAGTAGACAGGAATTGGAAAAATAGCAATAATTAATCACACATACAGAATCACAAAGCAGCCACAAGGACATTCGCTTATCTGAGGCATCCATGGTGTACTTTATACAACAGATAAAAAGACTGCCCATTAAAATTTTGATATTTTTTGAATCACAAAGAGCTATCTAACATTTCATGATCTCCAGAAATAGACTGCACACTGGAAACTCGGCTGGAACTTGAGCTGCATGACGCTCCTCCTTACATGGCCTCTACGACATCTTTCAGCGAGGCTACTATCCCTGGAACCTCTGGAAGACACAAATATGCAGTTCGGAGTATCCATCAGTACTACTCAAATTTTACATAACCAAGATGCCAAGATGTGACATTCTCACTCTTTGTTGAACTTGTACGAGTCACCCATATCCTGTCACATCCTGCCTGGACTTTATGTTTTTTGGGGCTCTTTGTGTTCTCTTGGTTTCCTGTGTTGCACCTCTGTTCAGTCCTTTTGGTCATTTGATTTTGCTCTTTCATGTTATTTGAGTGTTTCCTGGAAAGACTATTAGATTATTGGTTAGCTTGTAGTTCTGTGTTCCTAGGTTCATGTAGTCAGAGACAATTTGGTTTATGCTGGGTTGTTGAGTGGTGTGTCCTGGGTTTTGGTTTGTTCTGTTTCCCTTCTGTTTCCCTTGTGTGCAGCACATGAACACTCCTGTGTTCATGTGCTGCTCCTCTCGCTTGCCCTGCATTACCCTCGTTAGCCCTGCTCTGCTCTGTGTTTTCCCCACACCTGTCCTGTATCAGCCTCGTCAGTCCTGCCCTGCTCCTAGTGTCTTTCCAGCCAATCACTCCCAGCCTGCCCTTGTGTCTTGCCACCTGTTCCCTTTTATCCATTAGTTCAGTTAGTATATAAGTCTTGGTTTGCAGTCACATTTGTTGGAAACTCTGTTCTGTCCTGTTAAGTCAAGTCTGTTCTTTACTGTAATGTTCGTGCAGTTTCCATGCTGCCTGATCACTTGTCTTTCTGTATACAGTTTACTCAGCTCAGCCTGCTTTTGTTTTTGCCTTGCCAGTCTTGAAATAAAGATGGTTTTCTTCAGCCCTACTTTCTGGTCTCTGCAATTGGGTCCACCCATTCCTGCTCCACAACCCATGACAGAAGGATTCAACCAGTCATGGACCCAGCAGAGCATCACCTTTTTTTTTTTAAAAAGGTTTCAGAATTCAATTGGACTGTGGCTCACCTCATTGCCTCTCACCCACATTAGCGCACTCAAGACTTGTAGAAGATCTCGGTCCATCCGTGGTGGTTTAAGGAGAGACTGTGGGTGAGTCACTTTGTTCCCCACCTTGATGATGTCTGGGAGAAGCTCCACAGATTCCTGCAGACCGGCTCAGTGGACTCACCTGTGGTCTCAAAGCCTGCACCCCAGTCTGTTCACCCAAAAGACTCTAATGGTGAGCACATGGTCACATCCAAGACTGTCACTCCAGTCCAGATGACTCTATTTGAGTTTTTTTCATATCAGGCATCCAAGACTGCAAGCCATAATTCATGTAGTCACCAGCATGCTGACAATCAACCTGTTCTTCAGACTGCACCCCGGACCGCATGCAGCCAGCCAGCCCCCCAGTCAGTTAGGCTTGGGGTTGTGAGCCTGCAGCCTGTCTTGAGCCAGCTCCAGCCCAAAACCCCTATCTGGGCACCCGCCTTGCTCTGGGAGGCCCTCATAGCATCAACCAGAATTCTGGTCGTCATGGCAGATGACATTGCTGCTCTTGCCTGTCTGTTCCAGGGCTACTCCTCTGCTCCCCAGTGCCTCAGAGCCTCTGTTCCCAAGTGTTATAAAGACTCAGTCCCTGGTTCCCTACTCTCAGCTCATGCACCAACCCAAGCAACCTCTTGTCCCCACTGGGCTGAAGCAATGTCTTGACCCCGCTGAGCTGAAGCAACCCCCCCATCCTGGCTGAGGTGCAGCAACTCTGCCGTTCGGGCTGGGCTGCCACAGCAGTCCCTGTTCCGGCTGGGCTGCCACAGCAGTCCCCTGTTCCTGAGCTGCAACTGCCCTGTCCCTGTCTGCCTGAAGTCATGGAGTCCCTGGTCCTTGGGTGCCTTCCAAGTCTGCAGCATGATATATCCACAAGATTTAGTCAATAAACTTATAAAATTTCAAATCAAAAATATTCTTTTTCCGTCCATTGCTGCATTAAGTAGCTCTGTACCACTTGGTTTGTCAATGTCTGACTGAATAAAACAGTTAATGTACTCTGTAGTCTTTTACCCCTGACAATTTAAAAAGTAAGAATCAATAAACAATTGGATTGATAAAAATAATCAGAGAGGGGACAGATTCAATAAAGTCCTAATGATAGCCCAGTTCATTAAATAGAATTGTTGATGTACAGTCTAGCTTTTTTGTTCTTTATTTGTTTGCAAACTGTAGCCTACAGCCTCTTGATTTCACATTGTATGGCTGGTTGAATATTAAAATTAATTCGCTCTGGTTTGGGTAGGCTTAGGCACCAAATCCAGATCTGTCTCTTGGGCAATGACAACATTATAAAAATCTTATAAAGGGGCTCGTCTCTGTTCTGCAGAAGACACAGATGTGGTCTGAGTCTGAAATTTAATTTTTTCTTTGTAACTGGAAAGAGCCGTGGCCCCAAAGCAGCTACTCCCTGTGCCCCTGCTTTCTCTGTGACTGGTGGAAAGTCCAGGGAGGAAGTGAATGCAAAGAGATGAACTGAATGTAAGAACAGGAAGCTGTCTAGACAGGCAAGACACCATACACAGTGAGGTATGACTGCACAGATGTATACATGATAGGTGGCACACTTGTGTTGACGGTTGTGTTGGGTGGAGACTGAAAGTATAAAATGATTGTGTGAGCAGTTCAGGGGGCTTCTGTTGCTGCAGAGCTCCGGAAGCCCTTATGCATACGTTTTCTTTTGATATTGCAATAAATGTAGTTGGACTACAAACGAATATTGTGTCTTTGGTATTTGATTACCTATTCTCACCTGCACTAGAGAGGCTGATATTTCAGCCACGACACTGCTTGCCTGCCTCTCTGGACTTTTCCATATCTCATCCCTGCAACTCTGTGGATTTAAAGGTTCTGTATGTAGGAATCAGAAATTCCTTCTCATTAGTGACATCTGTGGCCAGTAAATGAGGTGCGGTCAACATCCTGGTGCTCGCTACGTGAGACTATTGCAGGTGATGTCTTGTTCCTCGTTTACACTTCTCATAATTACATAAGAGATCTCTAACGTTGTGTTTTGCGCTGTGTTTCAGCAAAGCATTTCTCAATCCCAATCCAGTCAGTCTGAAAATGAATATTTGGTAGTTATGATCAGGACTGATGTTGGTTAAAAAATTCTCAGTGAAAGTGGAAAATAATTTTTTAAATTTTTTAAAATCTGACACTGCACAACAGATAAAAATGCCTCCAAATCAATGTTGTTGCTAATCATTGTTGCTAATTTTCCAGACTGTGAAAAAAAAATCCCTCTAGCATTTAGTATACAAAATGTATATATTTTTTCCTCCATTAAAAACAACAGTGGCATTATGTAAACAAACTGGCATTTAAAGGGGAAAAAAATCTGAAGGACTGAAATTGGTTAAAAGATTTAACTCAGTGAAAGTGGAAAATGCTATTAATATATAATGTTTTTAGGGCAGTTTTTTGACATTTTTGTCCTTTAATGACATCAGTGCAACTGTTTTAAAATGAGGCACCATTTCATCTGCAATGTCTCAATTAACTTGCCATCACAGAACATGTCCCATCTCCCAGTTATGCGAGTCACTTAGATGTCTAGCTGTCTATTGATGATGTCCCATTAATATCAGTTATAGTGGGGAACAAAAGCCCCTTGATTGCTCTGCTTTACTTCCTAGATGTTTGGTTATGTAGACCCCTGATGAGCTTACAGTTAGGCCTGACTGATTCAAAAATGTCATGTCTCACATCCACATGTTTGATGCCTTGTCATGCTTTGAATCATCGAGTGATAATTGAATATTTTGGGAGATGTCCTCTGCAGAAAGCTCTGGTCTTCATCTTCATAAACGCTTTGGTTATCCTCACTTTCCAACAGAGCCTATAGACAAGAGGAAGCTTGTTTTCTATTTCATAAAAAGAGGAAAAACTAGCTGGACAACATGGTGAACACTAGGCTTGGCAAGTTGTGTAGCCCAGAGGCTTTACATGGAGCTTTCAGTTGTTGTCTAGTATTCATTGTAGCGGCAATTTCTATTATAAAAATAAGAGACTCACAAAGAGAGAATGTTGTTGTGGAAAAATCTTCAGGTGGACGGATAAAATCTTCGGTTCCTCCACATAACATATGATTTCTCGATTAAAAAAATGGTCAAATTGCTTCAACAGTTGATAAAATACTTCAAAGCTGAAGAAAACAACTCAGTGAAGCAGAGTTCCATGCAATAACTGATTTACTATGTATTCAGCAAGATACAAGTAAACCAAGGCTGGGTTCATGAACACAGACACTGAAGCTAAACTCAGAAAACACGCTTATATACTCAATGCAGCTCCTCCCATTGTGGAGCTGTAGAAGCGAAGAAACGTGATAGTGTGTGGAATTGTACCAAACAATACAGAGCACTTCAGGTTAAATAAACAGCTGCATAACCAGAAAAGTTAGGAGTTGGTCCAGTTACAATATCTGGAGAAGCAAATACTCTTGTTGCCAGGTTGTGTTGACCTGTGCCAATCATTGACAAACCCAAAAAATGTCAGGCCGCCAGACAAATTCAGTCATTACTTACAATTTTCTACAAATTGGTAATCTGCTAATAATGACCTCATGGGTTAGGAATGCTGGGAGTGGTCCAACATAACCTTATTTTCCACCATTATTTCTGAACCAAGCCTTTAATGATCTACAATCACATGTATTGTCCTTTATGACCAGCAATGAGTAGCTCGCACATATGCCATATGGCCCTTTTAATGATCATAATCATATGTGTCATTGTCTCATTTCCTGCCTTATGTATTCCATATGAAATCACCATCTCCTCACCCCACATGAAGTTGTTGTTTCATGATATACTGCATCACACACATATACTTTATTGATTAAGAAAAAATATACCACAATATCTTTCTCTGTCTTTTATTCAAAACACTTGCAAGGGGGCTTCAACCTGTAACATGATATGCCTCAGACTGAGAGCAACAGCCTCTCTGTTTGGCCCAGCTTTATACAGCACAGGAACACACAGGAAGACATGCTTTTCATCATGTTTTGATCTCCCACCTTACATGGGTCTGAGCCCAGATTTCAGACAAAGGAAGAAGACTCAGAGAGGCATCATCATCATATATAGTAAACAAAGTCCAGACACATAACTGTGAAGCAAAGCTTTCATATAAGGTGTTAAGATAGTACTAACTTATAAGGCATTAAGAAAATGTGCTGTGTTTCCATCACATTCATCATGTCTTAATCATGTCTTGCATCAAAGCTTGTCCAAACCAAGTCATAGTCATAAGCAGAGGGACCATGGGGGCAGAGGTGGCAACCTTCCAAAAGGGCCACACTTAGTAGGGCCCCCCGCTAGGGACGAGGAGCACGGCCCACAAGCGCAGCAGGAATAGTGGAGTTTAATTCTCTTAACTTTGTCTATTCATTCTCTATGGTAGTTCTCATCACTACGGATATATCCCCCCTCTGAGCACAATGAGGGTTGCAATTGCAGAGTGGCACTGTCCATATTTCCGCTGGTTGACTCTGTGGGAAGTGATGACTACAGAAGCAGTGATTCAAAGTTTATGACTAACTTCACTCAAAACTTGAGCCAAAATATGAGATATTCATGTCTCACTTATGTTTGAGGTGAATGAAACTCGCAAGACAAAGTTTCCACCATCTGAGGCTCATTGAGATGGATGCATGGATGAGTCCAGACTATCCAACCTCACTTTGCTGTGTGTTGAGCAGGACATAAACATTGACAAAGTGGTTGGCGGGTTTGCCACAATGGAGAGGAGGAAGAAGTTTTAACCGTGATATGTACAAAGTTATAAGAAATCAGTCAGAAAGTTAGATTAAACTGTTGAACTCCATACTTACTGCATCTCAGCACCTGTCTGTGGTGTTATAGACAGATACTTTGTATTTGAATAGGCCTTGTAGTGTTGTAGACCGCGGTGTCTATTTTATGTTATTCCTGTGTAAGAAAGACCTGGCCTGTAGCTGTCTATTCGTGGTGGTGCTGAACGATTCGTCAATCGATGCATGTAGAGCGCCATGTACCGTTCTCACTGCTGAGATATTTGAACATGACTGGCAACCTGTTTTCTTTTTTTTTTGTTCTCCAGAACAAGCTTGTCTGGCAAAGTGGCTTCACTGTATATTTTCTTACACATACAGTAGGCTTG
Source organism: Thunnus albacares (assembly GCF_914725855.1). NCBI lineage: Eukaryota > Metazoa > Chordata > Actinopteri > Scombriformes > Scombridae > Thunnus > Thunnus albacares. The sequence continues at coordinate 23,139,551 of NC_058128.1, read as the reverse complement.
CTTGGCTCAATGAGTGTTTAACACATATTTGATGAAAAAGCTCACAATGTGTACATGCAATTGTCACTTATATGCTCATTAACTTGAGAGTTATTCTTTAGATAATGCCTCTTTTTGTGTTTATCAGTGTAAAGTACAGTGAATCTTCTATGTTTCCAGAGGTATCTACCCCCCCCCCCCACAAAAAAAAAACAACAATCTTTGCTGGTTGATGTAAAACACATCACTACCTGGTGCGCCAGTGCAGGACACCAGATTTGTCCAACTGTTACATGTTGGACTTTGAGAATGAAAATTTGCACCACTGCTGCACATCAAACTCTGATCATGCAGTTTTGTAATTTCTTGACTGGTCTCATTACTTCTTTTTTCCATTTGTATTCTTCTCTCTGTAAATTACCTCCTCTTCTAGAGCTGCTTGCTTACACTCCTTTTTTTTAACTGAAAAACCACACATTGTTCCTTTCCTGGCCGAATGTTCTTTCTTCCTCATTCTGAGGCTTCGCTTCCTCTCTGGATTACTTCAGCCGACAGCAGGTCACACTGTCAGGAGGATGTGCCAGGAGGTTGTGAGGCTCTGCTCAGTCCTGGAGTCTCTGTGGCATTATTCAACCGACAAATGAAGCAACAAGAAGGAAGTAATAAACAGGAAGGTGGGCGGAGGGGAGAGGTAACTGCATGCATTTGTTTCATATCACCACAAACTATATGTGCTAATGGAAACATGTATTTAAAACAAGCAGAATTCCAGTTTATCCAAATAGGTTTTTATTGCTGCTCATTTGTACAGTAATTTTCTAGTTTTAAACACTGGGTTGTGTGATACTTTTAGTTTTGAGAACAACTTTGTAAACATTTCATCTGAAATGAAAAAAGGCAACTGGTTTAATGAGGAACTCTGCTAGAGAGGCAGACATGTTTTGTATATGGTAGTAGATGGTAAAAGTAGAAAATGGTATGAACTAACAGATGAACAGGTTACAGAGGAAGTGGGTTTCTCTCTTTCAAAAACAGAAGTACAAACATGCTGTCTGGTGGTGTTGAGTTGATCATGCGATCTGAGTGACAGGGCAGTGCTCAGGCTGGTCCAGGAACAGCGTCTGAAACATGTGATTGTAGAAGGAGGGGTGGTAAAGGCAGGCCCGGGCGCAGTCTGGGCTGAAGTTCAACTCCAGGATCTGAGGCTGCATGACACGTTCACCTGAAACAGGGTCAGAACACACACAAATGAGATGATTTGGATGATCACAACAAAGACAAGTGCGGTAAAAGGTGTTAGTGTGTTATACAAACACAAGTGAAAGTACTATTTATACATACATTTTACATGTATGTACAGTATATTTAAATGACAATAAAAATGCAAGGATTAATTAAATCTGCAAGCAGTGATGATTGCTCATGTCGGGTTGCGCTGCATTCGAAGGGTTTTAAAGCGGATATGCAGTTGTGTTCAGGCTTGGCCCCTTATCGGACGTTGCACAAGGGAGATAAAGATCGCTTCCTGTGTCCACTTTGTGACGCTAGAGAACACACACTAATTAAGATGTTGCTGTATATCATGTGTAGACCCCCTTCAAAAACAGCTTCCTGTTTCATGGTGAACAATGTGTTGCCATGGCAACAGCTTTTGATGAAAACTCAAAAGCTTCTCTATTTAGCATCATCAAGGTCTTAAGGCTTTTCTGACCAAATTTGATGTATATATGTTCAACCTGCTAGACAGAGCTTGTAAAAGTACAGCATCTTTAACTATGCTATGACTATGATTCAATATTGACACACATGTGTTCAGTCCAGGATTCTTATCCGGCATGAGAAATTTGGGGCAGATTGGACGATGTACATTTGAGTTACAACAACTTCATGTTTCATGGCAAATCATCGAAATCCACCACATAGCCATGTCAAGGGTGTTCGATGAAAACAAAACGATGAAAAGATTTCAATCATTTTTCATTGCAAAGGTCTTAAGATGACAATGACCAAATCTGAAGTCACTTGGGTTATTTCTCTGAGAGGAGTTCCTTAAAATATGCCTGCAAATGGCAAAAACTGCACAAAAATTGTTCAGTAAATTCAAAATGGCCAACCCCCTGTTGGATTTAGGGTATGGCTTCGTACTGCTCGGTGCTCAGGCCCTAATTAACAAATTCTATCTTACTTACACTTACTTCACACAGACGATTTGATATAAGCAATGATTTAAAAGTAACAGTTTGTGATCATCAGTGTAGTCAGTATGTACTGATATATGTATATATGTGTGTGTGTGTATATTTTATTTATATATATATATATATATATATATATATATATACACACACACACACACACTGATGTAGCCTGACTATGTAACTGCCTAACGGCAGCCCCTGTTGACTCCAGTAGTGATTACAAGATAGTGGTGCCAATGTGTTTACTTTTTAATTTACTTTTGTAATAAAACCATTGAAAGGTTTACCCATGACATGCTAGAAAGTAGTGTAGCAGAAGTCAACAAGAGCCATTGTCAGAAAACTGACCCAGTGATGTAAGTTTTACTCTCTCTAAACATTACAGCAAAAGCACAATATCGCAGCGAGTGAGGCTGCAGCAGCAAAACCTGAGTGTACTGAATTGGGCAAGGGTGCGTTATTTCCTTATGAAATCAACCTTTGATTTGTAAGAGAAAGATTGTGTTATATCTTCTTTTAAAAGTTTTGCTTCAAGGAATGATGTGAGACAGGCTAGTGACTTTATGTACTGCTCTGAACTGACAGGGTGTTCATGACCTGGGAAGGGTTTCCTTTGGCAACAACAAGTAGTTACACAATATTGAATTCATACAAGGGCTATGTGAGACTTAAAAGACATGTATAAGGCAATAGTGTATAAGAATATATGTGTATGGTTATATGAAGTTCCACCACACAGGCAGTTTTTCACTTGCCGACCTTGTGATATTGCAAATCATCATAGAGTATGCCCTTCTAAAGACGTGCAGACACTGTACAGGGTAAGCCCGATTTTAACCCCATATTGATAAACCCTGACTGATTTTTAGAGTCGTTTGACGTGCAGTTTGAGGTCATGATGCCTGATTAATTGCCTGAATGATCAACGATCTGGTTCTTGGATGATCGGTTGGATTTCTGGCAGGTCAAAAATGGGGGGCAGAGAGAATGATTGCTTTGTTTTAAAGGCTGTAAAACCATTGTTTAAGATACTGCATATAAGTGATGCACTGAGGTTATCTTGTTGAAAACTGTTGCTTAGATGCTACTGTGTGATGTTCTATTGCTAACTTTGTCAGTTAGTACTGTTGCTTAGCAAGGACATACCTGCAAAGATTCTCAGAAAACAGGATCTTTGCTTACATAGGTCACATGTTCTGTGCATGCATGCTTCATGCACTTTTAGAATAGCCTTTTTTGTTATTATCCACTTACATATATCCAACAAAATGGTTTGAATTTATAATGTATGCATGTTCCATAAAACCAATGAAATGCTTTGAATTTAAAATGTACATCATGTGTGGATTGCTGTTAGGACAAAAATAGTGAAGACCGCTCTAAGCTCCAGCTGTATAAAAGGAGATGTAACTCTTTTTTTTTTTTTTAACCCTTGTTGAGATATTGGAATTTGTTTATTGTGTTGAATAATACTAAGTAGATCATTTAGATCTATTGAAAGACAGATACTGATTACATTGATGATTATAATAAGTTACTGTGTTGTTATTATTATTATTATTAATACTTTTTTTGTAGTGATTGGAGACACTGGAAGAAGGTATCCATTTTCAAATCTGACAGCCTGGCTGATAGGAGGTAGCGTAGTAGTCCTAGTAACTCGAGTAGCAGTACTTGTGAATGGTTAAATAGCACCAAACCAATAGGAATGCGACTTCATTGGACTGTGGCCAAGGCTCCTAAGCAACCCCAGATTGACACTTGCGCTACATTCTGGAGTCCATCAGAACCAGTTAACAAGGGATAAACAGTCAAATCATAATCAATCCAATTCCTGGAAGCATTAAGCATAACTTTAACAGATGTGCCTATACCCTGCAGATGAATTAAGCATAGAGCTAATACTTACCATTTTCCCCCCTGCTCCACTTCAGCATGAGGTCTACAGCGTAGATTGCCCGGGATGATGGGTAGGCACAAATACCATATGGAGCTGGTCGAGATGAGGCCGCCTGGAAGAGCTCCTTGAATGCTTTAAACAACTCTGCCTGTGAGAAGTAAGGAAAAGACGGAAGTTAAGAGAAAAGTTGATGGGAGAAAAAGATATAATTAAAATGAGGACCTGAATGAGGACAAAACTGAAATAAGCCCTGTAGTGGAGAATTGCTTGATCACTCAATCAACACACAAAGAGAGAATTGTCAGGTTTTGAAATAATGTAAACAAATAATACAATCACTTTGTTGTGACGCAAATCACAATCTTTACATTTGTTATGTTACTGTAAGTACAATAAAAGCTTGGGGAGAAAAAAGCCAAGAAGAGTAACTTAATTGAATCCATGCAAAGGATGTACAGACAACAGGTGAGGGTGCACGGACCAACTATTTATTTATTGAATTAAAATGTGCTATATTGGGATAGGTATCGTTATTGGGATATGAGATTTTGATCATATTGCCCAGCCCTACAATGCATCATATTTCTGAGAGAGAGCATACCACCTAAATTAACCTTTTTCTTTCTCTGGCAATTTGGCTCTCAGCCAGTTCTTAAGTACCCCTTTACAGATTCAAAAATATCCATAGCTAACCCTAAAGGTTAGTGAAGAACCCTCAAATAGAAACAAGGGTCAAGAGTTCAACTAGTCTAGGAGTAAGGTTTCTTCACAACTAGGGTTGGGCCAATGAGCAATGCCATTGTCCATCGTCGATGGCTGACAGTCATTGACCACTGAGCCTCTACCATCGTAACATTGTGATTTAAAAGCCACGTAAAAAGCCAATAAGAGTAATTTATGTAATTTATGAGTAATTTATGTCGATGTCATCGTCCATTGTGATGTTTCACTGTGGACATCGTCATATGCCCGTTCTGTAGAAATCGCCCAACCCAATCCACAACCATGTATGCCAGTATTACAGCACACAGGTGTGGACCAAAGCAGCATTGGATGACAAAGTGACATTACTAACACATTGAAGAATGAACACTATCCTCTAAAGGCTTGTCAAATCAACACATTAAAGAGACATAGAAATCTACATTACTATGATTTGTCTTACCCCTGGCTCTGACAAAAGTACAACAACATAAACTGTTAAACAAAAGCTAAATAACTTACATTCAGTCACCTATCTCATTTTACACAGCAAGGAGCTAGGTTTAAAATAGACACAGCTTTCAGGTATGTGGAACAGGTGTTGAATAACAGAGTAATATTGACCACTTAGTTTGAGAACAACATTTGTAAAATATATAAGAAATACATCAAATGATAACCACTATTTAAATCTCTCAGGGTCCTTAAAGACAATGTCTCGTGGTTCATGCTCTGGGTTAGGCTAGGGACACTGAATTCTGAAGGGGTTTATTTGTGGTGGCTGTAGGGGAAATCTTATTTCTTAATCTGTTATTCTGATCCGGTGTGTTATAAACTGTAAGAATGATATACTCTCTGTAAGGACAAAGTATGTTTGAATGAACTGTTCAAGTAAATAGCACTGAACTCAATGACTGGTCTTAAATAAACTAATGCCCCTACGTCTGGGACAGTGGATGGAGTTGAACTGTGTGCAGGGGTGAACATCAGGACAGATGTCAAACCTGTACGTGACCATCTGCATGGATAAGTCTGCATATAAGGAAAGTCATTTCAGTTGACCTGTGTTCAGTCTCTTGATGCCACCTTGGTTGACAGAGACTGCACCCTATTTGGCTGAATAGCTAGACTCTGTCTCTGTTTGCTGATTGCTGTTGGTTGTTCATATTAATTTGACTTGATACTCTGTAATAAATTCCTTAAATCTGAGATCAAGCTCAGTGTTATTAATGAGTCTGTAATTTCTTGTTCCTCACCACAGAGCAAGGTATTTTTGCCTCTACAGTGGCAACCTTGATCTGACCTGACCAAAAGGCGTACTCTGCAAGTTTGAGCTAAACAGCTCCTGTAGAAAGGTATACTTTGCATGCTGGGATGTGAATGAGCCAAATCAGCAGTTACTAACAGGCAACTGGAGAATGAATCAGGGTCCAATCTGGACTAACAACAAAGTGCATTTTCTTGATATATGGACAGATAGTAGCTTCTTCAGCACCTGTGTTAATGTTCTGGCCCCCACCCCAGACACATCTGACCAATGAGAGGAGAGAGCGTTCTCACCTTGCTTTTAGTGATGCACTTTGGTTCACCAAACCAAGGTGAAAACTGAACAAGTTTACCAACTCATCCACTGATCAAGACCTGAGCAGACCAACTGTAGGTTTGAAAACACCTGAAGTTTAAGATTAGGGTGATCAGCCAATAAAAGCTACGTTTGAAATTTTGTGAGTTAAAATGGCAAGGACAACATCCCAGGAACTAAAATGGGACTGATGTTCCCATGCTTGAGATGTAAGTTGAGTTCCTTAATTCCTCCAGAAGTTCCTGGAAAAGTTCTTGCTGTTGCAAATGGCTAATGTTTACACTTACTTCCACCTCCTTCCATGGATACTGTGGGTACTGCTTCTCAAACATAGGGATGAATTCATCATAGTGCACCTACAAACAGAAAGACAGTGATTCTTCATGAATGCTGATCAAGCTTTGTTGGCTTCATTAGCTGTTAGTATGACTTTTATCTGACCCTATGTACTTTACTGATTTTGGGTGTTGGACATGTGACATAAACATTCCATAGTCTGCATGTCACCTGATGTAATATGGTATAGCCCTTCTGGGGGATCTTCTAGATACAAACAATGGGTCCATGGTCAAGATTGGCGCTGTTCCAGATGTGGTATGTCATGATACATAATATGTTGTAAGGTAGTTGTCAATCACTTGAGTGATGGCTCCTAATTGAATTAATGCCCATGGAGAATCTATGGTATTCATGTGATATGATACAGATGTGTAACCCTATATAAGTTATGCACCGACAGTGGTACGGTGCCCAGACCATCTTTGTACATGGAATGAACCTGATGGCCATCGTCTAATAAACGTCTTCAAAATAAGAATTTCGCCAGCTCTTCCTTTGAACGATACATCATCACACATCCTTCCTTTCATTAGCTATTCATGTCATACTTACGGTGTGCTGTATGTGACAAAGCAGAGGATAATATCAGTTTCTTTATTTCACCCTAGCCCAAATTTTTTACAAATTATTTTTGGTTGTTGTTTGGCATTTTTGCCTTTATTTGATACTTAGCAGTTCAAATAGACAGGAAACGCAAGGAGAGAATGTGCAATGATATGCCACAAAGGTCCCTAGCCAGAGTCGAAGCAGGCATGTTATGGTTGCCATCATGGAACATAAGGTCAATTAATATATTAAGCAAACATTTTAAAATAATTCTGTCACAGAGGCAACTGACAGCTCTAATAAGAAAAGCTCCAATATAGATGCCAATAAAGATGTGTTTCATATATGTTACCATGAGACATTAATTTCATTGTCACTTCAGTCAACCAATAAATGAGGACACAGACTGCTTTTACAAATAGAAAGTACTAGGGGGAGCTAAATGTTGAAACAACAATTGAAAAGTACCTGCTTGAGCTCCACACCTTCTGCATAGTTCATAACGGTGAAGTGTTTTTGGTAATCATCAAAATGGTCCAAGGAGAAAGGTCTAGAGTGAAGAAACAAAGATGAGGTCCAGGCATGAGAAAGGGATACACTAGAGGTGTGGCCCTAGGGATAGCAATGTTAGTGGGTCGGTTGGCCCGCCACAATGAGCATTAAAGTCTCATAGTGCCGCTAATGTGCTCTTAGGCCGTGTTCAGACCAAAATCAGTCCTGCACTTGTATGTATGTGATTAGCCAACCAAATGATGTCACATTGTGTTGCAGCAAAAGTTGGACCAGATTCAACTTTTTTTGCCAGATCTCTCTGCTTTGGGGCACCTACTGCATCAATGCACTGCCCAAATCTAAATGAATGAGAGGGCTGGTTTTTTTCACACAGAGCTCAAGTCGGTCTGAACAACGCCTTAGTCTCTTTGCAAAAGTCCTGAATGCAAAAGCTATAAAATAAAAAGCTATACATATATATTTAAAAAGTTCTTGTCATGATGACTAAGATGCCTTAAGATGATATTTTAAAATTGATAATGGTGGAAAGGACATAAGGCTTAGTTAAAATAATTTTGAGAATCTATCCCTAGATCTTCTGGCTCTGCATTCCCTGTGAGGGGATTTATGATCTTGGTTTGAAACCTCAGGAAATTAACCTTTGGCAATAAAGTCATCTCTGACCTCCTCTTGCAACATCAAAGGCCAAAAAAATGACTAAGACAGCAGACTTAGGGGCGAAAGGATTTGTCAGAGGTCTTTTCCAATAGTGGATCCTATGACTGAGTTATTATCAGTCTTTCATCTGTTGTTTGCAAGAGTCAAAGTGGAACTCAAACAACCCATTAGCACTCAGCAGGTGTTACACCCACAACTAACATACTGTAGGAGAATGAGAGCGAGGTCACTATGACCTGGAGTGAAAGTCAAATCACCATGACCTATACCGATGCCAAACATGTCAGCCCACCAAACAAACACGAAACATCTGGAATATTGGGAAAGGGGCGAAGTACACCACACACATACACACAGTGCAGAGACGCCCACTCACATTTGGTCAAAGTTCAAGATAAGTGAGCAAGAGGTCAGGCAAGACGTAAAGTAAATAGGAGGCCAGTCTGCTTTAGAATGCTGAGTCATGTTTGTATGTATTTGCATGTATGTATGCTGTATATGTAATACCTATTAGCAAAGCGCAACCAGAAGACATTGTAGGCATAGAGACGTAGAGGCTGCACAGAGCGCAACATCAGCATGTAGCGAATGTCAAACTTCACTGCCCCCACTTCTTCCCTGTTGAACAGCACTGGATCTTCAAGGTACTTACACACCACCTGGAAAACAAAGACACACACACACACACAATACAAAGTTTACAGGAGCAGAATGTGACTTTTGCTATGACTGCAAGTAATACAATTATTCTGTTCTATTTACTTATACTTATGATTGCATAAAGAGAAAACTCCTCATAATGCTAGCAGAGGTATTTTCCTAAACCTGTTGACATAATTTAGCATATTCATACTATGCAATTTGTCACAGCCATAGGGTCGTGGAACTCAACAGCCTGTGTAGAAAAAACACAGTAACAGCATCTGTATTTGAGAGTGAACCACATGCATGGGATAACACCTGTCCAAGACACAGGTAGTCTCCTTTCTGCTGGCTTTCAGCCCCCTTTATTTGCAGGCAAAGTGTTGTGTAAGAAGCGTACATACTGTATAACATTATCTTGTGACAGCATAAAAACAGCGGCAAGGATTCGTGGGAAGAGGCACTGGTATTCTTCCACCGCTGGACTACTTTATACCGCTTGGACAAGGTTGTAATTCCCTGGCCCTGCTGGAAACAGCCATGGCAAAGTCCTGAAGTCAGTCGACAGTTGGCTCGAACCTCTGAGGCCAGCTAAATATCGCTTTCCATGGCCTCCCCAAACTCCCCCCCACAAAGTTTCTGCAACTGCAACCACAGAAGCTGTAGTCCTTCTGTAGGCCAGAGGGACTACAGGAGTGCAACAGCGCATCCAGAGAAACAAAATGGCTGAAAGAGTAAAAGCCTTGGGAGGTAAGAACCAAATGTCCAGCATGTCTAATATACCTTACATGTCACTAGCAGAGAGATGCCCAAAGGCTCAGAGGAAGAGAAGGAAGGTACAGAGGATACAAAAGTAAGATGGGAGAGAGGTTTTAATTAAAGCTTAATAAAGAAGTTAAGACCATGTCCAAACCTAGCCAAACCTAATTCATAAATCAGAACTTTACTTTTGGGTCATACAACTTTTATTCTTCAAAAGTGTTAAACAAGGGCACAGGTGCAGGGGAGAATGGCGACTGCAATGTGATATAGCTCCCTCACCAAACCCCAAAAATAATGGTTAAAACGTGGAAATAAGAAAGAAAATACATTATGTAAAAACAACAGTCTGACGAGGAATGAATCTATGCTAAGGAGCAACAACAACAAAGCAAAACAAACCAAAGCCAATGAAGAAAGAACAGAACTCAAAGGTGGTGTCCACCATGGCAGAGAAAAGCGAGACTTGGACACGTTAACTAAAGAAATCAAATAACTCAGATAAACCTAAGACTTTCGAGAAGATACGGAATGGGACATTAAGACAATTATGCAACAAACAGCGGACTTGTGTATGGACACGGAGAACACAGCAAAGTGAGTGGACCAGATGCATGTGAGCAAGTTTGATGACACCAAGAACATACAGCAAGAAATGGCGAAATATGTGAAGACTCTGTTGCAGTTGAAAAACTTCTTCAGTTGGGCCAATGAGTCTTCAGCTTCTTCACATCTTTTTGTCTCGAAAATAGTCAGTTTAAAACAACTAAAAAATAGAAGAAAGTACATCAAAGCTGATGAAAAACACTTAGTCAGTGTCCAGAGCAATATTAGATTTACTGTGCATTTAGCATAAAACAGCAAACTGAGGCTTGGTTCATGAAGCAAAAACCTTAAACCGAATGAGGAACCACCATCTGATATGCCCTGTAGAGCACCTCCCAATGTGGAGCCTCTCTGAAGGGTTCCTCCCATTTTACAAATTCTAGGGACTTCCCACCGTTGCAACCACTTTCCAATGAATTTGAAAAATAAATACAAATAATGACCTCACTGGAAAGTCCCTGGTACTCATCTAACATTACCTTTTCTTCCGCAATTATTTATGAGCTTGCTTTCACAGTCAAAAAATAAAAGAGGCCTTTATTGATTACACTTATACATGCTGGTTTATAATAAACATTAACTAACACACATAGCCTTTTACTGCAACATTAGTATAAGTTACTTTACCTCTACTTCACCCCACTCCCACGCAGTGCTCATGTTGGCAAGCACCTTACCTTCTCCTTGGTATGTTTACAGCATACTGCTTATGCTAGCAACTTATCATCTCTTTGGTGGGCTTTTCCCCAGACACTACCAGGCTCTTGCTGGCACTTGTACCTACTATTCTTACAACTTTGGCTAAACATCTGTTGTGTACATTCTACTTTATACACGAATCTTCACTTCATGATATGCTCATGATCTTTTATAGTATACATAGACTTTATTATAACACACACACTACCTCTCAGAATTGTACAGAGACCACACATACATTAACTCACTTTGTTAGGGTTACATGTAATATATGCACATATCATGTTGATCATATAAAAACCACTACAACTCAGATTGAGGAGCTTGGGGATCAGTTGCAAAGCAAATCTAGGCAGAATAATCTCTGTATTTATAACATTGAGGAAAAAAGTGAAGGCAGCAACATGACAACCTTCCTCCAAAAAGCTAATTGCTGAAACTCTGGAAGTGCCGGGCGAGCTCAACATTATGTGAGCAAATCGCATACATTAGGGAAAAAATAAATTCCATAAGACCTATCATTGCAGCTTTCATAACTTTGACAAGAAGAAACAAGAGCTCAAAGCAGCATGGGATTAGAAAGAAGTGTTGTATAAGGGTGTACATATTTATTTCAATCTTGACTTCATGTTTAAAACAAGACAGCGGAGAGCTCTGTGTAAACCAGTCTGGGAACATCTGAAATCACAAGACATCAAGAAACACGTCCTCGCACCCGCAAAATTGAAAGTTTTCATTGAAGACGGAACATCTATAGCATACTCAAACCCCGCAGAGGCAGCCAGAGATTCGGAGCAGAGAGAGCCTATACAAAGCGAGCGCAGAAGGCCATCACTCACCTGCAGGCCTGCTGGAGACTCTTGAGAAGAAAAGTGACTCATCACCAGCGTGAATGAACAACCAGAGTCTGCAAAGGAACTGTGAAATCAACTATCAGGTACCAAGACACTAGTATAATTTCAGTTTACATTAAAATCGAGTTACTCAATAGACCGGAGAAGCCGAATATATTGGCAAAAGAGGAAGGAAAGAGAAAAGGACTTTGAGAACAAATAATGGACAATATGAGAGACAATCTGTGTGAAGGATCTCTTATGTTGTCCTTATCTATTATGTTGAGATTTTTACATTGCCCTTGACGTTAAAGTTGACAATCTCTGGTACTCCCCTGCCCAGTTAATGGGTGTGCATGGGTGCATGTATGACAGTGAATGGGAGACAGAGTGCATGGTTGGGTGACTGAGGGTTTTACTTGTATGGAGAAGTGTGAATAAGTGTTATATGCTTGTAAAGTTATTAAAATGGGTTAGAATGGGGAAAACAAACCTTAGGTTAACATTTATAAGGCACTCTTTACAATTTACAATTCCATGTAGCAGACACTTTTATCCAAAGTGACGTACATCTGAGAGCTGATACAACACAGGCAAGGATCTAGTCAGGAGAGAACAATGCAGTTAAGTGCCATAAAGCCTAAGTTCGAGTCCAACAGGACGTAGGTGCCAACAGGCAGTGCACAAAGGCAATGCATAGAGTGCATAGAAGCAGATTTTTTTTTCTTTAGTCCATCAAGTGCAGAGGTGTTTGCAAAAGAGCTGGGTCTTTGGTCTTTTCTTACAGATAGAGAGGGACTCTGCAGATCAAACAGAGTTTGGTAACTTGTTCCACCACCGGGGAACTACTGAAGAGAAGAACCTAGCAAGCGACTTAGGGCCCTGTTGTGGTGGTGGTACCAGGCACCTTTCATTGGCAGAGCATAGTGAGCAGAAGGGAGCGTAGACCTGAATGAGGGACTTCAGGTAGGCGGGAGCTGGTTTAGTTGATATTTTGTAAGTGAGTGTCAGGGTTTTGAATTTGATGCAGGCAGCAACTGGGAGCCAGTGGAGGGAAATGAACAGCAGGGTGAAGTTCCATTTCAGGCTGGTTGAAGACCAGTTGTGCTTGTGTGACCAGTTGTTGTTGGTTTGAACGTACGTGCAGGGAAACCTGCCAGTAAGGAATTGTAGAAGTCAATGCATGAGTCAATGCTAATATGAGAGCCTGTATCAGGAGCTGTGCTGCATGCTCAGACAGGTAGAGTCTGATCTTCCTACAGGGCAAATCAGCATGACCAAGCAACTGAGGCCACGTGAACCTTGAAGGTTAGTTGGTCATCAATCATGACACCCAAGTTCTGGGCAGACTTTGTGGACATGAGTTGAGTTGATTTGAGCTGGATACTTTGTTGTATTGTTGTATTGAGGGACTGGCTGGGATGACAAGGAAATCAGTCAGAGAGGTTAAGCTGAAGGTGGCGAGCTTTCATCCATGCCGACATAAACCACAATTAAGGGTAAATCAAAGAGTCGCAAAAATACTTGTGCGTAGGATATATGAAGGGTGCATAGAGGTGGGAAAATTAAGTTATATTGAAGGAGCCATTGGTCTTTCTGGAGGCATGTTAACACTGGCACGCATTTTCTTTTTTTTTGTAGAATCTAATACAGTATATTGCATCTCTTAGGTGTTGGTCTAAGAGATGTTTTGTTTCTGATGTGGTTTGAGGAAGGTTTCCCTTATTTACATATAAGGCATGTGTTGCAGGGGGTGTGGGCCTCTCCCATAGAGGCAAATATCTTTATTTCCCATTGAGTGGTGAAGGCAGCTCCTGGTATCCAGAAGGACTGATAGCCCCCTTTAATGAAAATAGATTATAACTTGCCAATATTAATTTGTAACAAGTGCAGCATTCCCTTCTTTTTTCCTCTCTCTTTCTCTCATATAGACAATACAGTATTCGTAATAAAGTGATTTAAGAGAAAACAAGTAGAAGATGGGAAATAAAAACATTATGTTAATAATTATATGCATCTCCTGGTTAATCATGACTAAAGAGAAAGTGAAGTAACAATAATAAATGCAGGTATTCATATTATGGATATTATGGAAATGCAAAAATAAAATGGAAATAATAGATGTGAAGAAAATACATTAATAAATTGGAGATATATATGTAAAATATATAAATTTGACAAAATCTGCATATATTTCAGAGAGATAGCAAGTGATCCAGATTTTCTGCCTAATAAAATGGATAAACTACGAGAATAATGGGCGAGAAAGGGGTTACAAGTGTATTTAAAGATGATTACAAATAGTATGATGGACTCATTTGAAACATTAGCAACTAAATTTAATATAGGTAACAATAATTTCTTTAAATAGATACAAATAATAGGCTATCTCATGAAACAGCAGAGAGAGAACATTCAGAAAAGGCATGGGTTACTGAAATTTATAAGCAAAAATAGAAACAGTGAAAATTGTGTAACTGTGTAAAATCTTAAAGGAAACAAAGGTAAATGTGGACAACACCAGGAGAAATGGGAAACAGAAGTGGCAATAACAATTTTGGAAGAAGACTGGAAAGAAGCATGTAAAAGAGTTTTCAAGACAACAAAGTCAAAATATTGAATTTGCCTGGAAAATTAACATGAGCCTTTTCGTAACACCAAAAATCATATCAATATACATCAGGCAGTGCTGAATGCTGGAGGGAATGTGCGGAACAGGAAGCTAACCATGCACACACTTTTTATCACTGCCCAGTGTTGTAAATGTTTTGGGGGGGCAGTTCGGGAGAAAGTCAAACACTTCTCATTTAAAGAAGCTGTTGCAACTGTTCAATATTGTATTAGGTGCCACCCCATAAGAAATAGAGAGAGAAGGAGATAAATATCTGTATACAATAATACACATAGCGGCATTGAAATAAATCACACGGAATTGGCTGGACGTTAAACCACCATCTATTAACACCTGGAAACTAAACACAGGAGAGGAGTTTGATAGCAACTAGAGTAAATGGGTCATGGAAACAGATGGAATGGAACAGTAAAACTCTTCCTCTTTTCCTTTCTATTTTTCTTTGGTTCTGCTTGTAGTAAAAATGTATTAATGTCGCATGATGACTGAAATAAGTGACAAATCTTATAACTTAAAAACCTGCAAAGAGTACAATGTACAGATGTGACATATGAAGAGTCTGGATTCAGAACACAGGCCCAAGAACTCTTTCCCGGCATATTCTTTTAAACCTTGTTTACTATCCTTCTCCTAGAGCGATGGGATGTTACCGATTGGTCAATATCTATACACAGGGGCTATCTGATTGATTTAATATGAAGACAGTGTTGCTAGGAAAAAAGTTGACATTCACACTCTCTTCACTCATTGTTCAGCTGTGCAGAGATGAGAGAGGAGTCAGTGTTTCAACTTCTCTAGCTGTTTTTCATTTTTGGCAACAATTCTGTCACTTTTTATGTGAACTGTAGTGGAATTAACACCCAAAGAGAGCATTGTCAGGTTGTGAAATAATGTAATCAAAAAATACAATCAGAAGTACAATGCATCATATTTCTGAGAAACAAAGCTATCCTAGCTATCTTTTCTTTGCCTTGGCACTCAGCTAGTCCTTGAATACTGTTGTACAGGATCTGAAAATATGTATAGTTAACCTTACAGGTTAGTGAGCAACCCTCATATAGAAACAAAGGTCAAGAGTTCAACTAGTGTAGGAATAGTATTTCTTCTTTTTCTATATCTTCACAACCATATATGCCAGAATGACAGCACACAGGTGTGGACGGAAGCAGCATCACAAAATAACATTGCTATCACATTAAATTAAGAACAAACAACACTATCCTCTAAAAGCTCGTCAAATCAACACATTAAAGAGGCATAGAAATCTACATAACTATAATTTGTCCTACCACTGACTCAGACAACATAAACCTGATACAACACAGACAACACACACAACAAATGAGGTGGGTGGAAAATCTTCAGATGGGCCAATAAATCTTCAGGTCTCCTATAACATATAAATCTCAAAAACTCAAATAGGTTCAGGCTCAAAGAAAAACACTTGAAACTGGGTTTCTGAGTTCAATGTGAATAGATTTACTGTGCATCAAGTGTAATACAGAGCAAAGCGAGGCTTCTTTCCCAGGATGAAAAACCCAATGCAAAATCATAAAACATCATCTTATGTACCTTTCATAACAACTCCTAATGTGGAGCCTATCTCTAGGGCTGTAGTCAACCAAAGAAAATCTTGGTCGACTGAAATCGTACATAATCTTCAACTAATCGATTAGTCGGGGGGGACCGCCAGACTGACAACTTACTACTAACCTTTTCCTCTGCTCCACTTGCATATACCGTCACTTCTCTGCCACTCGCTCTTTCCCACCCGCTACGCAAACACACGGAGTTATGTTACCAGTAGTTTCCTGGGCAACAACAGAGGGTTGACTCACGTACCGGAACAGCGCTGCACAGAGACTCCCAAATGCTATTGATTTCCGAATGCATGGATATTTGGCGTTATTTTTGGCATTAAAAAATATTTTCTGGCCTTGCGGGGCTTCTTGTGATAATTATAGGAGAAACACTGATTCAATAAATGTTCAGTACGTTCAGTAGACATTGAGCACAGTTAGACCAGCAGTCTCAGGAAATAATAGATTAATCCTGGAAAGCTACTGATGTAGCAGTTTTCTCCTTATGAAAGTAACACGGAGATTATTCGACCAATGTGAATTTAGTCGGACGAGAGCATATTGACCAACTAATCAACTAGTCGACTAGCAGACTACAGCCCTATCTATTTCTAGGTCCCACCTAGCTTTTAACCAAACTCAGAAATATTCGACCATGATTGCTAAGTTCATTAGTGACCTTGACGCTCAAACTCACCTAAAATTAAAAAAAAATAGGGCCTGTGGCCTTTAATCAAACATTCTAAGCAAATAATGAAATATCATGAGCACTGACCTTTCTTTGATTCTTTAATAATTAACCCACCTGTGTACTGTCTTTGTGATGCCTGTATATGCTTTTATAATTAACCCTCTTGTGTACTGTCTCTTGTGCTGACACTGCCATGACTACTAACACAAGGGAAATTATTTTTCCACATAAACACTCAACTGTCTCATTTTACACAGCAAGGAACTTTAGAATAGACACAGCATGAAGGTGTGGAGGAAAAAAATGATATTAGAAGTATACTGTTGGCGAAAATACTCTTTTATTATATAAATATTTTGATGATTGTTGATCCTGTGTAGAAGTGTGTTCAACTGATCAGTTTTGTCTTTAAAGAACATGATTCACTCTTGACTCTGTCTATTGACCTCTGTATGTTGTAATCACATTGTTCTGTTTTTTAAGTAAGATGTCTCGCACCTTGTTTGTGTGGGCAGTCTAGTTTGTTAGGAAAGGAGAAGTAGAAAAGGTTATCTGAGGTGCATGATACACGGTGACCCTGATTCCAAGAAATTATAGTTGGAAAGGGGAACTAAATGCAAAAACTGATGAATAACACCATATATGGAATTGCTACTGATTATCTTACAAGAAAAAGGTGTCTGCAGACAGAGGTATGACTATGCACAAATTGCTTGTGTTAATGGTTGTGTTGGGCAGAGGCTGAAAGTATAAAGTTTTTGTGTGAGCTGTTCCAGGTGCTGCTCTTGCTGCAGAGCTCAGGTATGCATATACTTAGTGATTTATTAAAGGCAGCTGGACTGCAAAAGAATACTGTCTCTGATATTTAATTGCCTTTATCACTTACATAGACAAGCTGATATTTGGCTCTTTGGCAGGATCGCAATACTGAAGACTGCTTTGAGAACGCAATAGATGAACACACAAGTGTAACAGGGCATGCCACAACAAAAGCACTCTGTATTTTGGCACAGGATGTGTTCTTTACACTTCTCATTTGCACTGGTAGATACTTAACACAGATCTGAACCACATCAGAGCAGGTGCAGGTGTAGATGCTAGTTGCCAAGAACTGAAGTCACCAACTCAGATGTTGTGGTTTGATTGTCTATACCTATGGCTATGATTGGTCTAATTCTAAGAAAGCGTTGCTAAGGAAGTAACTGACTTGCTTGTATTACCTCATTGTCCCATATAAGCCTCCTTGGTTAACCTTTGTCCTTGAGAAATATTCATTTCTGAGAACTGGAAATCCAGTAAAACAAGATACATCATGACCTTGGTGATAAAAGGAATGGTTATCAGGTCCTAGAAACTACCACATGATTTCCCACAGGAAACCTTTATCAAAATTGTATGTTCAGAAAGCAACATTTGGTGAAACACTGGATCATATCTGGACATGTCCTAAGTTAGTAACAGAACTCTCTGGTAGCTGAGTTGTTTGTGTCACGTAGTTACCTACCTATCACGCCATCTGTTGCAAGTCATCTGATGAAGGATTTTATTCCCTTATTATATGTTAGCCTACAACTCTTCACTATGGCTGCTGCAAATCAAGCTCAATGGTCTTCCCTTGGGCAAAACGGATGCTAATTTTTCAGTCCACTCATCCTTAAACACAGAGTTTTCATTGTTAACCTTTCTTTTTTTGTATAGGCTGGTTTTGAACAAGCCATAAGGTGACTTTATCCTCCTTCAGATGCTTGCTTGTTGGAGAAACCCCTTCCCAACTGCGTGTCAGCAGGGGCGGTGCAAGGCCATTTCTGTCACTTTCCGACACTGACAAGCCGACATTCACACCCTCTTCACTCATTGTTCAGCTGTGTGGAGCTAAGCTGATCAATGGTGAGGTTTAAACTTCTCTGGATCTTTTTCATTCTTGATAGAACTATTTCTTTCTTTCACTTTTTATGTGAACAACAGAGATCAAACACTATGAATGTCTTCCAAGAGAGACTGTCTGAAAATATGCTCTTATCCCCATATGTAAACAATAACACGTCTCACTCTGCCTTGGAGTGAGGCCATTCAGAGTTTGTCACACTGCAGAAAAATGTGTTATTAACCACCCAGCCAAATTTAAATGATTAAAAAATTTAAAAAATCGCCCAGTATATAAAATTAGGTTTCAAAATCCTGGAAAAATAAGCAGTATTCTTTGCTCTGAAATGCTGGTGGTGTGTCCATTGAAGACGCTGAAAGCACGGCCCAACTGAGCAGCCTCTGAGTTAACAACGCTCATACCAAACTCCCATATAAAATACCCAATTTAGAGAGGTTGAAGGCAAGCAACATTGATGATATTTTAAAAATAAAATAATGTTAGGAGCCGCTGTTTAATTCAGCACATATTTTGTAGGTAAATGTGTTGACTTGTTTCAGTAAAAATGTAATTTAAATGACTACTTAACAAGCGATCCATCACCAATCATCATTACGTTAAATTGTTGTTTCTTTTCAATGGAGTCTGGTGAAGTTCAATTAGCTGAATGTGTTAACTGTCACAATTTGGCTCTTTTTGGGAGCAGGACCACTATACTGAAGATCGGTGTGATAATCCTGCTTGGAGGATGCAAAAGATGAACACATACAGCAAGTGTAACAGGGCATGCCACAACTAAAGCACAAGTCTCTATATTTTGGCACAGGATGTGTTCTTTACACTTCTCATTTTAAACAGTCAGATATTTTACATAGATCTGAACCACAGCAGAGTAGGAGTATGGTGTATTGCATAAAACGTGTCATAGTTTTCAAGAACTGAAGTTACCAACTCAGATGTTGCGGTTTGATTGCCACAGCAACGTCTTTGCACAGGATGTTGTCTTCACGTCTCTTATGGCATTATGTACCAAGAAACACCAGTTTCCAACCACTGGTGGCAACATCTTGTTTCCATGGGCTGAACAGAAAAGTTCAGCAGTCATGGTTTAGCTGTTATGGCAAGTACTTACCAATGGAACAAGATGTTACATAACTCATAATGGTTTTGAGGTAAATGCTGAACATCAACTCATTTTGAGTAGCATTTGTGATTAAGTCAGCTAAATGTAGACGTGGCCTTAGGCAAGCTGTTGTCATGATGTCTGTCTGTGTATGTGTTGGTACCTTTGGTGTACTCTCTCTCTGTCTGATTATGTAGTCCAGGTTGTTAGTGATGTGTGTGTCCAGTCCACGGGCCAAGTTCCAGGGCTTACAGATCCAGTGGTTATCCTCCCCCCTGGAACATACACCAAGACAACTTTTGAGAAGTTGTCTAACATCGAACTTCCAGGGACCAGTGACACATTACATCAGCAACGACAAAAGAATTTCACTTTATCTTCAAGTGGTGCCTGAAAAACTAGAGTCGGACGTACAACTTAACAATCTTGTTGTAGTGCTCATCAGACCAGCAACACATTCTTGGTTATATTCAAATATTCAGTATCAGTAAAATATCAGTACAATATTCAGAGATTACTAAAAAACATATGATTCCAACCTCTGTTGTCTCAGTTGGTAATGCCTGGTGAACTGCGGCAGCTCTGTCTGGAGGTTGAAGGTCTCTGGTAGCCAATAAGGTGCCAGGCCACCGTTCACTCTCCGGGCAATGGCAGCCAGGCAGTCCTTCACAGTGACAAGGCTCTCACAGGGAAACTGGTTAAGCATGACATGAGGTCGCTCCTCGCTCAGCTTCCTGTCAGAGAGGAAAATCAAAGTCTAATTGGAGTTTCAGAAAAGTTAATAACCGATTGTATCAA
This sequence comes from Thunnus albacares, assembly GCF_914725855.1. NCBI lineage: Eukaryota > Metazoa > Chordata > Actinopteri > Scombriformes > Scombridae > Thunnus > Thunnus albacares. The sequence continues at coordinate 23,118,908 of NC_058128.1, read as the reverse complement.
CAAAAAAGGGTGTGTCCAGACAGAAGGCGGAGCGAATTTTAGGCACGGTGTGATTACATACAAAGTCAATGCAAAGATGTGAGTAGATGTGAAATTGCCCAGGACGGTGCTAATCGACACAAATATGCAAAAAAAAAAAAAAAAAATTCACATATAGATTATTTCATAAATTTAAGCAAGCTATACTTCAAAGTTTCCGGTGAGCTCTGAGTTCAGTCAGAAGCTGAACTGAACACACAGGGCCCTATTTTAACGATCTAAAGCACACCGTCTAAAGCGCGCTGCACAATTGCATTGAGGGTGTGTCCAAAACCACTTTTACTATTTTAATGGCAGAAAAATGGTTGATGCACCAGGTGCATGGTTCAGAGGGGTTGTCCATAGTCTCCTAATTAATCATGGGTGTGTTTTTGGCGTAACATGCAATAAACCAATCACAGTGTCATCTCCCATTCCCTTTAAGAGCCAGGTGCGCTTGCACCTTAGCAGATTGCTATTATGATGGCGCATTTGCCAAGCAGTAAGAAGGAATGCTTCTCTGCAGAGGAAATGGATCTGCTCATGCACAAAGGGGAAGCGCATGATCCATAACGAGCACACTGCTGCTCCTGGACCCCCCTGTGGTCAGCCCCAGACCACCAGTTTAAGATCCTCTTCATTAATTCGTTTGGTTTTTGAAAAGGTTAATTTTTTTAAATTACAACTTTGGTTTCTTGAAAATCGTTTTGTTCAGTCATGGAGTAACAGGCCAAATCAGCAGAGTTTTAAATGCTGAAAGTATGGAAACCTGATCACTGTACTCTCAAAAATGTTAAAGAATATTTGTTAAATATTGTTCAAAAATTAAATCATCATCAACACAGTTATCAGGACTTGATCAGCTCTCCAAGGTTCTGATCCTGCTGCTGGCAGCAGCTAGAAGCTGTGCAGATTTATTTCCTTCTTTAGTTTAATCATTGTTTTCACCTCATTTATTTCCTCATGTGTTCCTCATGTCATCATGTATTGATGCTGCAGGAAAGTCGATCTGTGTCTGATCAGCTGTCTGTCTGTTTAAATACCTACGTGCATTGCCACGATTTGGTCAAATAATTAAACAATTTAATCCATCATTACTGCAATTAGTTAATTCTGATAAATACTATGACTAAGCATTATGACATGTATTTTAAAAATATATCAATATTCACAATAATAATCTTTCACATTGTAATTCTTTTATTTGTTACCTTTTGCATGTTTGTGTGCTGCTGCGCGTCCTGTGTGTGTAACAAGCAGAGTGCATGTTGTGCACCCGCCTGTGTAGGCGCATATTACTGTCCTGATAATGTGCCCTTAAAATAACAGTGAAACACTGCACCATTGACTTCAGACCAGGTTTTTGTTGGTCAATAGCGCAATCGCTCTCTGCTGCCTCAAGATAGTAATGCGCCAACAATGCACCTGACCACACCTTACTTTTAGACCAACATGCCCATGGGCGCACTGATGGGCGCAAGTGTCATTGCCATTTTAACAATGTGGGCGCTGGACAGGAAAATGACAACTAGAATCAAGCATAAACCAACCCTAACTGTTGCCTGCCTCCTGTAATTAATTTCAGACGCCCAATCCACTTTGAAGTGTCCGTCTCTCTCTAACGCAGGCCTAAAGTGTGCTCTATGAGTTGTATGACAGAAAAAACAGAATAAAAATGAAAATTATAAAAAAGGTGGTTAGGACATCCGTAAGTGAAAATATATTTGCACCTCAGTACAGAAATGATGATGAGATTATTAAATATGAAGAGTCAAAGACACTCCTGCACGGATGATCAGTAACCTAACGTTAGAGTCATATTGGAATATGAATAACCAGGTTTCTAATGTTTCATATCCGCCCTGAATATGATTAAAACCAGACATAACAGGGACTAGTGTGACAGACTAGTGTGTGTGTAAAGGTACTAACTGACAGATTACACAGAAGTTTAGTGAAATTGAATAAAATTCCATTTGAAATAATAAATCACATCACATTTTCTCCATGTCCTAGGTAATATCAATGGCTTGATTTGTCCAACTTACAGTCCAAAACCCAAGATATTCACCTTATACTGATATAAAAGAAAGAAATGTGGTGATGCTAGAACCAGATGATTTTTTGGCATTTAAAAAAACATAGTGATAAGTGAACAATTGAATTCAGACACAGCCTGGCTCTGTGGATGAATAATTAAACTGGATTATCTATAATAATTCTGCTTCATACATACCAATCACTCGTATAGGACAGATTACCATAATAGTATGAACAGTATGAAGAGCAGACTTATGACATATTTAACTGCTGCAAATATCTTGTGGTGGAAAAATTGCCTTTATCACTCAAGAAAACACACAGACACAAGGAGCACTGGCAGTTGAAGTAGTGTAATCAAAAACACAATGCATTATATTTCTGGAGAGAGAAACATATCCAATGTCACTGGCTAAGATCAACATCTCTCTCTGCCATTTGCAGCCAGATCTTAAATACCCTCCGACAAAAGCAAGACTACTTTGCATTCCACCTAAGTTTCAAAATATAACAAGGGTCAGAGTTCAGTTAGTCACAGGGTTAGAGTGTCTGTAAACTGAAACTGAAACTCAGAAACACATACAGGGCTCCATGCTTCAAATACCTGCCTACATGTGACATCTGAGTCGTTTCTCCTGGAGTAATGAACATGGCAGAAACAAGTAAAAGACATTAAAATGATAAATGTTGTTAAATTCCTTTCACTGTCTTCAAACAAAACTCAAGCAGGAGAACATAATTTGTCATGACCTCGGACAGTGGACAATAACACACTCCCCTCTCCCTTAACACTCTGAGACTGGAGACACAGTTACAAAGCTTATGGCTTCAATCTGAAGACCTGTGAAGCACCTAGATTAAACTGAACTAACTCACACAGACACACATGCACACACATGCACACACACACACACACTACTGTGAGAACCTCCCCCACATCTCCAGCAGGCCTGCAGTAATTAGTCCCTCCAGGTTTTCTATGTTTTTTTGTGATTTTTGTGGCCACAATGTTTGACTTTGCAGCAGCTTTTCTCAAAAACTGTGATATATTGTGCAAACTTTTATGTGCTCCTATTTTGGCAAAATTGCAGGAATTGTAAAAAATTGAAAGCAATGGAAATTAATGTGATTTTTTTTTTTAAAATCCCCCCCAGCATTTCTGAGTGGTATTATTGTTTGAGCCACTGTCACAAAGACACTTGGATCACTTTCTGTTGTCCTCAGAGTGTAGCTCTGGAGAAATGACCAATGTCACTTTGGAAATAAGAGAGGAGAAAGAAGCATTTTCACTGAAGAGGTAAACTGAAATTGTCACAATTTTACATTGAATTTGGGAACAGGCAAAAGTTATTGTAATGATGTGAATTGCATAGTAATAACATAGTTTGAGTAACATTGTTTTGCACAAAGAAGTAACTACAGCAGGGGTTGGCGTCAGGATGGAGGGGGGAGTAACGTTCATTTAGTCTATAATGGAGACATGAAAGCAGATAGAAATTCTTTAGTATGTGATTGATATGAGTCATATTTATTATATTTATTTACATTATATGATTTTAAGTAGACCAGCCTGACTGGACACTGATCCAGTATTCTGTGGCTGTAGGGCTGGTAGCTTAGCTAACTGATTTGTAGAGGGCTTTCTTCCTATTAGCTACCTTAGCTAACAAGATGAAAGCAAAAGACAAGTTTATTCAGGTAGCATACTCAATGCAAATAAAATATAGTGTACAGCAGTGTAGAGGAAAAATGATCATTTAGTGAATAACCTTTGTATTGAGTGTGACTCTCTGTGTTATACTGTTTTGTAGAAAGCATGACTAGCTCCATTTCTGCTGAACTTTACTCGAACCCCTGATACTATAAATGAACTGTCTTTCTTAATACAATGCCTGATCTGTTAACCACATTTACATGCTAAATGATGTAATGTTGAAATATAGCCTAGCCTGCACATTAACCTTTTTTTGTCAGTCTGAGACAAGAGTGTGCCTTCATTTGGGAAATGCCGTCATTAATCATTGATGTCTATCCTTCCATTGAATGTAACTATTGATTATTTGTTCTTATGCATATAAAAACCCTGGTGAGGACGCACTCGGGATCGATTCCTCTGCAGTCGCTGACTGTCACTTTGTTGGTTTCAGTCCTTTTGCCCAAAAGCTAAATAAATATACAAAGACAAATTTCTCTTTGTTAGTCTCCCTTATTCAGTCAACTTCCAACACACACAGATATAAGTAGTGTGCCATCAGATTTGACTGTGCAGTATTCCACATTTATCACATAGCATAAAGAATTATCCTCTCCCTCATTTGGTTGTGCAATGGTTGACGCACTTCGTTTGTGCAGTAAATCGAGCCTTCATTTTCCTGGGAGATTGTACCCGATGGCAGACTGAATTGCATAGTGACAGCAAGGCTTATAGTGAACCAATCTAAACGCCAATGGTGTCATTATTCTATAGCCATTACACTGTGCAATCAGCATTTACTTCATAATAAGTTAAAGCAAAAAGTTGTCTATTTCCACTTGAAAATAGAGCCATTAGCATAAAAATAGTTTCATACAGTATAGTTATTCTAGCATTTTATGTACTGTTTAGAGACTGCATAACCTTACTAATCAACCAACCATAACAGATAAAGGAAATTATGTATTTTTTTTCCCAAGCGAAGTTACCTGCAATGTTCTGAAATTAATGAATACAACATTCTCTAAAGAATAAGTCATTACTCTAAAACCAAGAACAGTCTGTCCAGATAAGGAGTGAAACAGGGCAACTGACCAATAAACTAGATCAGGGTTCTGGCCACTACCAGATACTTGGCATAACTGATTATTACTTGACACCGCCGCTCCAAAGGCACATACAGAGCATTGTACTTTGCTCAGACCCTGGTGCTTTTAGGTACTTTGTGAATTAGCCTATTTACAATTAGCCAAGGTCCCTCTCCACTCAAAAATGTGTTTTTCTTCTTGTTCCTTCAGTTGGATGTTGTTCTCTTCTCTGTGCTGCATGATGTATGTACAGAGTTTGTTTTCACATTCGTCTGCTGAAGGATGAAAGTTTCTCTGTGCTCACCTTAAATCTCAGTTTAACACATGTAAATATGAGTAGGATTTGTGACATCACAACCACTGTAGTTTGTAACCAATCATGGTCCAGTATGCAAGTGACACAAGTGTGATGTGGAAACTTGAAGCCTGCAGTGCACAAACATGGAAAATGGACTTAACAGTGAAGTAGGAGACATCTTGTGTCCTGCAGATAAACTTTTGAAATATTTGTACAGTATATTCATAGATTCTGGATTTTTCAATGAGGAAGGAAGAGATGTCATTTTATGTGCTGTCTGAGGGAAAAAAAACATGTCAGACAGAAATGATTCAAAGCAGAGTATTTTTGTATATCTTAAAACATGTCTGGAGGGGATTGTTTTAAGAGCATTCCCACTCATTAGCACTGCTATAACAGTGTCAAAATGGACAGTTTAAAAAAGGATAAAAAATGATTCAGCAGAACCAGAAATATTGTCTTTTTTATTTGTTCATATTCTTCTCTTGTCAAAACCCGGTGCCTACATTACCCACTACGCAACTTGACCCTATTTATTTGACTATATGGCCTGTACAGATTTGTTTGTTTTATGCTAGTAGCAGCTAATGTAGCCTGGAGCTGCTAGCCTCCAGCAGAGATGAGGTGCAGGCTACAGAGGTTTGCTAACTTGTAACATGTAAATTGGTGGAAGTTCCCCTTTATGACTCATCTTTTTTTTAGTTATAACTTTCCCATAATGATTTTTCTTGTCTTGTTGTTCAGTTGTGGTAGTAGTTTATAGTTTATATGATTATTATTCGTGCTATATACCAATAATAATACATCACAAAACTGCCAACTCTTAGCTTGCTACTGAGACTCTTTCCGCCAAATTGTTATTATAGACTTTCATAAAAATAATTATATCAAAACTGATCATTTTTTAAAAATGGTCTCATAATTTTCATATTCCAACACAGCACACCATTAATCTAAATTTTTCCCTACATTGTGTGACTGATGAAAGAGCACCATGGAGCCAACAGGTGTGTGTGAGAGTACGCAGGTTGTGTGTCCGTTGCTTGGTTTCTGACCTGTAGTCCTTGATGTGATTGTAACTCCAGATAATGTCAGCCTCCTCCTCTTCCTCTGTCAGCTGAAAACGTGGATGTGTCAAGTTGTTTGTTACTTGTGACATTTCAGAGTAAACCCTGGAAGCAAAGCACACGATAACAGAGCGGAAATTATGAAGTCGATTAGAAAGAAGTACACGGCAACACACATAACGTGGTTGATTAAAACTGAAGATATCAGTCAGAGAAAAACAAGAAAAACAGATAAATGCAGAAATGCACACCCAAAAAAAAAAAGAAAGACAAGACAGAAATTGAGCAACCTGAGCTGTGAAAAGGAGCAAGACATTTTTGGTATTTAGTGTGTTGTAATTTTATTAGAAATGTTACTTCCTTTTTTTTTATTTTTTTTTATTTTTTCAAACCTAATCATCTCTCTGTCTGGGACATGTTTGGACATAAAGACGCCTGTTCAGACCACCTCTTATTGCACACATAAGGCAGTTTTCATGGCTTTAGTTGGCACAGACCTCTAAAACATCACAACGCACCTTTCATATATGTTGAGTTTTGCCTCTTTAAATTTGCTACACATCCTACTGCACTGTGGATGTAGGATATCAGATTAAATTCAGATGTGCACTTCATAAAAAGATGATGTTGATGATGTACAATGGCTGTCTACTTACTTGAGGATTTTCTCCTCGGGCACAGTTTGGGGTTGGATTTCAAGGGGAAACTGCTCCTTGTTCTCCTGTGCAATGGTCTGGAGAAACGGAGAGAGAGGACAGAGGAGAATAGAGCAAACAGTGTGAAAACAGGAGTTCTGGAAGGCATCAAACATAACTTTTGTTTAATGGGGTGTAGAAATTAAAAGGGCAGAGTGAGTGCAGCGAGGATTTTATCCTGCATAAAACTTGAATGCAACAAGCGTGCCAGGACAGAATGGATAGGAGTGCAATAATATTTGAATATTACACTATTTCATTTATGAAATAAGAGATGGCAGTGAAACCAATATTCTGCTCTTAAGGGTACCCTGTGGAGCTTTTGAACACTAATATCACTATGGAGCAATGTTTTGTTGTGCAGGTGTGAAATTCAAAGACTTGTTTTGGTGACGCCTGAACAGGATCTTCAAATTCCAGCCAAAATAAATGTTGGACAGACTTTTGTCTGCTGACATTGAGACATTTCAGAGCGTTCTTATTTGGTTCATTACAACAGTGCTAAAGGTTACAAGGTAATAAAGCAGATGATTCAGTTGTTTTTTTCCATGTACATTTCAGCTACTTCTACCTGCCAGTTCATTATTATTCTTATGATTATTTGTTAATCTATTTAAAAAAGGAATGTTAGGACCTCAGTCTGAATATAGTACATTTACATACATTACTTATATCTACCAGCAAAATTAAAATAACTTCATGCAAGTCTTTTTGATAGCCCAAGAAATATTGAAAAATGCATCATAATCTGATATAATCTTGTCTTGAATGCTGAGTAGAGGGACTTAAATGAAATTACAACCTTGGCTTACAGCAGTCTGTTGTAAATAGAAGGTCATTTTGCTGTAAGAGCCAGCAGAGAACAGTGTGATTGAGGAAATCAATAAGCCAAATTGGAATCATAATTGAGAAAAGCCATTTACACTCTTCTATAGTGCTACAAATCACACTTTTATTACCCTTTTCTTCTAGTATTTATTTTACAGTACAGTGTTGACTGTGACAATGAGCTGGAGAGATTCTTATTTCTTTTCAGAGGCCTCTCGTTCTTCTGTACGTCAGTGATCTCTGACAAAAAGATAATTTTGCATCTTCCACTGTAGAGCATGATCATGCAGTGGTTACTGCTGTCACCTCACAGCAAGAGGGTTGTGTGTTCAAACCCACCGGCCAGCTGGGGCACATGTTCTCCCTGTGCCCAGGTAGGTCTGTCTGATACTGGCTGTACTGTAGATGAATTCTCATTTAAGTTCTTTATGGTTTTATTTTGCTCCTCAAAGCTGCAACATGCTAATGCTAACTGAACAGGTGAAACTGATTCTCCTCACCTCATAGTATGAGTCTGGGGGCTCAGTGGTGACACTGCTGACCCCATCTAGATCAGATGGTTTCCACAGTAACAGTCGGCATTGCCTCACCAGGGGGTTTGTCTCTCCATACGCATAATCACGAGTTACTTCATCTGTGGAAATAATGATACAATTTTGATGTGAGGAGTTGTGTTTTATAGATGTGGAGCAATAGCACGATAAATGTGCATTTTATCTGACCGCAGCAAAGGAAATGGAGACGACAGGCTTTCGTTCAAGCTCTCACATCCTGATCACTATCTGTGTTTTATGTGTGTGGATGTGCGTCCGCTCTCACCTCCTTCCTGCAGGTCCTGCAGAGGCCAGAGCACGGTGTAAGCCAGCTGGCCCTGTACGTAGAAGAAGGGAGCCATGCCACAGCTTGGCTGGTCAGAGTGCTGCACCTGGGAGCCAAACTCATCCATGATGTACCACACGGGGACCTTCTCTTCTGCTGACTGCACATGAGAACACAACAGGAGAACAGTGAAGTGACAGAAAGATGACAAGCATGTCCACCCTGCTCTAAAAAAAATGTGCAAATGCAATCTTTTCCTGTTTTGTTTGTTTCTGCATTCCATTGCATAACATTCATTTAGCAGATGTTTTGAGTGAGCATTCAACTTTCATAGGAGCAAGCATTGGATTGCAGGAAAAAGTTTAAAAAAAAAAAAGAAAAAAATCACATACACATTACTACTCACAGGAGCTTTTAAGAAACCAAATATTGGACACCTACAACTTCCTGCTTCATCATTTCTGTTATTCAGCATGTCCCACCAAAATAGTTATCTCTAAGGTAGCATGCAAAATATAAGAACCATTTTAAAAAAGGTCAGGCAATATGATAATATACACTGTAAGACAATATAACTGTGTGAACAGAGATTTGCCATATCAGTTAGAACTGTCCCTTACACATCTTTGGGTGTATTAAACCATTTGGTTACTAGTACATTATTATCCATTACTAGTATGTGTCAGGTTTCTACTTTCCTGTATTAGGCAAAAAAAGACAGTCCTCTCTGGTTATTTTATCCATTTCAAAATTAATTTTCTTGAGAAGTGATATCAATACCATCTAAGACTATTAGTAATATATTGTATGTATATTGTGATATAAAACCACATATACCACTGCAAAATATTTCATCTTTGCTTACCACTCTTACTATGAGATTGGGATTTTATATTTGTGCAGTTGCCTGACACAACTGTTGAGAGAGCGGAAAAAAGTATGTGATGTTATTGTTGTTGCCATATGTTGATTCTAGAACAACAACTGAAAAAAAAAAAAACTAAAGGAGGTTGCCTCCACAAGAGTTCCGACAGTGTATTGTCAGAAACATTCTTATAGCTGTCATCTTGTTTAGGATGATAGACTATGCTGTGCTGTCAAGTATCCTTATATTCTTTTTGACTTTGTCATTTAATGGTTACTGCAAGTCAGCTGGATTACACATTCACACACACTCACACACATTTACACAGGCACCCCCCTCCCATCACACCAAATCAGAAAACACATATGAATACACATTCACACATGTTAAGTCATTTATTATATCCTACTTATATCAGTTATCACATCTTTTATGTGACCTTTACTTTTATTTGCTCTCTAATTTCTGAATTTATCCATATATCATTAGACATGTAACCACTGACTCTTGATCTTTTTATTGTTGAGACTATAATTCTTAAAATGTACTCATCATTACCATCAGAAGTTGTGTGACTAGGTATCATTACAGCGTTACATATCAGATATGGGTCATGTTGTTTTTGAAGTTGTTGCAGTGTTGATGTTGTAGAAGAAAAAAAAAAGGGGGGGGGGGGGGGGGGGGGGGGGGAGTTTGTTATTATGCGTCTGTGTCTATGTCTGGAAGTGCAGCTGTGTGCTCCTGTGTCTATATACCTACAAGGTGACATGAACTGACATGAACTCAGAAACTGGTTTTGTCTGGATGGGCTAGACACGTGCCCTCCCCTGCCTTGGGTTTTTGCAAAGGAGCAGATATAAGCAGTGCAGTGCTTCCTGTTGAAGCCGCACACCACGGAGGAGCTTCCTGTTACTCAAACGCTCCCCTCCCCCCGGAGAGGTAGGACTTCAGAGTGAGGGTAATTATAGATCTAAATTCTTGGTGCACTTTTGCGCTTCTGGTAAAATTGATGAAAGCTGATTGTGAGGAAAAACTTGATGCCTGATGGTAAATTTAGATAGAGGGTCTTGCGTAAGAGTCCCAGACTCCGACAGTAGGCCGGCGGACATGAAGGGCAGCGACTCCGAATTGCTGAGGGGTCTAAGCTACTATCCCTCCGATGCCACAAGGGTGGAAGAGGGCTACACCTGCCACGGTTGACAAAAGCATAGGAACACCAGAGATCGAGAGTTTGTAAACGGTCAATGTCAGCCAGTTACCAAATTGAGGATTTAACGATAAATAGACATGGATAGATTATGAGAGACTGAATTGAAAAGTCTGATTATTAACCAAAACCATCCTGGTTAAATAAGCCTGGAGTCAGACCAGTTTCCTTTTTTATTTCTATTTTTTATATATTTTCTTCTTTATAATTTTTGAACTGTTTGAATACAAACCACATAAAATCATAAAAGCTCCGGTGTGATACATTATTCTCTGAGAGAGACACCCCGCTGCCCCCTAGAGGTCAGCTCCAGTGCATCCACACGCATTTTTTCCCTGAGGGCTAAGGGCCCGCCAGCATAGTGCACTGATCCGCAAGCAAAATGATGAATGTACTGTCACTGCCAGGAAAGTCTCAGTTTGACACCTCTGAGGGTAGCCCGGTTTAAAAAGAAGAAAGTCCTTCCTGCCAAGTAAACAACCCCTCTACGTGAAGCCAGCGCACAATGCGCGGCGTGCGTGGGGCACTCGCGTTATACAACAAATATGTGTGATACTTTGTGATTGGCTGTACTAGGACACAAAATAAATGAAACAGATGAAATAGGTGGCAAAAGAATCAAGTTTTACATTAATATTGAAGAAATAACAATCTCATAAACAAAATGTTTTGGTATTTTAAAGGCATAATATACAAGACTTTCCTTAAAAAACAGTGTATAGACTCTTACAAAAACAATCCCTCTAAATCATAATTTGCCTGTATGCCTGTATTTTATTATTATTTTGCTGTGTTCAGGACATTTCTGGACTTTGGGCAGTGGATATGTAGCCCCCTGCCGATAACAGCACATGGGGGTGAGTGTGGGACTATAAAAACATAGCGACATAGACAGGAGGAAGCTTTGACAATGGCGGACACAGCGGCGATGTTCTACTTATTCAACAGATGTTTGAGAAATTAGTCATACCATTTCCCTTACAGCTGGATTTTGTTGCACTTACAGCAGCAACTGCTGTGGACTCTGTACTCTACTGCTGTCTGCTCTGTGTGTGTGTGTGTGTGTGTGTGGAGCTCAGCTGGGGAGGAGGGGCCAAATTTGAATGTTGTATTTACAAACAACAAGTGAAAGATCCTGCATAGTGTGCCTTTAATCTATTTAAAACTACTAAACTACTTGCAGCCTGAGTGGGCCTCAGGAGAGATACATAATATCCTGTTATATAAAAGCAGTGAATTGGTGGATTTAAGGTTTTTTTTTTTTTTTTTTTTTTTTTTTTTTTTAAATGGCAGGGAACTGGAGCAACTCCAAAACAAATGTAATGTAACCATGCAGACAACCAGATGCTGAGATTCACACAGTCGTTGTCTAATCTATCTGGAACAGTCATAAAGTGCCATATGGCAGCAGACACGTCATTTTTTTCATAAATGAGATTCACAGTGTAACTCATCCTCCTACCTTGATGACTGAAAGCTGGAGTATTGCAGGTTCTGTGTGTGAAAGAGGCTTTTGTAAACAGGGACGTACCAAATGGCAGCTGTGAAAGCACCACACAGAAAGGAGGTATGGATTTAAGGAGACTGATCATGTTTTTCTAACTTACCCCCTGGGAGATGTGATAAGTCTGGTTGTATTTCCACATCAGTTCCATCACCTGGTCCACCGTGTCGGGATCAGGCACCTCGCCGTGGAAGTCCAGCCCCATCAGGGCGGCCATTCTGGACAGCAGGCCAGGGATCTGCTCCAGCTGTTCACGGGCATGATCTACACGGTACGTCCAGGCGTGATCCACCAGGAAAACACTGCAACCAGCACGGCCGCAAAGAGGGTTAAGAAGTTTAGGTTCAAAGCTAAAACTCAGTTTAAAATTCATTTAAATCTTTTTTTATTTAATATGAATTAACTTTCTGAAAATGACACCACTGACATGAATTTAATTGTTATGAGCTGCAAAAGGCATTATACAAGACAAGATGATTATATGTGATTAAAATGACCAGCTGTGTATGTGTATAATGTACACTGGTGTCATTACTGTCTCTATGATCAACAAATGTCCTCTAACAGATTCTAGTCTTCTACTTTGTTGAAATAATTCTGTGGCACCATTATGTCTCACTCTGCTGCAGGCTTAAAGTGAAACACCGCCAGCTGTTTTTCATCAAGAGTCCCTGACAACTGAAACCCTAACCTCCCATTGACCTTTGAGTTCCCTCAGTAACAGCAGCTATTCTCTCTGTAGGGGACGGTTGTCTAAAAACAACAGTCAGGTTCCCAAATGAACACTGAAACAGGTTTTTCTTGCTGTAATCATTCCCCTTTTTAAAAGATCCCCTTCAAATGTGCTTTCAATGGAAGTGATGGAGGCCAAAATCCACAGTCCTCCTTCTGTGTAAAAATGTATTTAAAATTTGATCTGAAGCTAATATGAAGCTTCAGCATCCAGATGAGTCAAATCAAGTAGATATCTTTCAACGTTACAGTCTTTTTACAGAGTTAATCTCACTGAGGATAGACTTTAGACTGATCTGTTACTGAAGTGTGAGGCTCATTCTGAAAATTGTGAACCTATCCTTTGAGTGCTGTTGTTAAGTGCAGATTGATGGGAATAGTCTGGATTGTACTCTGGGTCTCTAGAAGCTACTTTAACACTTTAAAATGCTGCTAATTGGTAAAGGGGCACGTTGAGAAAATCTCTTCAACATTTTTCCTATGACTTATTGATATTGTTAGATAGTTGAAAGAGGAGAGTGTTAGTTAATGTTACTACATACCATGAATATTACCAGTCCCTTGTATTTGCTGCCCCCTGCTGGACAACACTGAAATGCACTACACCTCTTTCTGTGTTGCCATTTGATTTTAATGTGGCGTAAAAAATGAATGACAATGAAAAACAATTCATTCAGTTATTAAAGACAAAAGGCTCAATTATTGTCATTTTAAAATACAATGTGTCACACTGTGTCATGTAAAAGTGCTAACTAGAATGGCCCCTTTAAGTGTCCATAGCTGTTGAATTTAAAAATACAGCCATGGATTTCTAGCTTATCTTTTTCCCTCCATGTGATCACAGCAAATTCAAATTTCACTCCCACACTCCTAAATCTAAATGCTTCAATCAAGGGGGATATTCTGGGCCTGCAGCGCCCTCACCTGGTCGGCTCTGTTGCTTGCAGTCCACTGTCCCGGGTCACAACCACTTTACATCCAATCACTGCTCCAGGATTGTCCTTCTTCTGCTCATCCTCTGCCTCGTCATCATCTTGTTGGATCTGCATGATTCCGAAAACTTCCCCAGCATCATAAATCTGTGACATGTAAAGAAGACAGATTATGGCATTACCAGAATCAATTGGAGGATGTTTGAATTTAAGGTTTGCTTGTGTGTCATCTTCAGCACACGCCACTAATGAAGCTACTTTAACACGTTTAATATGTTGTTAGCTCCACTCTTGAACCTGGACTAAATCAAATACAATACTATATTTCAGCATCTGAATATGACAGAAAGCCTCTGATTTTTGAGATGTTTTTGAGGTGATAGAAGGCTGATCTTGTGACATTATTGATATGACAGTGAAAGTTAAGATCAGCATCTATAATAACACCAAGATTTCTGGCATGTTCTTTGCTCTGAAGGGAAAAGGAACTGAGGTAGGCTGCAATTTCCTGTCTCTTTGCTTTTGCCCTTTCTAATGATAACTTGTGTTTTGTCACTATTTAGTCGCACATATTCATGCACACATATCGACAGGTGAACAGATTTCGACAGAACACCGGCGGGTATGGAGTCGTAACATAAGCTAAGGTTGCGTTCATCTCAAATAAAGTACATGTTATTTCTCATGACTTTATAATAAGCCCATTTTACTCCCGCCAGGAGTTCTGACACGTCTGCGGGTTAGAAAAGCAGAATGAGAATATGTATTTTGGTCTTGAGCTGCCCTTCATTCACTGACTGGACTAAAGCAATGAGACATGAGCACTACCTTCATCACACTAACATGTGTGACACGGTGCTTTATACCGGCTGGATGTTAGTTAGCAGAACACACACCTCGTTGGTGATTTTGTGATGGAGGCTCCTCCAGTAGGTTTGAGGTATTCTTGAAGACTGCAGGGCCCCGGCGTGTAGAGCCACGAAGGCTGTGAACTCCTCATCCTCATCTCCGTTCATAATTATGGTGTTTGTTGACATGGATATAACAAGGTATTTCTCACGTGGTGGAGGCGGCTTGGACAAACCCGGAAGAAGGAGTCTGACAGCTGAGCCAGCAGTGCATTGTGGGAGATATTTTAAAGGGCGCCATCTACTTTCAACTTCTGTAACTGTGTTTCAGATTCCCATCATGGACGTATGAAGTTCTCTTTTTACGTCAGCTCAAATAAACTTTGAAACATGTTTTTCTTGCTGTAATCATTCCTCCTGTTCATACTGGAATTAGAACATCCCCTCATAATGCACTTACTATGTAAGTGATCCAGTCCTCCTTCTGTGCAAAAATGTATTTAAAAGTTTATCTGAAGCTAATATGAAGCTTCAGTGTCCAAATGAGTCAAATCAAGTAGATATCTTTCAACGTTAAAGTCTTTTTAGTGCCAAAGTCCCTCTTTTTGTTACTATACTTCCACCACAGCTCAACAGGGAAACACTGTCTGAGGAAACACAAAGAGGGAATTTAATTCTAAAAAGACTGTAAATGTGGCAGATATCCACTCAATATGACTAACTCAGACTGCTGAAGCCTCATATAAGCTTCAGATACACTTCTAAATGCATTTTGGCACAAAATGACTGTGTGAACACACTGTGGATTTTGTCCTCCATCACTTACATTGAAAGCACATTTGAAGGGGATCTTTTAATAGTATGAACAAGAGGAATGATGACAGCTAGGAAAACCTCTTTCATTGTTACTATGGACGCCTGACTGTTTTAAGACACACTGAAAAATTGTGAACCCGTTCTTTAAGAGTTAATCTCAACCCGTTGAGGATCGACTTAAGGCTGATCTGTTACTGAAACAGTTGACACTTGTTAGGTGTCAGGCTCATTCTGGTACTGCTGACCCTGTTTCTGTCATTGTGAATCTGCCATTTATCAATAGATAAATAGATCAATAAACATATAGTATGCTATAATTCTACACCAATAGCATATTTCTCTACCATATATTCAGTGGTTTTGGTGTACAGCAGCACTCGACACCTAAAAGAAAAACTACTAAATATGGGTGCACTTCACATGCAATATGTGTGTAGAACTACATCTTACAGTTAAAATAAAGCTCCAGTATGTCCAACTATCTGTGGATTATCAACACATGGATACATGGATATTGCTTTCAGCGTTCTCCAGCTTTCAGTAAGCTCTTAGTTGATGCTGTGTGTTCTAAATAAACACAAAAAATACAGTCAGTGGTGTGACACATTTTTATTCAAATAATTAAGAGCTACATCCAAATTGAGCATTAAAATGAAATATGAAAGGGGATGGACAAATGGAATTATGAAAACATAAATACACTCACAAAGCTTATTGCTGGCAAGCATCCAGAACAAGAAATAAAACTGAACAAATATTTTTTTATTTCAATAAAAGATGGTTAAATTAAACTAGTAAAATCATCTTAGAGTATAATGACTCTTATGTGCAGCTTACTGTACATTAGTACAATACATTGCTCTGGACACCACAACATCTTGTAGCATCTTCACTTTGATCCTTTCATATAAAGCAAAAATGTAAACATTAGCTTACAGCAGAGGAAACTGGAGGAAATGTTATGTCACTTATATTATGTTTTAGTTAATCCATACTTTATTTGTTTTCACTACAATATAAACTCCTTGCATCTTAAGCATCAGGTGATGCCAATAAGCTCTATAATGTGCTTTAGATAATAAAGTTATAATGGCGTCTCAGGTTGCTTTCACACCTGTAGTTCAGTTCATTTGGTTCAACAGAAAAAAAAATTACATATTGTTACCTTTTAGTTCTGGTACATTTCAGGTTCACGCTGACTTTTTATATATATTAAGAGGAATGAAGTCAGACGGACTGTAATTGGACAGTTTTGGCAGAAATCAAATCCTGGTGACTGACAGCAGGTCATGCTGCATTTTACTGATGTGTTAAATTATCTTGTACCATAATATTACAGGGGAACAGCTGGCTGAGACGCTCCTTTTCAGGCTGTCCGTTCATACCAGAGTTTGACTGACAGCTTTCACACCAGCATAAACTAAATGTGCGAATGCATCCAAACAGGTTAAACAGGTTACACAGGTGTTAAATCATCCTCAGTACTCTTTGGGGCACTTAACCAATTTTGTATTACACTTCCATAAAGTTGGGAGACTAATAAGATACAGATTTGAAAAAGAACAACGTCAAAAAAAACTTACTAGCAATGACTAATCAACTGACTTTAACATGTAAAATTGGTGAAGTGCCTCTTTAGGGTCTTGGTTAAATATTGCAAAAGTCAACCCTGTGAATTCTTATCTCCAGTGTCCAAGTCATGTGCTTTGTGTGATCCACCGCCCACTCCTAAAGCTTTTTCACTCCACAAAATCACTATTGCAAATTAGTTGCATATGAATGCATTTTGTGTAAATACTTGAAATGAAATTATCTTTACACGTTTTGTTACTTTACTGCTACTGTTTTCAGCCATCAACCGATAGCAGTTTCTTCTTTGAGAGGACATTGGTATCATTTCCCAGCATCCACATTGAGCATCGCTGAGGGTGCAAATCATCTGAGTATGGCTTTCACTTTACATCTTGAGGAAACATTCTTTGGCATTGCTCCACACTTGTATTCCCTGCAGAGAGAGAGAGAAGAAATAAAACAAATTTAATCATAAATAAGACCACACAAGTTGTCCTGTGACCTTCACGTGGCTGATGTGTTGCACCTTCTTGCACATGCTGATTTGCATGACAGCATAGTTGATGAGGGCTTCCCGCAGGTCTTTGTCTTTCTGCTCCTTAAAGCGCTGCATGTCCACCCATGCCTTTTCAACATGCTCTCTGCGGTAAAACACATCACATAAGACACACAAACACAAAACAGGAAGAATATTATCTTTAAATCTGCACCGAGCATCTGCTTTTCTGGTAAATAGTCTGTGAACTTTAAATTGTGCTTTCACACACAGTCCAACACTCACTCGCACTCGACTGTTTTCTCCTTGACGGTGTCTTCAGCCTCTGCTATCAACTCCTCCAGCAGCTTCAGTCTGGCCTCTCTCTGCTCAGGCGCCTCCTGGCCAAAAAGCTTGTTGGTCATGCCTTTTAGGGAGAACGTCCGCACAATCTGAGGAGGTGAAGAAGAAGATGTGAACACAGACGACTGCAGTTAGGTTAGAAGTTATTTCCTCCTCAAAAATCTTCCCTAGTTTAATCTTCTATTAAAATTCAACCATCCCTCCTCAAGAGTTAGGAGACAAAGGAAGAGTACAGGCAGGAGTAACATGAGTATAGTGTACCCCTGTAGCCAGCTCCTCACGCTGCTGCTTCTTGGAGATGAGGTCCTGGGAGGCCATCTCAAGCTCAAACTGGGTCAGCTCATGTTTCCTGCACACTGCCCTGCCGACACAATGCACAACATAAAACCATCATCTGCTCTTATACTCTTATTTTTCTCAGACGTTGTGACAGGTTTGTGCAAAGTCAGCAATAGCATGACTAGAAAGGTGAAGCTCTGAAACTAATGAGCTCCGCAGGTTTTCCCTCTACCAGTCATATTACGCTCCTGATACCGTCACAGTTTTAATACTGTCTTTATAATATTGGATCATTGGGTGAGAATGTTTTACCTCAGAGCTTCAGCATAGAAGAGATATTCTTTCATTTGGTCTGCGTAATGTTCCTCTTCCTCTAAGATGTCATCTATAGAGGCAGCATATCTGCAGGTGTGTGACAAAAGCAACATCTGTATTAACATGCGTCACAGCTGGTAGCAGCCAGAGTATACTGTGGCCCAGATTTACTAAGAAAACACAGCTGGACAAATGTTTATGATTTATGACGTGTGTATTACACACACGATCTAGGACACAGTCAGCTCCTCGACTAACATCTAAAACTCAAGCTCAACAGACACAGTTCACCGCTTGGATTTGTAAGAAAGAAGAAGAAGAAAAAAGAAATAATAAAGTAATGATCTTGATTATAAAACATATATTTTGGCTGCAGTTCAACTCCACCTGAAACTGTTAGGCTATTACTCATAACATTATCATCTTTAGCATCTAATTATTTATACATTAACACATTAGGAGGCAATAATTCATGGGAAACAAACAGGAAATGAAGTGATATAATAAGACAAAAATCAAAGACACACAAAATATACAGAAGGCATCACAACCGGTGGTAGGAGGGAGTCCACTATGTGTTTGTGCTACAGAAATCAGATATTGTGTTCACTAATCTAATTGTGTCTTTTTGCTGCAGTAAATCTGGCCCTGCATGTGTCCAGACTCAGATACTCACGCATCCATGTGATGACCAGCACTTTGCAGTCCATCTCCCATCTCCCTCTCTATGGCGCTCCACTCACTGCAGTGAACACATGGATGCACACACATACACACATGCATATTAGCACACACACACACACTGATACATTTTCATTATTTGTAAAATGAGGTCCATCTTCCATCTAGACAATTCTTCTTTATAAGATTTTTTTTGTATTATCTTATACTAATCAAGGGTCTAAAATTGTAATTTATGATTTTGGGATTTGTAAAGTTGACTTGACAATGAGTCAATGGGACGATGAAGACACTCACACACTCATCATCATCATCATCATCACCAATTCAGGTATTAATTACACTTCATGATATGCTTGTTGTCAAACCTGAAGACTCTCCCGTAGTTTCCATGGACCTTGTAAACACCATAAAGTCGATCTGCAACCCTCTAACAGAGACACAGAAAGTAAATGAAGGTAAGTGTTCAAACAATAATGATGATGAAAATAAAGATTTCCAGCCTATGGAGCCCAGCAGGCGTCATGAGTAGTGCCTTCAAATACTGACGCCATTCCTTCATATTAACATCATCAGCTTATTACATTCATTACATTTGTCCGTGTCCCTTGAACACTATTTTGTACAGTGTAAATTTCTATTCATACTGAACAGATCTTGTGAAGAGATGGTTTTGTCAACCACTGTTTCCAAGGCCAAGAATTAACTTTCAATCTCATGATGATCTCAATGATTTTGTTTTTTTCCCGAGACTTACAAAGCTCCATACCAACCACTAGCACTGACACTTAAAAGAAAAAAAGATTTAAAGCATCCAATGTGGCTCTATAAATCAAAGTAGGCAAACATGAATTCTAGCTGTGTATGTGGTGCGTGTGTGTGTGTGTGTGTGTGTGTGTGTGTGTGTGTGTGTGTGAAGGACAGGTAGAAATAGAGACTTACTGCTCGTGCTCGGAGCAGCTGAGATGTGTGAGACTGAAGCTCATCGCTGTAATGTTTCATCTCCATGAAGCGTCTGAAAGAGAGAGAATAGAGGCACATATGCAGAAGACAGAGATTAAAATGAACTTCTACCTAGTTATTTAGAGTTATATATGTATTTATTCATGGATCAACACATACAGATAGTGCAGTAAACATACAACTCACACTTTAAATGGAACTTTTAAAGACTAGGGAGAATTCATTTTGAAATGAATAGTAACTTTTGACAACATTTTGAACACAACTGAGCCCCTCTTACAGTGCGTTTAGGAAACACTAACTTACTTATCTGGATTTCTCACCCTGAAGGTGGCGCTGAGAGCTCTCAGCCTGGAATCCGCCTGCAATAGGAGTAACAGGAAGTGCTCAAGCTTATGAACACTGAATTATTGTAAGAATAAAGATATAAAAGCTCTGCAAATGTGCAGTACCTTTGCCTGAAATCCTGTCTCATACACCACTTCCTTCCAGCCATGTTCCTACCACACACAGAAGTAGAAAAGGTTATTCAATCAGCCGCTGATCTATAAATGATCGCTTGAACTGCTGGGCTGAGTCAGAGCTGCACTGTTTACCTCAGTGAGGAAGTGGTAGAGGATCTTGTCATTGGAGAGGACCGGATGTGATGCTACACGGAGCAGAAAGTTCTCCAACCCGACCCTGCGGCGCTCCACAAAGTCTGGGTCCATGTTGTCTGCCGACAGCTTGTGCCACACGAACTCTGCCTGTATGTAAGAGAAGAACACATTCAGCTTTTCAGTTTCTTTACTTGGCTTGATTGTTTCTATTTGATTTCATCAATCGTATGTTTTGGTGCATCAGTTGTAATACACTCCGGTTTCACCATTCTCCATTTTTTCTGCACTATACCGCCATTGAGGTAAATCATCCATGTGTAAATCTTCTATAAAGACTAGAGATCCTTGGAGATAAGTCATCACTCTACCTTTAAATAGTCACTGACCAGGTTAGCTTATTTGCAGCTAGTACAAAACTCTCTTTATCAGCCAGACATGGAATATTGTGCTTTTCAAAAATGACCAGCTGCCACCGTCCCCAGGAATAAACTTTTACAACTTACAACACACAAAGGAATCTCCATTAAAAGCTGAAATGTGAAGTTCTGCAATTGCACTTCTTCTTAAACTTTATTAGTCATAATCTTTAAGAATGCTGTGTAAAGTTTACACAATGTTTTCTAAATGGGGAAATGCCTTTATATGTTATATATATAGGCCCCTTTTATGGGACAGGCATTGTTTCAGTTGTTTCAATGTCATCACAGACATTGAAACCATTCTAAATTATCACTATTATCACTTATAATAAATTGCCCGGGAACAAGTGGAACTTTCCAAGCCTGCTTATGCCTGTCCTGTCATTTCAAACTAGAACTTTACAGGGAAAAAGAACACAAACAGGAGCACTTCTGGTGCCTTGAACAGGGTTTGGAAACTCACTCTCTTTTCAGGAAGAGGGGGCACCACAATGTATGGATAGGTAACTATCAGGTAGTTCCGTAGCAGCTCAAATTCACTGTATCTCCTCCACAGAGAGTCAGGGGCTGGGTTACGACCTTCAGCAACTGCATCCATTGGCCTGTAAAGATTGAGCCGAAGTGACCAAAAACAGCAGTGAATTCATGCAACACAAGCAAACATGAGGAAGTACAGATAAACACAACATGTCAGCTCAACCTACAGCACTTCCTTTCGAATAACATATAATGCTGATCTCACCGGGTTTCGATGAGGTACACGGTGAATGTCTCCTGCATGTTAACGGCATTTTTGCCACTCCTTTTCTCAGCCTCAGCTACACAGATCTCCATTCTGCGCAGGAGTGTGGAGCCCTCTTCCACCATCTGAAACATCACATCATTCACTTGTATATAAGTCATTCCTTGTGTATATATCTGAAGATTGTTGTGTTGTTATTGTTGTGTAAGTTCACTGAGAGCCATTAAACCGGAGTCAAATTCCTTGTATAGTAACATACTTGGCTAGTAAAGATGATTCTGATTCTGGTTCATCATTAACAAACTGAACAGCTCTCTGTAAGACTTTTGGGTGATTGTACATGGTCCCACTTCTTTCCTTGTTAGGCTACTAGCGAGGAAGCTAGCATTATTTTTTAAGCAAATTAATGTTAGCATGACAATGACAGTAGACTGGGTGGGTCATGCATGACACACAGTTTCTAAAACTATATGAAATGGCGAAAATATCACATGAAATATGCCTAAATAACGCGAATTGGATTAACTAACATAAAGCTAGCGTGTCTTTCCTGATATTTACAAGGCAACGTAACAATATACATCTACTCACTGTTATGCCTGGGGTCAGAGTCATTTTATCACCGCACAGAAAGGGGAAGCTACTGTTTTACCGTGTTGTTTAGGCTGCTGGTCCCGTCTGCAGCTGTGAGGTCTGAATCGTCGTCAGTAGCCACTGACTCTTCCTTCCCATCCTCCGCCATCCTCCTCTTCTCTCCTGATGCTGTTGGGGAGCCAGGACGCATGCGCAAAGCGTCACAGCATCCAACACATGATACAGATAAGACATTACAGGAAAGTATATGAAGCTAATGGTTAGCATATTAACGCCATGAATGATCCTCACACACTCTTTATTCCTACATACATTTATTCATTCAAGTCTCTCCTTATCAGATGGGCTCGTGTTAGGACTGTAACAATGTAACAGCAGTACACAGTAACACCCCCAGCTGCAGTGTCATTGCTGTTACTAATTCCGCACAAAGTTGGAGAGCAATTCATTTCGAAACCAAACAGATCTTGCTGTAGAGCTGAATATGAGAAAAATAAGAAAAGCCAGGCCAGTACTTCACTGCATGAACGTTTCCTTCCCTCTTTATTGTGTTCAGTTCAGCTGAACTGACAGCTGTAAATTTGATTAAATTTGCTACATTTCAAAGTAAGTTGACCGTAAATGTTCGCGACCTACTAAGGATAATTTCACGAGATCCATATATTGCCTATATATACAGTTGTGACGTCAATTATACATATTTCTTAAAGAGTGCGACGTCTCAAATGTAATTACTGAACGCATATTCTTGATTATAGAACGTGCATTTATGACGTCACACTCCTTATGATGTTGCTAGGGTTCTACCTTTCATCTAGCCTTTTTTGTATTCCACACTGGACACATGCAGTGCACACAGGAGATTCTGTAAGTACATCATTAGACACATTTTATTCCTTTGTGACAGCAAATTATAGGAAATAATAGAAACAGGTATTTTGACATACAGGTGATTGAGAATAGAAAAATGGCACCAATTATCCCTTTGAAAGTTTATAACCACCTCCACAAAGGCTACAATGCCCTCTACAGACAGAACAAGATCCTCTGCCGGCAAAACCACACTGTGCGCCGACACAATGAAGCACTTCTCCAACACAACGCAGTGCTACGCAAAGACATCCAGGCCCTTCATGAAAGGCTGAGCGACCACTATGCTGGGCTGTGCAGCCATAAGGATGCTCCGACAAACCTGGATCAGGGACACCACATTGAGGAGAGCACTCTCTGCCATGAAAAGATGAACAGGGAAGTAAGGACTTGGGAAGCAGAGAAAAAAACCCTGCTTCAGGATGTGGAGGCATTGAAGAAAAGATTGGAAGGATTTTGTAGAGTGGAGGAGGAGGTTAATGATCCACACAGCATTACTGAGCTGAGACATCAAGTGCTCAAGTCACAGGAAAAGACTGACATTGTCCCCTGTACAACAAAGAAGAGCACTCAAGGTAAGTGTAGTAGTTTCAGGCAGAATCTTGAGTTCTGGCAGGGGGTAGAAAAGGAGACTGTGCACTCAGACCATAGGGGTGTCTGTCATGTCATTGACAAATATGAGTCTGAGAGGGAGGAGAAGGAGGCTCGAATTCAGAAAGACCTGAATAAAGAGATGTATCTCACAGACTCTAAGAGGGAGAAAAAACTTTTGGAGGAGGTGAGAGAGATGAACCAGGTGCTCAATACATCCATTAAAGAGCATGAAGAGGAGAAAGAGGCTATGTGCCAAAAAATGGAAGCTCTCTCAAGCCAAATTCAGGAACTTAAAGAAATGCTCCAGATGCAGAAAAACAAAAATGAAGAGATGCTTTTCACAGTGGTTGAAAAGGAGAGAAAACTTCTCCAAGAGCTAGAGGAAACCAAAGAGATGAACCATGTCTGTCAATTCTTAATGATGGAGATTAAAGAGCAGGAGGAGGCTCAGCGTCATAGTAAGGATGCCCTCCAGCAAGAAACCAAGGAGCTTAAGAAAATGCTCCAAATAGAAAAGGACAAGAATGAAGAAATGCTTCTCAAAATGATTGAAAAGGAGGAAGCACTTGTCCAAGAGACTGAAGAAGCCAAAGAGGTGACCCATGTGTTTCAGTTTTTATTACAGGAGGTGAAGGAGCAGGAGGAGGCCAAGCACAAAAAAATGCATGCCCTCCAAAAAGAAAAAGAGGAGCTTCAGAAAATGCTTGAAATAGAAAAGGTGAAGAATGAAGAGATGCGTCTCAAAGGATGTGAGAGGGAGAGTTCTGAGGAGGCGGTGGAGCTGAAAGACATGAAAACACCAATGAGGAGGGAGGAAGAGCTGTGTGTTCAAGACAGTGAGGAAAGTGAAACGGGTGGGTGGGTTGAGTGGTTCTGGGATGTGTGTGAATTTCTAAGGACGGTTTAAATAGCCAACATTACTTTCATTTGTAAGCTAGCTGGTGTGAAATATTCCAAACTAATAAGTGTGAAAAACATAAAATGAATTTTTTGGAAAAAAAAAAAAAAAAAATAGAAAACAGCTATGTAAAAAAGCTAGGTGGGCACATTGTGGTAGTTTTATCTCTATTTTGATAAAAGCTTCCTCTGATGAACACCAAAGATAATATGATACCACTTCAAGGTAATATTTTTTAGGTAATATTATTAGGAAACACTCCATACATTTTCATTGTTATGCTGATGATACCCAATTATATTTATCAATGAAGCCTGATGAAACCAATCAGTTAAACAAACTCCAAGCATGCCTTAAGGACATAAAGACCTGGATGACCTGCAATTTTCTACTACTAAACTCAGATAAAACTGAAGTTATTGTGCTTGGCTCTAAACACCTTAGAAACACATTATCTAATGATAAAGCTGCTCTGGATGGCATTACCCTGGTCTCCAGCACCACCATAAGGAATCTGGGAGTTATCTTTGATCAGGATATGTCCTTTAACTCCCACATAAATCAAATTTCAAAGACTGCCTTTTTTCACTTACGTAATATCACAAAAAGGAAACCCTGGGTGGTGGGCCAAGTCCTTCACAGTCCTGTTGGCATCCTTCCTTGGCTGTTGCTGTTGCTGCTGTTGTTGTTATTGTTATGATTGTTGTTCTTCTGTGTCCCCCCCCTCCCTCCTCCCCCTTTCCCTCTCTCTTTCTCTCTCTCAACCCAACCGGTCAAAGCAGATGGCCGCCCACCAAGAGCCGGGTTCTGCTTGAGGTTTCTTCCCGTTAAAGGGGAGTTTTTCCTTACCACTGTCACAAAGTGCTTGCTCATGGGGGAATTGTTGGGTCTCTGTAAATTAAAATTAAATTAAAATTAAGAATACGGTCTTGACCTGCTCTATGTGAAAAGTGCCTTGAGATGACTTTTGTTGTGATTTGGCGCTATATAAATAAAAATTGATTGACCACTTTACAATAAGACTACTACTCTGTCCTGTTAAGCCTCAGATCTCATCTCACATCTCTTGTATTTGGTGTACGGCTCACCCATTCTTGGTCCCATTTTCAGATATCTGTGGCCCGCCTAAACCATTTTTGGTATTTGTTGTTCACTGAGTTGATTCTCCCCCCATCCATCTTGATGTTTCTTGGCATCTCATTTTTATGACCATTTATTTATGAGTTACTAACATTTTTAACTGCAAAAGGAAGCCTTATTGTAAAGTGTGAAATACATCACCATTTACTTGGGGTGCAATGGTAGTGAATGAAACAATAACCTGTGTCCACATCATCAAAACTTGATGATAACTTACAAACATGAACATACATCTTGTCCTGCAGTTTGACTTGTTGAATGAGCCACCAAACAAATGTTCACTGGGGAAAAGTGCACCGCTAATGTCAGTTAGCAATTAAGATAGCTAATTAGCTGCTCAGCTGCAGCACATTAAACAGCGTGGGAGAGAGCGGTGTGTGGTCTTGTTCCTGAACATTAGTAACTTCATTTACAATGTCCAGCTTCCTCTGGAAGGAGTGGACAGCTGTCATCAAATCACAAACTGAATTGTTCTGTCCCTGCAGCTTTAAGTTGAGCTCATTGAAGTGTGATATGATGTCAACCAAAAAAGCAACCATTTTCTATTTTGTGCTCATCTTGCAAAAAAAGTGAAAACTATGTTGCTTTAAGAAAGCTTCTATTTCTTTTCAAATGGACCAGAAACATCTCAATGTGTTGCCTTTGCTCAGTCATTTTACATTGTTGTTCAGTAGTAGGTCATTGGCATTTGCTTCAACTTCTTTAAGGAATTCTCTCAGCAGGTAGTGCTGATGGTATGAGGATGCCCTCAGGAAGTTGACGAGTTCGTGTTGATATTGTTGATGTGTTCATTACTTCAGCAAACACTTGTGACAGAATGGCACACAGAACAGTCTGATGGATGATACAGCGGTCAGCTGTGAGATCAAAGTTTTCCTCTTTCATCTATGTCACAGCCCCCCTCTCTCTTCCTACCTTGGCCGGGGCACCATCTGTGGTGACTGAGACCACCTGTTTCAGATCTATCCCTCTCTTCCCCAGCATCTGCCTTATTACCATGTACATGTCCTTTCCTCTTGTATGTGTCTCAAGTGGTGTTACACCCAACAGGACCTCACAGAGCTCTTTCTTACCTTTGTGAAAAAATCCAACATACACCAAAAGCTGGGCATTATCAGTGATGTCTATAGATTAATCAATGGCTAAGGATATGCATATGGCACTCAGAGTAACTGCATCAAGCTGTACAAGTACATCATCTGCTAATATTTCTGATTTTCTGGTTGCTGTTGAAGCTGACATTGGAATTTGCTTGATTTTTTCACACAACTTGTCTCTTTGTGTACCCTCAAGTAACGTCTCAGCAACAGCATTCAAGCACTCCTTCACAACTGTCCCATCCCTAAATGTTTTCTTATGTTGCCCCAAAATCCATGCTACCTTTAGTAAACATTTGTTTGCACGTTCCTGGGCTGCAAATGAATGTGTGATGAGTCAGGTAGATCTGTGATACAGGGCTCTCAGTTTGGTTATTTTGCGTACCCTCAGCTTGGACTACAGTAGATACGTTTGCTCAAAAGACTTGTGCTTTGTATGGTGCTTCACATTGTCCCCTTTTGATTAATGCCACATATGAGACACAGTGGTTTAGAACTGGCTGCCTGAAGAATGACCATAAATTGGTACATCCATTCATCTTTAAAAGTTTGGTTTCTGCATCAACTGTAGATATAAAACACTAGATGTGACATGTCATAGTGACTTGCCATTCTGGGTTGGACCATATGGCAGCGATCTTACCTGGGTCCAGTTTTAACTTGATGTAATTGGAACCTGTGGTGAAAGAGGCTTATGTTGTATTTAAAATCCTTGTATATTTCTACCCATACATTGATGTTGTTTTTATTCAAAGCAATGAGCGTACGACAACTGTGCCTGTCTAGACTGAACCAAAAAAACAAAGATTCTGGTAGAATTTTGATTATTTATAGCTATAAGAGAACAAATCATGCTTTCAATCATGAAGATAATCTCATAATTGTGCATTTATATTGCAGACACTGATTTTATTTTTTAAATGTTTCCTTAACTTAATATGTAAGAACTGTCTTTTGTATTCTGAATGGTTAATATCCTTAAGCAATATCTTTTATATAGAAATCCTAAAAAAAAATCAATATTGTGGCCTATACTGGCAGGCAATTACAATCAGAAACACAGGAGAGAAACACATGTGTACTGTAAATATTAATATATTTATTAATGTCATAGTTTGTACATAAGGCAAGATATATTTCGCTCTCTCTCTGTCACAAACACACACACATACACACACACACACTAACTCACTGGCAAATACTTCCTGTTTTGCTGTTTTTTGGGGTCAGCCAGCATGGGGTTTGTTTTGATGATGAGAGGAGAGTTTAATAGCCTTGCTACCTGTAAATGAGGAGTAGAACTCCTGATGGACTTGTCGCAATTGTCTTTTATTCTCGTAAGGTATGGACAAGGTATGGAAGCTTGACCTGAACTGCTACAAATCTCCTTTCTCAGACTGGATTACTTTACCTGATCAAGATGGATGGATTATTTTTTATTTGCTTTACTGAAAAGAATATCGTGTAAAGGCATGAGATTAGCTGACAACAAGTGATGTTAATATATGATGACTGATTGCAGGATTCAAGGTGGCTAATTTTGGGTTATCTGGATGTGGTGAACATGTAACGTAAAATGCGACCCCCTCAGCCTCAAATAACAATATGTTGCTTGATTGTGTGGTTGGTTAGTGCTCCGTGCTGCTGTCAAGGATGTGGCTAACGGTACTGTTGTGTTGATTGCCTACGCTTCACTTTTTGTGTAGATTGTGATGTAGCTGGCTTGCTGGATTTGTTTTGAGATGTTATGAAATGGGATTTAGGATTGAAGACAAGCACTTCTCCTTGTCGTTAAAATGTTTACACTTGATTGATAGCTACTTAGTGGCCAAATGTTAGGATAATATTGATAACTTTGTTATAACACTACTCAACGTTACCTGTGATCTCTAAGTTAGCTTAGCTAACATTAAAACAGTGTTTGCTGGTTATAACTTATCTGTTTAGCTAACAGATCAATGCTGCAATAACTAGCAATCAGCAACAACTTTGATGTAGAACTCAGCTAGTCCGTTACTCGGTGACTTAACGTGAGCTAATGGTAGTTACCTAGTTCACTAACTTTTTGTAGTTTTAGTTGATGCATGGAAAAAAAAATCTCTAATCTACTCTATGTTGATGTGTGAAATGTGATGCCAACCTCTCTGGTCTCTTTGGTCCTTTTGGTAAAGCAATTAGGTGCTACACAGCTGACAATCATAGCTGCTGCCAATAGGTGACAATTGTAAACAATACCCAGGTAAGATGGCGACAGTTATCCCATGATTTATGATGTAATATCACATCTAGTGTTCTATATCTATATATAGAACAATTGTGTCTAAATTGTGTCTAAACAATTTTTTTGTTATTATAAGGCTATGCATGTATTCATTGAACTGGAGGATACTACTATTTTGTATTTGGTCCCAGATTTGAAAGGTGCACATTTCAAAAAAACAAACTATTGACCAACGTTTAAAATTGTTTAATCTTAAGAGAATATTAAAGTACATTAATGTAATAATAATTAAAGTGACATGAAAACAGATTTACAAGTTGAAGGTCAGACCATACATTGGTAACACTGATATTACAATATATATACAGTAGGCTATATATACTGTATATTACAACACTGGTTGCACTCTCTTGATGAGCACATTTGGGTTTCATTTTGGCAAATTAAGTCATAATAATGACCTCTACAGAAGCTTTACTGTCAAAAAAAAGCTGACCAAAACATTTTTAGTTTGCTAAAAATTGAGTGCTGTCTAAAAATAAAATTGTTTAGATTTGTGGAGAAATTATAACTTGCCTGTTAAAAGCAACATTACATATGTTGAGAAGTGTAGAAATGCAGTCTGGCAGATCTCCACTAATGCTGCTAGAAGTTGCATCACTTAAAGGCTGACGGATGGTGCCTGGAGATATCATACAACAACAACAACAACAACAAAAAAAATCAACAGACAGAGAAGGAGAACCACTTCAGAAGAGACAGAGCACTCTTGATTCAATTAACTGTATTGGAATGAGGAATGAATGCTACATTTGGATACATTTATACAAACAGGTAGGTAGGGTTGTAGTTAGACTGTAAAAGTAGACACATTTCTGTGCTGTTCATTAAAACAGATCATAAAACAAATCCATGATCCTGAGTGATTTGCAACTCTGTCTTCCAGTGCACTCTTTAAAATATAATACATGTGGTGCTGCCTGGAGTGTTCAGAGTCAGAGAAAAATCTGTGTGTCCTTAAAACATGTACGCACCATTGCTCATTGGTTTAAATTTTTACCACCACTCACAGAAAGAGTGGAAATCTGACCACATAATTGTTAAAGTGCAGGTCCTGAATCATTTTACTGCTGTACATGGCTGTGTGGTTCATCCTGGGAGCCTACAAAGAAGCAGACTTGTTGCGGAGAGGAGGGGGCGATGTGAGGATGATGGTGGGAGGAAGAGGAGGTAGATTTGGGGATCTCCCAGTAGTTGCCATGGAGGTCTAGGGAGGATAGAGCAGGCAGTTTGTCTCTGTCCATGGGTTTCTCGCACTCCGTCGATAGAGGCGGCACGCTCATGCATTTCCTCAGGCACGGCTCACTGTAGAATTACATGTCAATTACATGTGTAAGAGTTTGTTTCATTTATTTCAAACAAGATTCATGCTTAAAAGCAATGAGCAGAAAAGTTCAATATAGCCATTTGATCCCTTGAAAAATACCTGTTGGCCTTAAAAGGTCCTTCATCACCAGAACATTTGTGCCACAGAGAGGCCCAGGCTTAAGGGCTCAGTATGCTTACACTGAATTAGTCTGTGCAAATATGTCTGAGTAAAAGCAAACTTGTTTATACCTATTCCCAATCGCAACATTTGGATGCCTGACCAATTGCTGTTAAGTGGGCATGATTTTCAGATTGTCTGTTATGTGAACCTACAAAAACTGTCCACAGCCTCCTCCCAATTTTGCCCTTGGAAAGGGGTTTTCAGAAGCTGTTGAGAGATCCAACAAGCACTTTGTTTGAAGCATATTGACACCCTTACTGTCCGGCCTTGTTATATATCAATCGGTTTGTGCCAATTTAATTAAAAATTTGTTTAGGAATATGCAAATCTAAAGCACAATATCAACTGACATGCTATGGGCCTTAAGATTGGTCCTGCTTTATGATTTAATCATGACACAGACACATTCCAATACATTTTGTGGACTCTTAAAATCCCACTCACTATGTTATGTATAACCTTTCCCAAAAGTTAGGTAATGGAGCTATATCTTACAAACTCATTGGCACAATGAAGTTTTATCAAGACATGTTGCTGCCCTCTAAAAAATACTCTAAAAATGAGCACCCCTTCAATGGACATATTGAGTATATAACTGATCCACCAGCACACTTTGTTAAAATTACACTGTAAAATAATCTGTCACCTAATGGAGTTGGATGGTGCTCCTTTCCAGGCCTGTCGGTACACGTCACCTGCCATCCCAACCAGCCAGCGCACATCAGCTGGTACCTCTGGAATCCACTCCACAAACCTGGAGCAGAGCACAAATCATACAATATGAACAGACAGTAAACTGATGTTAAACACTGTGTTAAACACTGTGTTAAACAGAAAACCTGCTCACAGACCTGACTCTGTAAGATGTGTGGAAATGAGTTTTAAGTGCAGGACTCTTTTGTTTACAGCTGAAATATTGTCATTAATGAGATGATGAGATGATGAGATCACTCACCTCTGGGCCGCTGAGTAGGCCGACTGTACAGGAAGTGTGTATGGCATGAGCATGTAGGAGGCCACTCTCACTGGCAGCATCTCGGACACTGTGGCATACAGGCCAGGTTTGTCTTGGCAGGCCTCACAGAACACTGACAGACACACAGAACAGGACCGGTCAAGAAAATGGCATGTTTACACCATTATTTAAAAAAACAATTAAAAGAGGCATTAAATGAGAAACACACCTTTCTTGATGGGCGTAGGGAGAGCGATCTGCTCATCCAGCCACCAGTGCTGTTTACGCAGTAGGCGGAGCCTCCGGAGCACCCACTCTTTGGTGGTTTCTGTGTGCTTGCAGCAGCAGTTGGGCGGACTCTCTTGCAGGGCAGGGCCAGAGGTGGGACGCTCCAGCATCAACAGGTCTGATACCACAAAATATGACATCAGTGACATGTTTCAAAGGTTAAGGTAGAGGCTGATAAGAATATATTTTTATTGGGTAAGCTTATCTGAGTGTCACCATGGTAACACAGTAGTAGAATACTCACTGTTTTCTTCAAGGAAGCGTAGAGCGTCCTTATAACCACTCTGACACATCTCAGCCAATACCTTTTGAGAAGAAGACAATACATCTTACATATGGCAAAAACAAAAAATTGTCTTCTTCAGACATTTTACCGACTTATTGACACATTATTGATTAGTGCCATGAATGGCCCGTATAATACTTATCAATTTAATTTCTTGTTTCAGTAACGGAAAAACTGGAAAATTCAATTCACTAAAGGTGTATTTTTTGTTCACCAGACTGATATAAAATTAAGATATTGGACACATTTTTTGATTGGCCAGTGGGGTCATTTCCCCCTTCTATTTTTTAATGTCTTTTTTAATGCTATGTATAGTAAAACTGTTGTCTGCGTTTTGACTCATAAGGACAACATTTTTTTAAAAAGTGCTATACCTAGCTAATGTCAGGTACAGGAACCCTGAAATGAAAATTTTCATGATAATAATAAGCTTTATTTACAAAATAAAATGCTTTACATGGTTGAACCAATTCAATCCAAATTTTAATTCAATTTTCTATTATTGACTTCATCAATAGAAAAGGAAACTAATAAAATTACATAGCCCATGAATCAACAAAACATCCGAAAAACATAAAAAACTTTTAAAATAAAGGACATTTCAAAGGAATAGATATCAGATATTTTGGATAATACACTTATTCAGTTAGTGTTCAGTTAGGGTGCGGTAGTCAGGACATGGTTAGCCTAGCCTAGCATAAATACTGGAAGCAGGGGGAAACTGTTAGCCTGTCTGTCTGTAATCTTTAAAAAATACACCAACCAACTCCTCTAAAACTAACTATTTAACAAAGTTTCCCATTTGTCTGTTAATTCCCTATGCAAACAGAGATGTTAAAATGTGGTTGTGGTTTTACAGGGAGTTACAGGCTGTAACTAATACACTAAGCTAATTTCCTCCTGGCTGTAGCTCCATATTTGATGCACACACAACAGTGGTATCAAACTTCTTATATAACTGTCAGAAAAAGGAATAAACTTATTTCCTAAAATGTTGTTCATATTTTTTCAAGTGTGTCTTAAAACAACAGTCAGGTGTCCATATGAACACTGAAAGAGATTTTCTTTGCTGTAATCATTCCTCCTGTTCATACTGGCTATTAAAAGATCCCCTTCAGGTGTGCTTTCAATATAAGTGATGGAGGCCAAAATCCACAGTGTGTCCACAATGTTTCCCTGTTGAGCTGTCTCTTTTTTTAAAACCTACTGCTATGTTTTACAATACTTTGGTATATTCTGAATATTTGTTAAGTCTAGTTTTATTTCCTGACAAAGCAGCAAGCCCAAAGGTAATACAAGGACTTCCCAGGTATCCCTATCTGACAAGTCATACAGTAGATCTTCTATGTAATGACATTTCCTATCATTGTCATAATGATGCAGCCATATCACTGTGGTCAATTTGTCATATTACATAAGAGCAGTGTTTTCAATAAAAAAGAGCTTTGACATCAGCAGAGGTGCTCACAGCCAATCCACTAGCTGGAATGGTCAGGCCAGAAGGTCAAGGGTCAAAATACACAGAGTTCTCTGTCTTATTTGATATTCAAATTCTGTGTTCCTACACACGTCAGCACAGCCCCTACCAAATGTGTGTTCATAGTGACGTGATAACATAGAGTCACTGGCTCAAGCGTGTAAGGGTAGAGTTGTTTTTCAAGTGGCATGGTACAGGGAGGTAACGCCTCCTCTAGGGAATGTGGTAAGAGCACACATGTCCCCGTCACAGAGATTTGTGAAGTCGCTTACATAATCATGGGATCCAGACGGCATAATACACACTCACACGTGAGGGGAGTGTTGAGCAGCCAGGATATATAACAACACCACCCACACGGCAGACAGCTCTACCCCGACAAGGTCAAAGCTCACCTCATCTTACAAGTTACCTAACAATCATCCCAGCGACAGCAAATAACAAGAGGAAACATGGGATAAAGTAGAGTGATAACAGGTGAAAATGGAGGCAGAAGTTACACCCAGATAATACTTCCTGTCAGTGACTGGTAAAGAAAGAGGATTAAGAAGGGTGAAAAAAAGATCAAAAAAATATTTGGTACAGAAACTGATCCAGCCATATATTGATCTATATATGAATTATAACAATAATGCTCCATTGCACTCTGTCTAGTCCAGCATTCATGTGTCATTAAAAGGAAGTTTTGTTATTTTTCAATCTGGACCCTATTTTCTCATCATTGTCCCCACCAGTCACTTAGACCTCAAATGATGCAAAAATAGGGTCCAGGTTGAAAAATACCAGAATTTCCCTTCAAGGGATGTTATCCACTTATGGTAGTGAGACATACAGCTTAAAAAATCAGCAGTGTGGAATTACTTTAATTAATCCTGGTGTGCTAGAGGCATTTCTGATGCTACAACCACATCTGCCAGCCTCTGAGAATTTGGGTCCTCACTCTGGATGATAGTGTAGCAGATGTTTCTTTAAAGTTAATATCGCCTTTAGCTTGGGTTAGGAAAATAGTGTTCTGGGGCTGCTTCAACACAATCAAGGAGTGCAGTTTATTTTTAAACTAGAAACTGAAAGCAGCTGAAAAGCCTCTTGTAAAGTCTGATGGGACAGTGTTTGATGAGGCGTCTGTACTTTAAACACAACCAATAGCATAAGAAAAGACTTTTATGGGGAACTATGAAAGGTTATTGTGAGTGTTAACTATTTGGTCACTTTTTTTTTTGGTTGGAACACTCAAAATCATGTTCAGTTAGGTCATGTTGTCCATAAAGTTCGATAATAAAGGATATTCATAATGCCAATCTTTTTTATTATACAAGATAGTGTATGTGATGCATGCTGTGTTTCCCTAATGTAGAGCTATTCAAGCATATCTTGCCTAAATTGGACTGGTTTGACTAAATGTAATGAAAAATCTGTTATACGAAGACAAAACCTATGTAAAGTTTGCTAACATTAGCTAGAATTGTACCAGACCAAATAAGACTGTAGCAGCAAAACCTCCCAGTTTATTGAACTGAGCAAGGATATGTCTTGTTGCCAACACATTCAAAGGTTTATTTGTAAGAGGAAGAATGTGTTATTTACTCTGACAACAAACAAAAAGTTCCATAGGCTCACACTAAAGCTGCACTGGATTTTTTGACCACTTGGGGGCAGCAAAGCAAGCTAAAAAACACAAGATTGATATTTTATCACCTTATGAAGTTCTATATTATCTGGTTATTTAGCTATTGAATGTTCCACTTTTTTCACCAGCTAGTCCCTAATTGTCTGTCTGACCTTTGGTGCTTGGCAGTTTTACAGGCCTGAAAACCAAACCAATCAGTTAAAAGGCTAAAAATCTGAGGGACACTGCAGGTTCTTCACTACTTTACTACAAGCCACTCCTTTCACCTTACATACTCATTTTATCTAATGTTAATATAACAATATTAATTTGTGCGGCTAACTTAAATTAGCTTGAGGTATGTGCAGTGCAACTGTGATATGAAGGAAAACAGATATCAGATATCTGCAGATTAATTTCTCAGAATTAAATTACTGTGATTAAAAAAAACAAAAAACTTGACCTTTAGATGGGAATTGAAGCTTTTTCAGCCTGATAATCCACATCTGATTTTGAATTCTCTCCAAGAAGCACATTAACAAGTTTGCATCATATTTTTGTTGTTGTCTTGTTCTGTATTGTTTGTCACATATAATTAACTGCACCTACCACACCATCTGAAAAAGCAAACTGTCCCTCCCTCTGCTGACATGCTACCTACCTTAGGCTCTGGTGGAAACAGGGCCCTGCTGAGGCGGTACATGTTGCCCAGGTTCATCTGGATGCTGGTGTTGGTGAAACGTAGCTCATGGAAGCTGGTGGAGTTGTCCCGGGGACAGATGTCGCTCTCACCAGAGAAGGGAGAGATGGTGATGGTGTTCTTCAGCTCCGACTGGGGAAGGTTGTCGCTGATCCCGCCATCCACGTAACGCTAAAGACACAAAGACATTTTATCATCTCATTAAATTCATGTTGTAGAGGAAATGTACCTACATTCATTCAGTGGTTTAAGTAGTTTCAGATTTGTTTAAACTAGATAGCAATATTTTCAGTGACTGCACTCTATCAATTGGTGCCATCATCATTGTTTTTTACTGCTCTACCGTGGTAATGGTTCCAGACTCTACACAGAGCCTCATTTGTATCCACAAGTTTTGGTCACATATTTTGAACCATTGCCTTGTGGCATCATGTCAGCCTTTCAAAACAGAAAACACAACCTCTATGTAGTGAAACAAGAACCCTCTTCACACCATCAGTCACATCTCTCTAACACTAACATCATTGTTGGGATGAGTGACACATATTTTTTTTTATAGAGTTCAATCATTTATTTAAACAATGATATGCTCTAGTTCAATGTTTGATTCAACCTCTGGTACATCAGAAAATGAAAGGACAGCTTTCTCATTTAAAGTGATTAAAATGTCATGGAGAAGGAATTAACCTCAACTGTAGGCGCCAGCTTGACAGAGATGCTGCCAGCCGACAGACCGGCTGAAAAATGTGCCTCTATGATAAGAACTGTGAGCCTGACAGAATGTAGGTCAGTGAGGAAATGGAGGTCAGAATCATTCAATGTGCATACAGAGAATGTAAACCTGTAAAGGTACTTTGATCTATTTTATTAGACTCCTTTACATTGCAATTAGGACATTAGCATTTGACCTATTTTAATTCCATTGTTGTGTTTTTATTTCTGTAAACTTACAATTTTAGCAGTCTTTGTTTCTTTTGCACTCCTGGCTACCTGAGGGGGGGAATCTTACCTTAAATGACCTCTCCTGAGATCTCTTGTGGAGTTATAGGCACATATGTTGGCTTATAAGTAACAAGAAATTGCAATACAGAAATACCAAAGACATGATTGAGGTCATTTATAAACAATGCCACGATTATATAGTTTGTACACCAGAAAGTACTGATTATTTAGTTTCATTTAAGCAAAAAAAATGTCACGTTCAGTACATATTTTGGTGACAAATCTTGGCGCCCTGTGGAGTTTTCTTGCGCACAAACAGAAGTTATGTTTATGTTATTGTTATTCACCAAAAGACATTGTGTGTAAAGCCAATCTTTGAATACTGAATATGATTTTACATTGTTTATATTCTTCTTCCCTGCCTTTGCTGGAGCCTCTAAAATTTAAACTCCAGTACATATATACAGTATGTTACCTCTTACAAACTTTATTCTCTATATTCATTTAATATGTATGCTTGCTTGTATTCTGACAAGAAGACTCTTGAGGTTACACCTGCATTTTATTGGAATTAATTCATTTGAAGTATATCAATTGAACAATGTCTCAATTTTTCGTGTTATTACGGCTAAATGACATAATCCTTTTTTCAAGGAACCTTCCTAAGAAATTACATATAAATTCCTTTTTAGGAAATGATTAGGTACTATGGGATCTTTAAAATTAAGCATTACCAAACTTTCTAAAGTTAGCTCTAAGAATGCCTATAAATGAATGTTTATGTTTGTACAGATGGTATCATGCCTCAAGTGAATGTACACTCGTGCACAGAGTTGGTGAGTCACACCAAACTGGGCTCTGAGCCAGCAGATCCTCTAGGCAGCAGAGGGTACACAATGTACAGTCCACATATACAGCCTGCAGACAGAATATGTACATAGGAACATTCTTTCAAAAATGTATAATCAGTTAAACTGAATCTAGCATCAACTTATTGGACACATTATGTTTCCTGTTCTGTTTAGACACTGAGCTTTGCCACGAAGTCTGAGACCAGAGTGCAACGCACCAAGATGACCACTGGGAGGGTGACTGTCTGGGATGTCCTGTTTTGCCAAGGTGACTTATTATGTGACTGGAATTCACTGTCTGAACACTGGTCCTAAAATGACAGGCTTTTATTGTACTATTTTAATTCATCTGTATCTACATTATTGTTGTATTGTCTGTTATTTCATTTCATAGTGTTTGCTCTGATAACTCTATTCATTCAGTTGTTGCATTTTGAAGCTAAAATCTTATGATTACTATATATATTTGTATTACTTTAATGTATCTTTTCAACATTTCAGCTGATTTCATCTCCTACACTTCAACTGGCATTTCAACTCTTTTAAATAAAAGTTCAACTGCTTTGAGCATTTTCAGTCCAGGTGAAACTTAAGCTCATGGTGGTGAATAACTTTCAACTGACACGTCAACTGCTTTCAATACCTTCACTTCAACTGACACATCAAACTCTTTCAGTGCTTCAGCTTCAACTGTAACTCTCTTACAACATCACACAAGCAGAGGATTATCTTGTTGTAAACAAGATAAAATGTTCGTGTTAATCCTTTTTACTGAAACAATTTCAAATGTTTCAACTGCAAATTTTCAGCTGTGAGGACAGGTACATTTTTCTATTTTGTTATTTTATTTGACACTGCCTATTCTGTTAACTACATTCATTCAACTGTTCAAATTTGAAGTCAGAACCTTATGAGTATTCTGTGTGTTTTTATTATATTTCATGTTATCTGGTTGATTATTTTTACCTGCCTCACGCTTGAACTTTGTATTTTGTTATTACTATATAACTGGGTCTGAAACCAGTCTGAAATACCAGGCTATGTTTGTGTGTGTGTGACCTGTGATTACTGTTCACAGTGACACGAACACAGTAACCTCAACTCTGTCTATCTGGATGAGATCACTGTCAAAGTCCCCCAGCAGCTGATAAGTCAAACATTGGTAATAGAAACATGATCTAATCTAATCATGACACTGAAAAACAAAAATGATTTCATAGCAGTCTTGCACCTTGACCTGTATTTCCCATGTTGCATTTTTAGTGCATTATTTTAGCTACTATAAAGTCCTGTTTTTACTGGAATGCTGTCATCAGTTTTAAAAACTGAATAACAGATCAGTTTTTTCACTATCTTCACATGATTTTCTTCTCTAATATGTGGCTTTTCCCTTTTCAACTTTCGTGGCTACTGTACGTTATTCTAATCTTTCTATGACACTGAAGCTTCCTTCTCCTTTTTTTAACTTCTTCAACTTTTTGGTCACATGGTCGCATGCTTCCCATTCAATGATTTGGTCACACAAATGAAGCAAACAGTGTGACTTCTCTAGGAACCTGAAATGCTATTTTGTACAAATAGTGGCAAAGCTAAACTTAGATACACCACAGATACGTACCACTCCTCTGAAAGACGGAGGAATCAGCCCGCAGTAGATGGGAATGAAACAGCTACAGACCAGCGCCTGTGGACAGAGTGCACAGTTAAACCTGCAGAAATCTGTTTCCTGTTGCTTTCCTCATTGTAACAGAGGCATTAAAGACTTCTCCAGATTTAAAAGATAATCATGTCACCACCCCCACATCCTCGCACCTGAATGAGTTCCTCTTTGGAACTAAACTCTGACACCAGCACATTCTCCCCGTCAGACACTCTGGTCAGCGAGACGCACAGCCGTCCTGAGGCCAGGACATGTGCGTCAGAGGGCAGGTCACGATGCAGGCCCAACTTCAGCACCTTGACCAGGTTGAAGGTTGGGTGAAGAGGCCCCAGGTTCCTCTTCCTGGCCTCTTTAGCCACCTCGATCACATCTTCACAGCATTTAGCTAGGAAAGAGAAAGTTTAGAGGTTATAGAACTCTGGGGCTGAAATATCCTACTATAGTTTCATACTCTACACCAGTAACTCCTAGCTACACCCCTGCTGTGAAGATTCCTTGAGATCAATCGACTGCAAACAAAACACGCAACATCAATCAATAGTCACTGCCGCTACCAGGAGTCAGTAACCAATAGAGATCTGGGAAAGCCCTCTTCCCAGCCTAAAGCTTCTTATTGGTCGATACACGTAAGTTGTTCTGGATCTACACGTGTCTACTGATAAGAGACATATGTTGATAAAAGAGTGCCTCTGACTCACACTGTCTACAACAAGAACTGGCATGTTTCCACATGATTCAGTGGTTTCACACTGGTGGTTGACATGTTGAACATACTGTATCAATGGAAGTCAGTATCAGCCTACTCTACATACTCTCTCTATCTGATCAGCTCTGGACTTCTAACTATGCAGTTTTTCTAATCTGATTACACATTAGTTACATCTTCATAGAACTGGAAGTGTAATTATGGTCTTACTAACAGTATTTAATATCTCAATTTGTATTGAATTGAAAAGCTAATAGCCTATTGCAAGAAATACATATATATTCACAAATATATGTCTACATTATTTACTGTATATCCAAATTTGTATTTGTTGGCCGACATGTAAATGACATGCAGTTGATTAAGTATGTTTTGGGCAGCAGGACACTGAGTTTCCCTGAGTTTCATACATGAAAAATATAAAATATCTGAAAATACATTTATGATTTAATGTATTTTGGTATCTTTAAATGCAAAAATACACTCTTTGGTCATTTATGTCCAGAAATTCAACTAAATTCAACATCAACAGCATTTTTCACACTCAATACAACCAAAAACTGAACTGAGGGAAGTTGAGCCCATATTTAAAAAACAAAAATAAAAACAAAAATAATAATGGAGGACTTCCGGTCTGTCTTACTTATGGATGCCTGGCTGGCGAGCACTGAGGCGGTCAGAGCACCGGCGGAGGCTCCGTACAGCTTAGTGGCCCCTTTGATGAGGTAGGGCGCTTTCTCCAGCAGACAGCTGGCAACTCCGACGTGGTAAATCCCCAGGAACCCGCATCCGGCAAAGGACAAGTTCCAGCCGCCGTTTAGATCGAACATGGCCGGGCATGCCCCAGCTGGGGAGCCCTGAGACCGGACAGACGACGGTGTGCGCGACGGCTACGGGGAAACCCCAGCGCTGCTGGTCACTGCTGCTGGTCGGAGAGAAGCGGACTGGGAAAGCCGGCAGGTAAACAGCTGGATCTATAGTGAGGGAGGTGCTACTAATGCTGCCTTCACGTGCTGTCAGAAACATCATAACTCCCATATGAGCGGCCCAATAGTGCGTCTATCGGGAAACGTGCACCTATTTTCACGAAAATAATATGCTGTTAAGTAAAAAACTCAACCAAAAACGCTATTTTGTAGTTACTTCATATATAGACTACAGATATTTTAGTGTCGGTCAAGTGCTAAGCTACAAACGTTTTAATTAATTTTGATAGGTTATCAAGTGACAGGAAGATGTAGTGTCACAGAGTGTCATAATCCTGCCTTTTGTGTCTGTAGACATCGACTAGCCAATAGAAACCTGAATGTGAAGCCACTTCAATACAGTGTCGTTATTACATTATAATGTTTACAACATTCAGATTTACGAGGAACAGTAAAGGCAACAAATGTTACTGAGAGCAGGATTGGTTTGATACATATCTGTCAGCTCTTATTTCTCCACTAGAGCCAATCAACAGCAAGTGGGACAGACAACATGCCGTGACGTCACGATCCTTAAAAAACACAAGACAAAACACAAAACCTTCCTCCTGCTCCTGTTTTCTCTACCAAGCAGTCATTTGCAAAGTTTCT
Organism: Thunnus albacares; assembly: GCF_914725855.1. Lineage (NCBI taxonomy): Eukaryota > Metazoa > Chordata > Actinopteri > Scombriformes > Scombridae > Thunnus > Thunnus albacares. Next base: position 23,077,039 of record NC_058128.1, on the reverse strand, counting down.
ACGTATTTCTATGGTGACCATAGTCTGCTTCTCACCTTTTCACTAGTGTTAAATGAGGACAGAGCCTTACAGAGCAGTGAGCAAGTTATTGATTTTTTTTCAACTTGTCCTCTATTCTTAGTAGACATTCAGCTGCTTGTCGGTGATGATTTATTGTAAGTTATTGGATACTGAGAGAATCATACCAAATCAGTAGATGCAATCTTGACCACTGAAATACTGCATCAAATGAGGACAACTGAGGACACTAATATCACAATAAAACATGAACTAAGAAACATCTTAAACCAATGTCTATTGACCTGTAGGAATATTAAAACATATATATTATAGTGACATCAAGTCAGATAAGGAAAAATATGACTTTAAACTTCTTAGTGTAACATTACTCCATAAGGATTTCATAGGAAATAATAGGGATAATGTATTGAAATACACTATGAGGTCACTGTCCAATATCTTTTTTATATGTTACTGTTACATGTTTGTTTATGTATTTTAATTAATTCAAGAATAAATAGATTGATTAACCTGTTTTAGGGTTGTATCTGAGGGCGGATGACCTCATTCCCATCAGGAAGAGAGAGCTAAGAGAGTTACAGCAGCTTATCTTCATCCTCATTAGGCAAAAAAATTACTTATTAGCACAAACATACATGAAAGTAGAAATGTAATTGCTGTCATATCCACACACAATAAACAGTGACCTGCTTCATCTATGCTTGAATTGAAGTACTGTTATTGACAAAATCTGCTCTGGTCACACAGGCCAAATGATGTTATGTACCTGAGTTATTCATCTTGTAAGTTTATAAGCTGTTATGAGGTCATATTCATTAGGATTTACACGAGCCTATTGTGTTTACATTGTTACTGTAGTCATGTAAAAGTTTTGATGTAGTCCATGAAAGGGAAAACTTGCAGTGGCAATATGTGCCTACATCTGCTCTGAAGTTAGGTTATATTGTAGAGTATTATAGGTTATATAGGTTTATTACAGTGACATTTGGGCAATTATTTACTATTTAGTGTCAGATCCAGTCAAGTCTTTCTTTAGTGTGCAGTCTACAGTTCAAAGCACACATAGCCTATAAGACTATCATAGTGTATTATATGATTACCATAAAAACTATGATAACTACTCATATTGAGTGGGCTAGAAGATTCATAAGACTCTATATGACTATCATTATGATTGCTTCCATTAACTCCCTCTTGATTATGGGTCTGTTATAATACAATATATATACAATAAGAGAATAGGATAAGGATTATTACAGCAGTCTTGGTCATTTTATTTATTGGAGTGTGATGATCTGTGTAGGTGTGTTTGGATACATCCCTCTGCGGGCACGCGCATCCTCGGGCCCGGCAAGAGTGGTCCTGATGCTGGCGTTCGTGCGCGCGCATTACATCACTTCTCTCCGGCGTGATTGGCTGTAGGTCAACTCCTCCGCCTGCCGTGCAGCATCAACCGCCCGCCTCAGCATCCCGAAGCGAGCGTCAGCGGCGTTTCAAACCAACAACCTCATCACCATCATCATCCCCATCATCTCTGATTACTAAAAAAAAAAAAAAAAACCTGTTCGTGTAGGTGTGCGTGTTTTCTTTTTCTTGCACTGGCGTCTCGTTTCGAGGATGGCAGAGAGCGAGGCAGACACGCCGAGCACGCCGATTGAGTTTGAGAGCAAATACTTCGAGTTTGATGGAGTGCGGCTGCCGCCCTTCTGCAGAGGGAAGATGGAGGAGATCGCCAACTTCTCCCTCAGAAGTAGCGACATATGGATTGTCACCTACCCCAAGTCAGGTAAACACACCTCTGCGTCACCTCCTGCACGGTGCTCGCTGTGGTTTCTTGGCCGGTGTTCGCTGTCTGCTGCAGAGGCGGCTGCAGGCTTCCCTTGTGGATATCAAAGTTTCATGATATGAAACACTGAACGACCAAAATTTACAGCCAGTTGAGTCATATGGTTCATTTTGCAGTACATATAGGTCACTTTCATCATTAAAGTTGCACATTAGGTCATGCTTCATATTTAATAGCACTGGGTGGGTCACAATTCTATCATAGTTATCTAATATCTGTGTTTATATCGCGCTTGTGCAACACTACAGTATTTTACAGGCCTCTATCAAGCTTTTACAAGCAGCCTGTATTTCATAATCAGAAGCCAACAAAAATGAGTCAAAGTGAAGTGATTAATGTCTGGCTGTAGTGAATCAGTTAGCCTGCACATCGCGGCCATCCACCTTCATCACACGCGCTTTTGGACACAGATGGAAGTTGATGTTTACATCCAGCTTCAGTGTGGTTGCGCAGCGCTGCTGCAGGCTGGCTGCCGTGCGCGGTGCCCTGCTGTGCGCTGGGTGGGTCCGGTCATGTGACGGCTGGTGGGCAGTTGGAGCTCTCTGTCATTGCATGGTGAAGGGCAGAGTGACTTTTATTATTGTCATGAGAATGGTCTTTCTCGCCGTGGTTCAGCGTCTTAGCAGCATGCATGACGACACCTGTTAATAATGGAAGAAAGTGAAGTATGCATAGAGATGGTTATGATCAAATAGGGACGTTTATCAAGAGGAAACTATAACTGATGTAATTTTCCTCTCAGGAGAATCTATCATCACTTAAATTAGTTTAATGAATCTTAATTTATATAATTATACCCTAAAGATTATGTATGCCTTAGGCTACAGAAGATTGGTGCATCTGAATCCATTTCCATTACATGACATACATAGTCTATATGCACCAGATGTTTCCCTAATTTTAATTTTATAAGATTCAATCTACAACCCTAAATATACTGTACATTCACCAGGGTCCTATCATCCTATCATGGTCATTCTGTCTATGGCACAATAACATTCATTTCTATCCATTCATGAAATGACAACTGTGGTTAAATATGTTTTGGGCAATAACAACAGATTAGAAAGATTTTTGCTCATAAAATATCCTTGTGCAGTTGAAATGAGCATTTATGAGTAACAAGTTTACCTTGAAAAACAGACAAAGCAATGCCTGATAAATATGTTGTGGCAATGCCAGCAGCCTAAGGGGTTTGAAAACCATGCCAAAAATAAAAGAGAGGTCAAAGGGTTTAATCGAGTTAAAGCAGCACATGATTAAGTTAAAGCTCATGGTGAAAGGGCTCTACTAGAACAATAAATAAGTGTATGGGCTCAGATGCATGAAAACATTGTGTATGCAGATGTTGGCAAGTGAATCATCTAGTGTAGCTGCACCATACTGCAGTACACATTCTGTTATATGACACTGTGAGAGAAATCAGGATCCAAACTCTCCTGTGTGTAGTGGACCGTGCTGCTTCCTGTTTAGGTTTTGCCCTGCAAGCATAGATTTATGCTGCATCTTCGCATTTCATCCACAGAAGCCTTGTGCTAGCTGTACACGGTCATGATTAATTCAGACTCTCCTGTAACTCACTACCTTTCGTGCTGACTGTGGCAAGACATAAATAAACTGCAGAATGAGTTACTTTTTTGTGAAAGTCTGTCACGAATTGCAAAATCCATGGAAGTTTTGCCATCAATGCAACATATCCTCGCTGTTGTCTCATATATATCCTACAAAAGCACAAAGAACTGTTAATTATGTTGACATTTTGGAGGTCTGTATTTTTCAGTCCTACCAGCTGATTCTGCAGTTATGCTCAGGAGTTGGTGGAGACCAAAAACAGTGTCTGTGTCTGCTGCTAACACCTCAGCCATGACAACTTTATGTCGATGATGTGTTTTCAGCTTGTTGTGTTGCCCGTGAGTGGCCAAAAAATCAGGACACAAAATGCAGATCTCCTTCATGAAAGTTGACTACAATGACCTCCACAACCTCATGTTCCGTTTTGTTGCATAAAGGTCACGCTACTTGTTGTGTTGCCACTAAACATTGGCACTGGATGTAAATCGTGTCCTTAGCCGCATTAGTTGCATTGTGGGTAATGTAATGTAGGCACCAGGTCCTGCTACATTGATTTTGATCCTTCAAAACAATATTCATGAGTCCGACAGTGTTATTGGAGTATTCTCATAAGGTTATGTAAAATCTTATGGTTGAGGTTTAATACATTCTGTTGATGTTTCAGTGTGATGCTGATGTTGTTTGCTTAATGTTAAACATGTCCAAAAGACACCTTATAACTAACAGACTAAAGCCCACGAGAAGCATGTTTCAGCTTTAACTGAACTTTTTTGGTAATACAATTGAACTCAGTAAATTCAGTCCATCTATCTTTTATTTAGCTTGGATAGAAGTAGCTAGGTTGTGAAATGGCCCGAAATTCAGAGAACACACCCAACCCAATATATTACATTATAAATAAAAGATTCAGATTCAGACGTTCCAGGGAGATGGAGGTCCATTATGAAGGCTGTTTTTTCAAGGTTCCTGTTTGGGTGATCAGGGCTTAAAGTATGAAACACATCAGTATGGAAACAGGCACCAAGAACACTCGCTTTCATAACTTCATCACAGCAGGATCTGGAACGTCCCCTCACATTTGTAGACAAAAACAATCAATGCCTGATCTGAACTTAATGTTCTTTCTGACTGCAGAACCAGCATGGAACTGGCTTCTGCTCTGTTTGAAGCTGTGTACACTACACATCAATGTTGCTGTGTTAATCCTGGTTATCTTTATGCTCGACCTTTAAAGGACCTTTTTAGATGGAGACAAATGTGTCTTGTGCTGGAAACCTTTCAAATTAAATAGGACGTACAGAAGGAAATGCGCCAAGCTGTTAACAGGGCTGTTTGTCTTAATTTATGACAAGGTGACATTTTGGAATGACAACAGTGATGAATTCTTTTATAGGCTAAGAATTTTGCTATCCCTTTTGCACAATGGAAGTCAAAAGCAACCTGAATTTATAATTTCCCACTCTCTCATTTCCTTCCTCTTGCTCTGTGTTGGTCTTCTGGTGCAGAAAGCACGTGGCAGGCCACATGGTAGGGATGCTGCATAGCTATGATGCTATTGGTTCACATGTGCTATTCTTGGCCAATGGGAGTAGCAAGATTCTATAAACCAAGAGAAATGTGTTGGGTGCAGTGTGTGTGTTGGGTTTAGAAATGTGGGGTTCTATAGCTTTACAGTTTATGATGGCAATGCATCTATGACTGTTGTGACATCAACCATGCACTCAATCACGTTTCCCTGCAGGTACTATATCTCTGCACTGCACTGCACTGCACACACATATAAATCACTTAAGGTCGGCATAATCAGAAGCACCGACAGAGGTGAGATCATCCTCTGCTCAGAATACATGGACCTTTATCAAGTCTGAGAAAAAGGTGTGGTACTTTATCAGACAGTGAGGTTCTAATGAAAGATACTATCAAGTTGGATGCAATGTTTTTGGAACTTGACCCATATTAGGGCTATAATGAGGCTATACTAGCCTCAGGAGGCTTTACAGTCTGTACAGTAATATAACATCCTCTATCTTTACACCCTTGATTTGAATAAGGAAAAACTCCCTTAAAGACCTTTAACAGGGAAAAAATGGAAGAAACCTCAGAGAGAGCAACAGAGGAGGGATCCCTCTGCCAGGATGGACGGATGTGCAATAGATGTGTGTACAGAATAGACCATGAAAGCACTATTACAGAAATACAGCATGGACAAACAGGATGACAAAATTATAGATGGATTTATAATCAAACTTTATAAAGGTAATACAAATATTGAGATAAAGACCAACTCTGTACAAGAAAGGGGAAATATAATCAGGCATTTTGAAAAACTTAGGTAAATCAAAATTCAGTGATACCATGTATTTTATCAAAATTTAATAAAAAGCATCCATACAAATTCTAATAATGTAATAATATAATAATGTTAAACAGTCCTAATGTTTACTGCTTACATGTGACACCCAAACTTTATATGTGAATGTTGAACATGTCATTCCAAAACAGTGAAGCACTGAAATGCTGCTATACAACTTTCTACAGCTGGAACCTGGCTGCAGGGATTTGCTTCCATTCAGCCGCAAGAGTATTAGTGAGGTTCAACACTGATGTTGGGTAATAAGAACTGGCTTACAGTTGGATGGGATTGACGTCAGAGCAGTCAAGTTCTCCCACACCAAACTGTTCAAACAGTTTATTCTTCTTTAACCAAACTTTACAGTTGCCTATGCATACAGGCAGGTAGCTTTTACCAGTCATCCACCTGATGCAAGTATAGTTTTGAGGTACTTGTACTTAACTTGAGTATTTCCATTTAATGCTACTTTATACTTCCACTCCACTACATTTCAGAGGGAAATATTGTACTTTCTACTCCATTACATTTAATTGACAGCTTTAGTTACCTTTCAGATGAAGATTTGACACAATGGGTAATATAACAAGCTTTTAAAATACAACACATTGTTGATGAAACCAGTGGTTTACAACCTTTTTGGCTTTTGACATCTTACAAAAAGCAGTGTGTAGTCGGGGTCACATTTCACATGTCTATGAGTTGTTAACAGCTCCACCAAATAGTGATTTTTCCCTCTAAACTTCTCACATGCTTTCATTTCAATAAATGTTCAAATGATTGAAAATTTCACCAAAAATCAAAGATTGGAGAAAAAGTCCAAAAACTGAAAACAGATTTGTGTATCAGAACAATCTATTCTACTGCAAATGTTTGTCAATGGAGACTGCATGGCTACCCACTTCATTTTATGCACCTGTTTGCAAAGGATGTGGCTGAGACACCCATTATTTCGAAAGACTGCCAAAATCACTCCCTCATTCACTCATTCACTATGCCTTATATAATAGACACTTAATAGTTAACTCAATGGTGAGCAATAAATTGAGATTTTAGACATCATTAAGCATTATCACTGTCAGCTGTTGCATCACACAACAGTCATTTTTGCATCTATAAAATGTGAGGCATTGCATTGTGGAACTGTTAGCAGGAAGTAGAGTGCATGCCATGGACACTACTTTTATTTGTTACATTATCACATTTTTTGAGAACACTGTATAATGGATATAATAACACACTTGAATAAATTGGCAGGGAGTAAATACAGTGCTTTATATAGAAAATAGGGAGTGATTTTGGATACAGACATGATATAGGAGTAGTCTATCTTGCATGGAAACTCTTTAAGGGTTGATTGGTTGATAGCTTGGTTTAGACATCCTCTGCACTTAGTGTCCTTTTTATTTCTGGCCTCAATATTTTTGGATGTTATTTGGATTTGTAAGCCACAGCTGATGTTTTTCATGTGTCAAACACAACTGGACCCTTTCATGAATGCAAAATACATTATAACTGGTACTAATGAGGAATAAAAGGTTACTGAAAGCTTTTTCAAGAAAGTCTTTGATACATGATATATTTGCATCTTATTATTTGTACTTCAGTGACAGCATGCGGCCAGCCCGAGGCCAGGCAGACACACATCTTCCTCCACTCAGTGTTTTTCACTTCACTGATTTCTGCAGAACACTGGCAAGCTTTCAGGTTGATGGCTTATTAAAAAGCCAGCATGGCTGCGTTGATCAGACTCTGATAAAACCCTGAGCTGTTACCTTTCTCTCAGCTTAATGCAGTGGTGTCCTTCAGGTGTCACATGGAATGGATCTGATAGCAGCCTTATTAGACTCCTGTTTTTCCAATAGAAGCGTGTTAGATGTCAGATTAGACTGGCACATTCAAGCATATCTGCAAACCAAAATGAGTCACAGGGACACCACAGAGAACATTGGCATGGCAACAAATAACCCAGTATTATGATGAGAAAGATTCTGCTTTCTTACTGACGTTGCTGGGTTTGATCAGTAACTGTTGGGAGGAGCAGCAGATATGGGATTTAAAGGCTGCAAGACTGAATCACCAGAATGACTGAAAAAGTGGGAAAAATAAATAAGTTATTTACTGTCATCAACACCTATTGCCACATTACCCTTTAGCAAGGCATACACTGTATACCTGAGCTGCTGAGTGGTCAAAAGTAGAACACTGTAGTAGTGTTCTCTTGATTAAGACCTCAATGGGCCACTTCAGTCTCCAAGGGCCTTAACCTGTAACAATACATGTTATTATGTGTGTTTTGTAGCCCTGCTTGGTTGATATTTCCCTCTTTTACCTTTACAGTATGTTTAAACCTGTATGAATTTATTTCACTTGGGAACAATTCAACAAGCTGAAAACATGTGACATACAGTATTATCAGCACCTTATTTTGGCTAAGGCTAACACATAGGCAAACAATTACAACATAAAGTCAATGCTGAGCAACATTAGCATCAATTTGAAGTCATGTTTCTGTTCACCTGATGAATATAGATCCAATATTCACTCTGGTTTGGTCTCCACCAACTCAAAAATATCTGTCTCTGTTCCACTATGTTTACAACTTTGTCTGCTGTTTGTTGCTGGGCAGGAAGCGTACAGTGGGTTTATCAGAGCCAGGGAATCAGGCTAATTGTGCAGAGTTTGCAGGCTGCAAAACCAAAACAATGAGCTAACAGAGGCTAAAAGGCTCCATGAAAAATGTGAAGTCAGGTGATAATTCTCTGTAGGTTTGTCGCTACAATTGAAATCTTTTGATTCACTCATGGTCGTTTGATCCATTTTTGATATAACAATGTTTATTAGTGCAGCTTAAACCATAGTTTAATCTCAGATGATTGATATCTTTCTCTTGTTGCTTTTTTCAATAAAATGAAAATGCACTGTACATGGGTTTGATGTCCTGTGCTGCAAGATTTCTCTTCATACCCACATTACTTTGATAACAGATTTCTCACAAGATTTCTCTTTTTTTATTATTATTATATGCATCACTTGTGTGGACAGCAACCACTTTGTTAGTTCTCTTTTCGCATTCTCAATTTCATGATAGTCCTCTGGCTCTCTCCTCTCTCTTTGTAGGCACCAGTCTACTTCAGGAGGTTGTGTATCTTGTGAGTCAGGGAGCAGACCCAGATGAGATTGGCCTTATGAACATCGATGAACAGCTGCCTGTCTTGGAGTACCCCCAACCTGGCCTGGACATCATACAGGTAATGTAACTGAAGTCAGGTTAGCAATCATTAGTTCTTTAAGGCATGTAATCATTTTAGAGCTGTAGGAGGCCTGAGTCTGTGGGGCCTTTTAGATTTAGATGTACTATCTGGAAAAATGACAGACGTCTGCATTGTTGGTGGTATACCTGTTGCTGGTTGTAGCAGCATTACAACAAATCAACACCTTGTTTAGATGTGAAACATGAGAGGATGCTGGAGGCTGACTCTTACACCACTATCATCAAAACAAGGCTGACCTTGCTTGCAATCACAAGGACTGTGTGTCCATTTGCTGAATGAGAATGGGGAAAAAAAGAGCAGCACTGCATTATTAAGCAGAAGTATAATACATGTCAACTTTTTTAATCACTTTGAATTGTTTTATTTACTATAAGCCACCCTCCACTCTGGCAATGTGTGAGGCTCTTGTTTGCATGGGAAAGATGGGAAAAGATTTCTTTATAGCTGGTGGTAATCTGGAAGTCCCCTTTCCCACAGCAAATGTAAAAAAATGTAAAAATGTGAAATCGATTTTACACATAAAAGTCAGTATACATTTCATAGGGACTGTGAAAACAGTTGTATAATGTCTTCTGTGCCTCTGGGTGAGCAAATTGAAATAACTCTGATTATGTCATGAGGGTTATCTCAGATTGGGCTTGGGGACAAATTTATAACAGAAAGCCGGAAATACAATTTAGAACTGTGGGATTTGAAAGATGTGGGCTTTTACCAGGCCAGGAGGGCAGTAATATTAAAAGATGCTATGGGAGATGTGGAATCCAGCGTTTTTAAAGTTTGACCCATAGGGACTAAAAGTCAGGATATCTCAGTGTCTGCTGGTTCATGTTCAACCTTTTTTTTTAAAAAAAATCTGTCACAGGCAAGTCCCACAACTTCCAGCCCAGTTTTCCTCTGAATACAGCCTTATAGTCATACTGGATGATTCCTCACAATTTATGTCCCATGAAGTGCCCATACAATTGACTACATATCATAAGAATGTACTCATTAAATTTAAACTGCTGACAGTCACACAAACAGGACAAGCATATTCATTGAGTGAAAAAGTTTTCCATGAAATCAAGCAACAGATTACATATATATGAGTTTCTTGAGCAGATAAATTAAGAGACTTCTGACACACCAGACCATTCTGTGGGCTTGATAAGTGAATAACTCCTTTGTGTTTCCATAGGAGCTGACGTCCCCTCGTCTGATCAAAAGCCATCTTCCCTACCGATTCCTCCCCACAGCCATGCACAACGGAGAGGCCAAGGTCAGCCATAGCTTTTTATTGCAGAAGTTTTCAGATGATGATTGTTGTTGCCGTTATCTTGGTGTCACATATTTACAATAAGTCAACGTATTTATTTATGATGATAAACTTATTGATTTGGAATATCTTGAAAAAACACTGGACCTTAAAACAGGAACAGTGGAGCCAAGAAGGTTTAAAAGTAGCAAAAAACAAAAAAAACCAACCATGTTTTTACTTCAGCTTGGAGTGACAGTTGTTCTGTGGGGGAAGGAGGGGTTCTGCATTTCTACACCACTTATTAAGTCAAGAAACAGCCACCTGCACTATAGATCAATTAGACTGAGGGTGCTATGGAAACCAAGAATACATCAAGAATAGTATATTGCAAGAAAGTTTCAGAGTGACAGAGACACAGAGCATCTCTGTAACCATAGTAACTTACTCTCACTCCTGCCTGCAACTGCACAGCGCGAGAGGAGCGGGAGAGATGCTGTGCTGCTGCCAGAAGAGTCACTGACTGAGATTATTCTGAGCAGCATGCATGGGCATACATTACAATACAGATTTATATTGATGTATATTTCTCGCTTTCCCCCTAATGGTCTGAATAACTCACTGCTGCATGGTGCTGCTGTTGTGCTGTGCTGCTCTGTCTTATCTGTCCATGCGCTCTCAGTGTCCTCTTTTCATGCTGCACCATTATCAGTTACAATTTTGTTTTTCACTGTGTGAGAAAATAGAGGCATGAGTCTCACAGTCAATGCATGAGAGTTGGCAGCCCTGAAAACCAGGCTAGTCAGTTTTAAATTATAGATAACATTCTCAGTCCAGGTATAATTTCAAACTAGCCATACTAGCTAGTTAGCTAGCAAGGTTTCCAAGCTAGCCTGCTGACTGTCCAACATCATGAGAGCCAAGATGACTGAAAAATATAACATTTAGATTTAGATTTTGACCCGCTGTTGTTCTTTGCCATTCAAATTTGTCGGTTAGCTAACTTGTGCTTAAAAAATTAAACTAACACCACACACAGGAGCTGTAGCATGAAAACCATCTTAGCAAAGCAGAACCAGCAGCTTCATGCTGTGTCTAAACAGAAAGCATTTCAGTCATGTCTTTCAGTCGTCTGTCTCACATGTGTCTGTAGACACACCGTGTGTCAGTGAAAGTGGAAAGAGCTTGACTCAAACAGCATTTGTATAGTAACCCCCAAAGAACTGTGAGATTTTGGCATAGACTAAAAAATATGGACGTAGTCACTGTGACGTCACCCACTGGTTTGTGAACTGCTGTTTTGAAGCCTCGAGTTTATCGATTTGACCATCACCATCTTGGATTTGGCGGTCGCCATGTTTGATTTTTGGAGCCAGAAGTGACCATATTTGGACAAGAGGGTGGCGCTGACCATAGTACTAGCTGCTAACTTGGTTAACACGGTGCATTTACAATCTGTGGTTAACAGTGATAATGCTAGGACAGGCCTAAAACCGTTAAAACAAAATGCACTCACTAGAAAAACTGATCTGACTCACTGATGGGTCTTTTATTACAACCAAACACCGAACAAGACTTTTTTTTAGGCAACCACAATATTACGATTAACTTTAGTGAAATGAAAACACACTGTGAAATAGCAGCAGCTACGCCTATACGTTATGGTTACGTTACGTAAGCAACGTTGTTGCCGTGGTAGCGACTTGTCAATCACAAAATAGCCACGCCCTAAAGCATACGCTGCTTTATTGTCTATTTTACTCTAAATGGGGCCATAATTCACAAAATGAACATCATGCTGTATTGAGGAAGAACTGAAACTAGCGATTGAGACCATACACTCATTAGGAAACAGTTTACTGAGGTAACAAATCAAGAGAGAAGTAGGGTAATTTTCTCATAGACTTCCATTCAAGCGGACTTCTTTTTGCAACCAGTGGAGTGACGGTCATTAGATAGGATGTCGGTTTTTGGCACTACGGCATTGGCTGCATTTTTCAGCCCCGGAGGTTGCTGCTTGGATTTTGGTGTAGTGGCCACAGTCGGAATTGCAGGTCACCTGACATGCTCTGGCTACAAAAGATTTTTTACCACATACAGTACAATTGATTATAAAATAAATGGCTGAGCCACACAAACACTCTAGTATGACTCTTGTATTATCACAATTTGAACCTTAGGCCCAAAAAATTTTGAAAAGTCTCTAAGAGCTGTATCGGTAAATTATTTTCATGCCATTCATGTGTGTGAGGAGCCAGCAGGAAGTCAGCTGGCTTGCTCGTGCTCTATGGGCCCAACAAAGTGAAAGCCTTAGAATATTTGAAAAACTTTTATTGAAATGAATGCTCTTGGAACACAGTGTTCAGTTCTCTTAATGCATCCATCATTGCTTAATAGCAGTCTCAAAACCGAGTCCTGCTTCATTTTACTTTGATACAGATCCAAGCACAACTGAGTGGAAAATCTAAGCATAGAAGACATTCAAATAAAAACACACAAAGGACAGGGTCCATTGGGATCGGGTAGATAATTCCACTTTATTTCAACTGGGGTTTTTGTGGCTTTGGGCATAGTTTCTATTTGTCGCTATGCCACCAAGTTAATTGCTGAGCTCTGGGAAGGTAGCTAAAAGAAACTTTCAGAAACAAAAGCTGGTCCCATTAAGGTCAAGCTAAACAAATATTTGTTCCTTAAGAAGCTCTGCCACCAAACTATTTGTTTGGTCTCCAAAATGCAATCTGAGACAACATCAACCATCAGTTCAGATCAATAACCAAAGTTTACAACAGCATATCATGGAGCTAATATTATGTATCTACTGTGACTATAGTGAATACAGTTGTGGCTCTTTTCTAGGTGATCTACATGGCTCGTAACCCTAAGGACCTGGTGGTGTCCTACTACCAGTTCCACCGCTCTCTCAGGACCATGAGCTACCGGGGAACCTTCCAGGAGTTCTGCCGGCGCTTCATGAATGACAAGCGTACGTATGTAGGTTACTGGAGTAACACTGTGATCTCTCATCCAGTTCAGTTCACTGAACTCCTGTACTGTCTGCAGACTATTAAAAGTTCATCCAGCTCTCTTTCTCTTCTTTGTCTCTCTCCCTCTCTTTTGTAGTGGGATATGGTTCCTGGTTTGAACATGTTCAGGAATTTTGGGAACATCGTATGGACTCTAATGTCCTCTTCTTGAAATATGAGGACATGTACAAGGTAACATAGATGTAGATCATCACTGTCTGCTGTGTTTTTTTTAGCCTTTGTGTGCAAACTGTTATCTTAACATTGTGAAACTCCAGGTCATAACCCATTAGTCTGGCCCCTGTAAAAATTGCTACTGACAGTTTGGTGCAATTTAGATAGGAAAAGTAAGCGGAGCTGCTGTATTGATGGATGTGACTGTGTGTGCTGTGCAGCTCTCTGCTGGGAAGTTCTGAATTATAGTATAATATAATATTCATTCTCATATCGTTTTCCATGCAGCCTTCATACATCAGTGAACCAGTGTTCCGGCAGACAGAAAGCTATGGCAACTGAATTACTATGGAAGCAAATTGGCTAACATGGTCACTATGCACACTTGCTGCCCATCTCTATATGTAGAGTTACATAAAATTGTTGTAATGTGAGGAAAGGTGCTTGTCGCGACCACACAACAGTGTCAGTCAGGGTTTACGCTCATATGAGAGCTTTGAGTCTGAACTGAAATGGAAAAATTCAGGACTGAAACTGAAAAAGGGAAGAAAAGTGGAGAATATTGTAATCAAATGTCGCGGTCTTGTATTTATTGTAGTTTTACTGTAGGTTTTGCCTTCGAGGTAATTTTTGGTTTCAAATTTGTTTGTTTTTTTCACTTCAAATTGAACTTTTTCTTTTTTGATTCTTGGGAGATTTTGTTAAATTGTTAAGAAACAAATCTAATCTCATACTTTTTTTTTTTTTTTTACCTGTATTTATACACTGAAGGGACTTTATGAGCATGCATTCTCTTCACCCTTAAACACTTGCTTTTACTGTGCTGTCATTGACATGTTTTTGTGGACAAATATAGTTTTTGCCTTGCTAGCAGTGAGGCCTAGAGATGGCAATATTACAATGTTTCCTGTTCCTGTTACATTTCAAACTTCTCTAAATCTAAAGGACTGAATTATTTTAGTTAAATCTCAGTTGACTCTCATCATGAAGCAGTAATAGTAATAATAATGAACTTTATACAGCACCTTTCAAAACAAAGTTACACAGTGCTTTACATGGAAAAATCAAACGTGATGATATAAAAGCATATATGACTTTGTCAAGATCAACACCAGAGAGCAAAGATCTGTTTTTTTGATGCTCAACTGATGGAGGAAGCATGATGCATGAACACTCGTGATTGTTAAACAAGAGGTCGCTGTGTTGAAAAGACAGTTTGAAAATTATTGGACTGACACCCGTTTGGATTCAGTTTTGACTCATATAAAACTGCTCTGACTTGGACTTCGACGTTATTTGATATCATTCTCTTGAAGCACCACCAGGCCAAAACTTTCACTTGCAAACAAAAGAATTTGCATCATCACCATTATATCTTTATCATGTCTAATCAGGAGGTTGACTTTCAATTTTCTGAGGACATTTGTACTCCGAGGGGTCATGAGAATGTTATTTCATACTATTAACAAGACAAGCTAAGTTTCTTGAAATCAAAAGACATTCTTAGAAATTGTCAGAAACAGTTGACCTTCTTTCGTCATAACAAGCTCATTTTCCTCTCGACCACAGGAGATCAAAGGTTGCTATATTGAGGCCAGGACTGAGACAACATGAGGTTATATATGTGAAGACGTTACATGTGTGTCCTCTCTGGTCCCCTGTAAAAGTTATATAGATAAGATATTCACATGTAGATGCTGCATATTACAGCCTTAGTCTGCTGTGGAAAAATGTCTTGCTTAAGGGCAACTTGACAAGTAGGAATAAGGTTTGTCATTCAGTTTTTCTGCCTCGTTTTCCTAGATTCTAGGAAACAGAGAGATCATGATTGTCAGAGACTAGGCATGCCAAGGAATCTTCTCTTTTTTACCTTTTTATACCAGAGCAAACATATTTCCTCCCAAATTTAAGCCCCTTCCTCAGCATTGTTCGTACAGCTGTAACCTGTTTAAATCTTCCGGTTGCTCCTCTATACTTCTTTCCATGTGACGTGGCAGACACATGTATCCCAGCTTTTGTTCAGAACATTATTGTGTAAAACTTTCCAGTCAAAGAAAAACCAATGCTAAATCAATATTTGCTCTTTGCTTTGCCAAAGGTCCCTTTTTACATTATCTGGTCTTATCACATTTACAAGGCACAGACTCACACATGTCCTCTCCTCTGCAGACAGGCTTTTCTTAGAATAGATTTCTTAGAACTGAAGTGAGATGCTCAGTGTACAAACAAAATGCTCTTGTAAAAATGTTGGTTTAGACCATTGGTTTTAGAATGACTGTAACCAAACCTTCCTGGTTGAGTTTGTACTGTTCAATTTATTTACATGCAAATAAATATGAATTTCCACAATTTTAACCAACATGAATCAGGTCTTTTACACTGACCTGGTTGGTTCTGTTACAATGTATAAATCACCTTTTCCACTTTAAGGCTGTAGATCAGTGACAATGACAGTTCCGGGATGCTTAAAGAAAATAGATATCTAACTTACGTTGCAAAAAAACTATTGTATCGTATTTCTCTACCTCATTGTACATAACTTACTCTGCACCAACCGGCAGACAGACAAAGTTAGCAACTAGCTGGAGAACAAAATGGAGCATTTAGCAGCTAAAGAGCCAAATATCCCCCTCAGGAATGGATGTAGACAAAACTAGAGCAATAAGGAGAGTGAATATTGGACTTACATTCATTAGGTCATTAGTCACAACAACTTTATAAGACCATGTCAATGTTGTATTTAGAGCTTGTGTTGTCAAGTGTTTAAAAAGGCATTATTGCTGTTTTAAAGGAATAGATCAACATTTTGGAAAATACACTTTTAGCTTTCTTGCTGACAGTAAATGAGAAATGATTGATACCACTCCATTGAACCTGCAGTGTGGAACTTTTACATATAAATCAACATCTGTTACATTCAAGCCCTTGCCAGACGAGTCCAGACAATGCCGATTAAGCCTATCACCCCTAGATAAATCTATCTGTATTTCACCATATACAGAGTTTTTAAATCTCATGTCGGGCGCGACCAAATATGTTTTTGAGCTGGTGGACCATCAAAACATATCCGTTTTTACTGGCCCTCTCTGTGTGCCTGTCATTCGGGGTGTGCATGAGAGCGTGCTGCATGCCTGTGTCAGGCTGGCCGATTCAGACCAAATCAGACTGTGCAGCACAGCACTGCAGGGTTGACATGTGGACATGTTTATTTGGGCTCTAGAATGTAACCGTTGTGAAACAATCAGAAAATAATATTTTATTGATCTGATTCAGCGGCTTAATCACTGCTCCCTCTCTTCATTCACTCTCATCTTTTTAAAAATGAGTCGGAAACCGAGAGAAAAGTCTAACTTTATTTTTAACGTTATCAAACAAAGAGAAATATCCTCCCCTGGTCCTAGTAATGACTTTGTACTCAGGCAATCACAGCCAAGTGCCCTCCTCTACTCTCACTGCCAGAAGGGGGGGATAAGAGTCCCGCACTCCAGCTTTAAATTTAGTAAATTTGGAGCTACAGCCAGCAGCCAGTTAGCATATTTTAGCATAAAGACAGGAAACAAGGGGAAACAGCTATGCTGGCTCTGTTCAAAGATAATGAAATATCCGGCTACCAGCACCTCTTAAAAATGAACACCTTTGTTCAATCGATTCAAAAACCAAAGTGTAAAAATTAAAGACATTCCTGTCAGCCTCAACTATTTTGTGTTTGGTGCTAATTAGCAAATGTTAGTATCCTAACACTGTAAGATGGTGAACATGGAAAACATTATACCTGCTAGAGCATGTTAGCATTTATGTTAGCACTTAGCTTAAAGTCCTGCTGTACTAAAAAGGCTCAGAGCTGCTGGAGTGGTTGTGGTGTTGTTTTCTTGTTCCATCATTTGTATAACAGTTTTGGGTCAATATCTATCTGAACCTGCCTTGCACACACAGACACATATCCTACACACACACACACACACACACACACACACACACACACACACACACACACACACACACACACACACACACCCATGTGCAAACAGACATGTGTACAGTATATAACCCAGGGCAGTAAACTGATAGCTTATATGTTACTGTTCCAAGATAATGTATTGTCCATACAAAGCTGTACATTTTGTCCTACAACTGTCATGTCTGCAGTCAATGTTTCTCAACTTTATGCCATATAGATTGTGTAAGAACAGGGAACTGTGTGTTCACTATGTGTTCATGTGCCATATCCTCTCCCCTCCCCTCCCCTCCTCTCCTCTCCCCTCCCCTCCCCTCCCCTTCCCTCCCCTCCCCTCCTCTCCTCTCCTCTCCTCTCCTCTCCTCTCCTCTCCAGGATCTGGGGACGCTGGTGGAGCAATTAGCCCGGTTCCTGGGTGTTTCTTGTGACAAAGCTCAGTTGGAGGGCATGGTAGAGAGCTGCAACCAGCTCATCGAGCAGTGCTGCAACTCAGAGGCACTGTCCATTTGCAGGGGTGAGTGGGAGAGAAGAGAGAAGAGGAAGAGGGAAACAGAAATAGAGAAGAAAAACACGAGACTGCTCGGATTCTCTGGTCTGCTAACCGGGCAGAGTTTTGAGTTTCTGGCTCCCTGAGGACCAGCTTGATACTTGTGGGAGAAAGGGATTTTATTGTTGTCGTTGCACTCACGCTGTGGAGAAGCATCTCCAAACCATAACATCAGAATGTGCCTTAAAAGCATTGTTATTACACTTTCACTGCATCTGACGTGTTCTTTTAAAAAAATTTTCCCTTTCCATTAGCATGTTAGCACAGTCTGGTGTTAAACCCTGAAAACCTTTCAATGGATAGTTTTCAGCTGCAAGTGACCCTGACTCAAGTGACATCACCTGAGCCCTTTTAATCGCTATAAAAATTCCACCCTCTAAGTGCTACAACAGGACTGTGAATTCAAAACAGTGCGGAGAAAATGTGTCTAAACTATAAGTTTAAAGGGAATGTGTATTTTTAGTTTCTGTGTGCATATGGCAAACAGAAGAGACACAACCATTTCATTGTTAAACACAGTAAACAAGAAACAGTTCAAGGAAAACATAAAGCTTCCAGGACATAGCCCAGTTTAAATTTTCATGAAAAAGAAAAATCCAATTCCTGATAGCAGACTGGATGAAATCATCACAGTGGTAATGCCAAGTTGAATACATTTGAGAAAAATATACAGCCAACTGAGCAGGATACCGGGAGGAGAGAGAGCACAAATGCGGTTAATGTTCTGCTTTTAGTGCCAGTGGATCAGCCCTGATTCATATCAGTGATCTCATGATATCGACTCAGCCACCAGAGCTCCTCTTACAAAGCTATTTAAAGATGAGGAGGTAGAGAGGTAGATCAGAACTTTTAATACCAAAAACCTATTACAAAGACACTTCGGTGTTATTTTTGATGCTCACCAACTCCCGCTGAATGACACTTGACAAGATATTAACAACACTACAAACTGCAGCCTGAAAAAAGTCAAGCAGGTTGAATCAACACCTGAAAGAGTCTCATGAAAAACCAAACATTATAACCAAACTGATAATGACCTTTATGGCTATTGTACTGTGTTGTACATACAGCATCCCAGTATGAGCTTTGAAGGGTAAGTTCACCCAAATTACACCCCAAAAATATTTTTTTCACTTACCTGCAGTGTTATCTATCCATGTTCATAGTTTTGGTTTTATGTGTCCAGGGTTTGTAATGTCCACCACAATACAATGAAGGGGATTGGATTTTTTTATTTTCTTTTGTGGGGTTCAGTTTTCGTTAAAGACATTTTAAAAATTTAATCAACAACTTCCTCCTCCATAAACAGTGTCACTGCTACTTGTGGATCATCCACAGACCTCACTGTGAACAATTTTGATTGGATCTACTTTCTCCCAAAGAAATAGTCCCTATAAAAACAGCAGTGCTTGGGCTGCTATTCACCCAACTGGAATCTTGGCACTTCTGATATGTAAATAAATTAATAAAAAACTGAAGACTCAGACTAACAAGAAACTCATTGAATTAACTTGCTGTTGTGACTTCCCTATTCAAGTTATCACATGAAGGTTGGTAGTAATACCGAGCCACCTCTTCTGTGGTCACAGACTATATTTGAAGAAGGCAGTTGATTTGTCTTTACTGTTAAAAACAAATTCAAAATGTTATGGTCTTCCCTTAAGTGGCAGTCTTTCTCACTGTAATTACTCTTGAGGCCAAATTTATGATATCTTCAACCTTTCTTTTGAAGCTCACTTGGAAAAATATATTTGTGTACACTGGACAACTACATAACAAGACTAATGAATCTACAGCCATGCTAGCGGCTCTGTGAGATTACACTTAGGCACAGCGGTGCTTTGAGCTAAATGCTAATGTTAGTATGCTAACATGTTCATAATGAAAATGCTAATAATGATGCAAAGCAAGTATAATGTTCACCGTGTTCACAATCTTAGTTTAGTGTGTTATGTGCTAATTAGCAATAAACACAAAGTACAGCTGAGGCTGATGGGAATGTCATTAGTTTTGCAGGTATTTGGTCATATAATAAAAATAAAATATAATAAAAATATAATAAACCAGAGAACTGGAGAAAGTCAAACCTTCACATTAGATGAAAATTCAGAGGAAAGCGAATAAAGTTATTTATCCTAGGGGACACAAATTTGTGCACCAAATTTTATAGTAATCCATAGTTGAGACATTTCACTCAAAACCACAAATGGTGGCGCTAGAGGAAAAGTCAGAGGATCACCAAAGCCATTAGGATTCATTTTCTGAGGATCATGAATGTCTGTAAATGAGTTAATGGCAATTAATCAAGTAATTGTTGAGATATTACAATCTGGGTGAAAGCGGTGGACCACCTGACAGACATTGCCATCCCTAGAGCCAAGTCACTAGCTTGGCTAAAAATCCTGCATCTTTTCACCTTAGATAATACATTACATTTACTGTATTTCAAAAATGTACAGACTGTCCTCCCAAGAAAGACAAGAGCATCAGTTGTTTCTCAAAAACTGATCAAAAACAACACAAACATCTTCAAGTGACAAAGCCCTCTAGTAGCCCTCTGGGAATTATGACTACTGGAGGAAGTATTGTGACATTGTTATAAAGCCACAAAGTCCAAGGGGGGAGGAGGTAGCGGTGGTGGGATGGGTCAACAAAATGTTGGACTTTGACATCGGAGTCAACTGTTCACGTTCTGTGATCTACTAACAGTCAATGTTGGTTTCTTTTAATGACCAATCTTTCCCCATCCTTAACCACATGGTTATCATTGTAATCATAATGGCAAATGTGCCCTATGCCTGTCATTTGAACCCAAACCATGATATTTTCCTAACCCAAATCAACTTGCTGATTTAGATCAAAAAGGGATGCCAGATCAGAAAACCCATAAATGTGTCATTCTGAATGGCTTAATGAATGGTTTAATTTGGAGGAAATATGTTATCTAAGACAAAAGCTATAGGGTGTGCAGCTGCTGGCTCAGAGTGCTGGTAACTTTATTTTTCAATTTCAAGCACAGGTCTGTGGTTTATCTTCAGTAACATGACCACTTTTTTCTGTTGAATCAAAAAAACATACAAAATTCCATTTATATCCATTATATTCTTAGAGACAGACATCTCAAAACCTGGACCGATAAAACCAAAACTGTCTGCATTGCAAGGCACCCCTAAAGATAAGAAATGAAACATGGTTTCATATTTCATCACAATAGAACCTCAAAAATATCAGCATCTCTGACAGTCTCATTAAAAATCAAACTTGACGAGTTTAAAGGAATAGTTTGAAATTTCAGTACATTTTCCCCTGTCTGTACACTAAATATGAAGCTACAGCCAGGAGATGGTTAGCTTAGCATAAATACTGAAAGCAAAAACAGTTAGCCTGGTGTAGTCCAAGGCAGCAAAATCCTTCTACCAGCACCTCTAACACTCACTCATAAATACGTTATAGCTCATTTGTGTGTGAAAGTGTAAAAAAACCCTTTTTTTTGGTAGGAGTGTCATGTGCTGGACTATTTCTTGTTTTTACCTTGAAAAGAGCCCCCTGCTTTTATGCTAAACTAAGCTACCTGACTTTAGCTTCATATTAAACAGATAGATATGAGTGGTTTATCACTCTTATCTATAAGCATATTTCCTAAAATGTCAAACTATTTCTGATTTTGTACTGTGTAGTACATGGTTCTTATTCTCTGGAACAGCTGTAGGGATCAATGAGTTTGTCATTGAGAGCTAACTGAGGTCACTGACCCGTAGTGAACAGTGGAAGTGCTCACTTTAAATAGGATACTCTATGGAAACTACATACTGCACAGCAGGTGTGGTCATCTGATATAGTCTAAATACATTCAAGCCTCACCTGCTCCCTCATACTGTATACTATAATGAGATTATAATTAGACCAGGATTAGACAGACAGGGACAGCGAGAGGAGTCTTGACACCACTTTCACAAGATGTTTTTCCCTTTCACCTAGCCTTGCCGGAGTGTTTTGACATTTCATTACGCACATATGCACAATGTCTGACCATGGTCAGGTGATGTCAAAGTAAGCACTATGACCCCTGAGGCCCTAGACTGAGCTGAGCACCTGACTTTGAAAGCAGGACAATTATATATGGAGAAACTATTTACACATTGAATCCTAACACTGTTACAATGGAAGACACAGGCTTTATATTACTTTCTTGACAATTTAACCCACCATTGATCTTGTCATATATTAACATAGATCTGATTTAGAGCTATTGAAAGACCTCAATGGTAGCTATCAATAGATAGAATATACTGTATTTACATGCATATCAATAATATCTACATGAGTTATGGGAACCTTTAACTTCTCTACATAAATATGAGTGTTTTTTCACACTCACATACTCAGTCTGAGCTGATTATAGCACCACTACAAGGCTAAATGTTGCAACTGCACCACATATTGCATTTCATCCCTGATTTAACCCTCTTTGAGTTTCATTGAGAAGCCATTTACATTCATTCTCTAATTTGTTCTAGCCTTTTTTTAAAAAATTTTGGTTTATCTTACCATTCCTGTTCTAATTTTGATGTTTACTTATGGTTTCTATCATCAGTTTTTCTTCTGTTTTCCCATCCGATTTTGTTTTCTTTTAGTGCATGGAAGTCTGGTGTCTGGTCTGCTATAGGCTTAACACACAGCTGTCAGTCTGATCTGTCTCACACACGCGGCAGCAGGTGAGTCACTGCCACATCGGGCTGCATTCACTCTGCAGGTGGAAAATGTCAAATAAGATATAATAAGATGCTTTTAGTGCGGAAAAACAACATCCATCAGAATCAGTAAGATCAGGGGTTTTCAAAGTCTGACACTTTGGGCCCCCCTCAGACAAAATCAAGATAAGTACAGGTTTCATTACCTTAATTGTCTCCACTGCTGTCGCTGCAGTGATTTCGGATTATATAGTGGCCCAGTGAACTGACTTTCATCAAAATGCATCCATGGTTGCTCGTAGGGATGGCAGTTGAAAGCAGAAAGAGAACATGTAGTGTCCTTGTAAAGGTCCTATTAATTTTAACTAAAATTAAATTATTAATATATATTCATCTGGTTCTTTTTTTGTCTTAGTTAACTATGTAACTATGTATGTAAAATGGTGTTGCCAGCTTCTTTCCTAATGTTACTTTGAATGTGAGGAAAAGATATAGATTAGTAGTGCAGCTGCATCTCTTGAGAGATGACTGTCAGTCTTATTCTAAACATAAACCCGCTTTGATACTGTGAAATCAAATGTTGTGGGAGCTGTTCATAGTTTCCAGGGCCAGTGTAAAAATCATACTATCCGTGCACTATGGAATACATATAAGATACAGTACATTTAGCACACACCTATGAGTTGGTTGAACTTCAAGCTGTATTATTGTGTTATCACAATAACGTTATTTACTTCATTTTGCATAATGGCACTCTCATTCTGTAAATGTTTGCTTGTTTGATAACACGGTTTCTTAGGTTTCATAGCAACCTAACACAGTTTGTAGGCTACACAATATAAGCAGCTTCTGCACTGTATGATTCCACAATGTTGAAGTAGGTTAATGGGTTGAGTATGGGCCACATTTTCAAGTCGTATAAAACCTCTCAAGATATAGGCTATGCCAGCTGCACTGCTACTCTATAGTTTTTTTCCCCCCGCATTAAAAGTAATGCTCCAAAAGATGAATGCTTCTTGCTGCGGACACAATTTCACATACGTAAATAGTAAACTAAGAAAAGAACCCAGATGATGGGTATTGATTTAAAATGAATTAAAGTAAAGGACACATACATGTTCGCTTTTTGTTTTCAACAGCTGCTGTCACCACTGACGCATTCAGACAAAAGTCATCAGTTAACAGGGCCAGTCGTTGATCTGAAACACCGTCATGCATCTGTACCTCATGTAGTATATTTGCCAACATCCCTCCCTCCACACCCCCCTTAACTCTCCTGTTCCCCTCTGAGCAGTCTATTGTCAGATGAATCATCAAAGTTATGTGTTTTTTTTTGTTACATCAGTCTACATGCAGAGCAACATCAGCAGGGCCACAAGTGTTTCAGTGAGGAGAGAGATTAAACATTTTTTGCCCAGAAATAAAAAAAATTGAAGGTATTATTTTTTTTCAATATTTAAAATCCTAATTATCTTCCCTCTCCCTGTGTGTCCTCCATTCAGGTCGTGTGGGTCTGTGGAAGGACATCTTCACAGTGTCAATGAATGACAAGTTCGATGCGATGTACAGACAGAAGATGGGCAAGTCTGACCTGACCTTTGACTTCTGCCTGTGAGGAGCGCCTCACCCTGCCCTCCTCCCACTGATCTACTTGAGTACAGTCAACAAGTGCACACCTCCTGCCAAAACCCACGCTCCTACGTCTCCATTCAATCAACCAGTCTGAAGTTTAATGATACAGTCCGACAGTGGGATTACACTACAAGACTTTTTCCAGAATGCAGTCTGTCTCGAGTCATCAAAAACCACTCCCTTGTGGACTGATCAAAATGAATCTAGATTTATTAGGAGTTTATTGAAATTTCTCAATCAATAGTAAAACCAAACCTCCCTCAACCCCTACCTCCACAGTATGTTCCCACTGCTGTGTATGTATATGTGTATATACTGACCAGGGTTCGACCGATATAGGGCGGATACTTATAAGATGAAGTATTGGTCAACCTTTACGCCAATGTTCAAAATCCTACAATATGGCCGCATTCATAGCTAAACTCAAGCTACGTGCAGATATTTGTGACTGAAACACACGTCAGCATGCCCAGTTCAGCTATTTAATTCTTTCATGTCACGATTGTCCCTCTTCTGGGTGAAATTGCTCTGTCCGTAATTGGCCGATACACTAACCAGTTAGTAGGAAGTGTTGTTCAACCACATCTAAAGGCAAAAGTGTTTATATCTATTCCAAATGGCCACATTCAAAGGCAGCCTGCTGTTAAACTGTAGGGTTGAGACACAATAGTTGTTCAAATTGGGATAACAGCGCAAACCTTAAGACAGTTTCTCCTCAAATGTTTTCTTGGTGTTGCACTCATTTGTACACAGAAAAGTAGAATAAAAAGAAGTAGCTGCGTGAGGAATGAAAAAGAGATGATAGTCGGATTGTCAGTTTTGGAAAGTTACATAACTTGTTGTACGCAGCCACCCCAATTAAGACATCAGAAAGTTGGGGTGGGGGGGTGGAGGATTTCAGACATTGTTTGACGATCCATGAAACACTTTGTTCGAAGCATACTGATGCCTTAAGAATTCTTGAATCGCTTTTGGTCTGGCCCCTCGACTGAGACCACTTTGGCTTGGGAGACCCCACCAGAAGCTATTGCCCCAGCAACACTGCTCCCGCAATTCTCGGAGGGGTTGGTAGGGTGTTTGGGCTTGCCCTTAGGGACTGTGTTAGGGGCTTGGACATTTCAATGGACTGAAAGGAGCTGGTTGAGGTGGTTCAAGCCCTGTGGACGCACTCCATGTCCAACTGGGAAGAGACCCGGGGCAGACCCAGAACATGTTGGAGGGATTGTACTTCCCATCTGGAGATGCATCAGGATCAGCCACTAGGAGCTGCAGGAAGTAGCCAGGCCTAGAGGCCTATGGCCTACTTTGCTTAATCTGCTTCTTCTGTGACCAGGTTACATGGTAATGTATGTGCTGTCCACAAGCCCATGACGACACCCCTATGACATTTCATATGCTACCACCAAATAGTCAACCTTTTGTGTTAAACTTACAAGTGGTGAAAATCCTCCTTTTTTTGCCCTAATGTTTTTGCCCTAACCACAGAAAAAAACAGGCACTTGGGCCATATAAAAGGCTACTTGGGTTGATAGAAGGGTGCTTAGGGTGCTCAAGATCACCATCTAATGTCAAAAAGAAAACATGGATGTTTCCCTTTCAGCCACAGATATATCCTGCTTAAAAAGATTTCCAATAAAGGGGAACTTTATGTAGTCAGCTAACACTTCGACTTATGGTTGACAGAGCATATCAGCCACAAATATCTGTGCGTAGCCTTAGTGTTTCTCTCTGATGTTTCTGGTTGTCAGGTAGATAAAACTTCTGAAACATTTACACCATCATAAAACACTAAAACTCTTCAGGGAAGCCCAGACTAATGAAACAGTTTTAAGGTTAGGAGCTCTGTAGTTCAGGCCACCCACACCTATTTATTGGTGGGGAAACTGGTATACATTACTGCCTGTAAGTGAGAAATGAACTCATCCAGCAACACCTTGCTAAAGCTGGCCGCTGGGATATCTTTTACTGGCTTGGAAAACATAATTGAGCAGTAACAAGGAGAAAACAAAATACGCAAAGAGAATTGTGGTTGTTACAGACAACACCAATATCAGGCCATTATTCTGTCAAACCAATATTGGTCTCACCCTGATACTGAGTGCGATAGTTGTCTTGATGCATCAGTGGCTCTGAGCCAGATAAACGCATAGATGGTAATTGTACGAAGCAAAGCCAAATCTGTAGAGAGGAAGCTTATCACGACTAAATCATCCCAGCAGCTCAGTGTCACAGCTGGGAGAGTGAATGATCATGATTTTTTTTTTGCTCAAAGTGCTGCAGGATCCTCAGCCACCAGCACTGATTGTCACTGTACACTTATGTATGAGCTTCATGTGTGTGTATATGTGTTTCAGATAGTGCAAGAGATAGTTATGTATTGTCAATGCTCAGTCATACCACCAGAGTGCATCAGACTTCCCAGGCTGACTTCAAATTTAAGGATTTGTCAGTTATCCTTAAAGCCCTAAAGCCAAATTTACAAATGTTGAACTTTGGTGCACCCTGGTGGTAGTATTAAAAATAACACAGTGGTCAGTTGAATGAGCTGAAAGCAACACAAAGACGTCACCACTTGGCTTTAGGATGTTAGGATTTCAGTCACTCTACAATCAAAAGTTTATGCCATCAGAATAATTTGAAAGATGCTATAATCACATAATAATTCTACACAAGTGGCTTTAAGGAGTAACATACTCAACTCTTCACTGGCATTTTTGTCCAGTATCCAAACATGTTGGTTATATTAGCAAGCTGTTGTTGCACTATATTTACTGTATGTCACCAAACGTGGCTCATTTTTCCCTCTGGTGGTCAAAATAGAAAATATGTCATGTATAAAGGCTAATTTTAGACACTTGTCTTTGATGTAGACAGACTGGGTGCAACAGACAGTTCATTAAGATCCAATTTGATGACATTCAAGAACTTTTCAATGACTTTTAATGTCTTTGTGAATTACATTCAAGATCAGGGCCTTGACATTAGATTGCTCTAATATAGACATAACAGGGGAAAGAGCTAAGGTGTACTGACAAATTGTTTTGTTTTAATCAGTAAAATACTCTCAAGGCCCCAATATTCAAAAATCAGTCAGTGGAATCCTAATGACGCCACTGGCCACATGTTTTTTTGCGTCAATTAGGGCAATTTGATTAAACATTTAAGGAAAATTTACCATGTGAGCATAATATACTGTATGTAAAGTCTTAAAGGCTCTCTACTCCCACTGCCTTAATTTGGTATTGTATTTTAGTGGTAGTAACAAATAGCAGTGAATCAAATTACGTACAAAAGTGAACCTGTGCTTTTGGAATCCCTAAGGGGCTGGGACCTGCTTGGTAATCCAGCTTTGGTCCACACACTGTTTTCAAGGCCTATGTCCACCATGCTCACCACTGATGTGAATCTGTCAAATCTCTGTTTCTCTCTTTTCCCAGAAATGTCAGGTTTTGGCTGCAGGAGATGAGAATGCGGAGTATTAACCCATAACCAGCATTAACTGTATTCTGCGACTCACTGTAGTGTCACAACAGCAGCAGTATCTGGAATCAGACTATTAACCTGAAGCATCACTTACACATGAGAACCCTCTCTTCTTCCTCCTCCTCTTCCCGTTGCCACAGTAGTTTCCAGTCCAACAGACCAGTCCCTGCTCTCTAACAGACACTTGTGAATGTCTTTATTGTGTGGATGTAAATGACAACGTCAGCACACACTCGTCATGCCTCCTCTTTTATGGCTGCTCATTCTTTCTTTTCATTGTTCTTTCTTCTGTCACTCTGTTTACAGCCGTTGGCAAGGCTTCAGCTGCCCATCTGCACTTTTATGGTTTGTTTGGGTTTTTATACATGCCTGTATCTGTTTCCTGGGCGTCTTGCGTTGTATTTTACATGCTTTGCTTGCTGGTTTATTAATAAAGTTGTGTCTTCAGGCAATATCTGATGAATGCATTCTCTTTCTTTTAACTCTTCAGTGTCTAAAGTCCTGTATGAAAATTGGAAAATGAGAGTCAGCGAAATAAAGTGAGGCTGGTAAAATAAATGACATACAGTACAAATTAGGAATATACAGGATTGTAACATGGGGTAGGAGACACATGCACATCCATAAATTCTTTGCTGGGTAACAGGAATCTGCACCAAAACCTGAAAAAATGCATCCTTTTTCTTGACCACAAATGGTACTCAGGTAAAGGTGAGGATGTGAGCAGTGTTGGAATGTAACTAAGTACATTTACTCAAGTACTGTAAATATCAAGTACAATTTTGAGGCACTTGTACTTCTCTTTTATGGTACTTTGTACTTCTACTCCATTATATCTCAGGGGAAAATATTGTCCTTTTTACTCCACTCCATTTATTTCCCAGCTATAATTACAGTAGCCTAAAGCCACTTTTTGGTTCAATATTCTATATGTTAAATGATCAATTTATAAAATATGCATTGTTATAGATTAGACCACCTAACAGTATGCATTACTATAAATGCAGAACAGTTAACAGTACTTCATTTTGATACTTTAAGTATAATTTGCTGCTCCAATACTTACATACTTTTACTTGTGGTAACGTTAAGTAAAAGATCTCAGTACTTATTTCCTGATTTTGCAATGGTGGACGAGGTGTTGAGATCTTTTCTTGCATATAGATCTCTTCTCATCTCTTAGACTATGTGACTAAAAGAAGAAATAACACTATCTACCTCTCACTGAGGGATTTTTTTTCTTTTACCAGTAGCACATGGTAGCTAATGTTAGCAAACTTTATCTATAGATATTACTATAGATATTCTTGAGTAATGGACATTACTGAGACAGTTTGCTGTCGTACAACTAACTCTTCTTTACTTGTGCTACATACTGTTAAGCATTTATCATTATCCTGTCATTGTCATCTTTCTTTTACAGTCTCACTTGGTGTGACCAGTAGCATAGACCGGCTAATGTTAGCGAACAGATATTGCTGAGTAACTTACATTTACTGACTCAGTTTGCTTCAGTACAACTGTTCTTTATTGTGCTACATAACACTTTAGCATTTACCATTAACATGTAGCCTAATTGTCACTTGTGGTCATAATGGCTGCTTTTAAGCCTTGTTTAAAGTAAAAATAGCGATACCACAGTGTAAATATACTTCATTAGTCTGCATACGAAATGTTAACCTGCAATATCTATTTTGATGAATTTGTGGCCACTTGGGGGCAGCAGAAACAAGTGTTATACGAGTGGCGTAGTCTCTTTAAGAAATAGCCCAGTGCATAGGAAGTGCGCATGACGCATGTGTGTGGTCGAGCGAGAGCGAGAGAGCGAGCGGGTGTGACTGTGTAAGAGGCGACCGGAGCAGTAAGAGAGAGTTAAGTTAGCAGTTAGCTGTGACAGTAATAGTACAGTGTATGTACAGTTCGAGCTGTTCTAGCAGAGAATAAATGCTGCAACTCCTCAAGATTGAAGCTGAGTTCCCGTTTCTTGCTTGCTACCTGTTGATAAA
This sequence comes from Thunnus albacares, assembly GCF_914725855.1. Taxonomy (NCBI): domain Eukaryota; kingdom Metazoa; phylum Chordata; class Actinopteri; order Scombriformes; family Scombridae; genus Thunnus; species Thunnus albacares. Next base: position 23,047,230 of record NC_058128.1, on the reverse strand, counting down.
GTGGAGGGAGTTAACCCCGAAGTTAGCGGTGACTTCGGCCCTGGAGCAGTAAACTAAGTCTCCCCTGTGCTTCCCGACCACGGTCTGGACGCTGAAGCAGGAAAGGTTAACACTGGCGACCACGAAGGGACCCTCTCACGACAGGATAAGCAGCATCAGTGGTGAGCAAAACGGTGAAATAAACCGGAAAAGTCCGCAAAAAGTTCCTGTGTTTCCCCACCTGACTAAGAAGCTAAGCTAAAATGGCGGCAGCTAACCAGCGCACCGCGGCCAATAACAGGCACAGTCAGTCTGGAAACGTAACCAGTCACTCCAGTCCTTTCATGTCACTGACTGCAGTAAGTGAAATGGAAATAAAAACAGACTATGTGAGTAAAATGAACGGAAATAATGGCCATTACAACCCCTTTCTATGTGAAAGTGAGACTGTTACAGTGAAACAGCAAACGATTGAGACATCTTATGTGCTAGCTCGGCTAAAGTTAGCGAGCACTAATCCCTTTGTTGATGCCGACGGGGAAAGTTACTGCTTCCAAGACTGTGGGGCAGACACAAAAAGCAAAGACTCGTACCCCCATGTGCTCAATCACCATGCCCATGTCCAGCCATTACAGTTATACAGCACAGTTTTGCCATCAGCTGCGGCCACTGCAGCACCCAGTGCAAACCCCTTTGCCTCAGCCCATCTAGGGAGTTTTGCTCAGAGCACACCAGTCCCCTGTTACTCTTCACTCCCAACATACCCACAGTTGCACACCCCTTGCTGCTGTTCACTCAAAGACACTAACTATGGACATTCATTTGAGCAAGGCAATAATCAAACTGTGCAGTTAAAGCACTCCTTCCCCAAATGTGAGCGGCCCAAGTCACGTGCACACCAGCCCAGTCCTACATACTATGAGCCTTCATCTGAAAGTGAGGATGACTATGATCACAAGGAGAGAGTCCCCACCTTACGTCCTGGTCAGTATGATGGCACCACTCCGTGGAAAGAGTTCATTCACCGGTTTGAGAGTTGTGCTAAAGCAAATTACTGGTCCAAAAAGACTATGGCTGTTCAGCTTAAGTTCTGTCTGGTGGGTGCAGCAGGGGCAGTAATCCACAGAAATCCACGGTCTTCTCAGTGGGACTACAGCCGTCTGGTGGAGGAGATGGACACTGCTTATGGCCCCTGTTCAGAGCACGCTGCTGCAATGGCCATTGAACTGAGACAGCGGGTCCGCAAACCAGGTGAAGCTCTTCATGTGTTGAGGGATGACATATATGAGCAAGTGTCAAGTAGCCTACCTGGGTCATATCGTCTCGGCAGATGGTGTTGTTACTGACCCCTCCAAAGTCCAGAAGGTGCAGGAGTGGCCCACACCAAAGTCCATCCAGGAGATTCGTCAGTTCATTGGCCTGGCATCATACTATCGCTGATTTGTAAAAGACTTTGCTACTGTGGCAGAGCCCCTCCATGCCCTGACCAAGAAATACGCCCGTTTCCAGTGGACAACTGAATGCCAGGAGGCGTTCGACAGACTTAAGCACCTGCTAACCAACACACCAGTCCTGGGTTACCCATTAGACCAGGGTAGCATGATACTGGACACTGATGCAAGCGATGTTGGCATCGGTGCCGTTCTGTCACAAGTCCAGCAGGGCAGGGAGCGTGTGCTGGCCTATGGGAGTCGCACACTGTCTAAAGCTGAACAGAACTACTGTACCACACGGCGGGAACTTCTGGCTGTGGTGGAGTTCACGTCACATTTCCGGCAGTTCCTCCTGGGGCGTCCTTTCATCGTGCGCACTGACCATAGCAGTCTCCGGTGGCTGACAAAAATGAAGGAGCCTGAAGGACAGCTCGCCAGATGGCTGGAGAGACTCGGCGAGTACGACTTTGAGATCATCCATCGCCCTGGCCGGCTGCACAACAACGCAGACAGCCTCTCCAGGAAGCCGTGTCGCCAGAACTGTCCATGTAAACTGCCGGGCCCCGCCCCTCCTCCAGCAAACATCAGGCACCAAGCTGTGCAGTGTGAGTTGGACTCTGACATCAACCAGGCGGTGCAGAGTCCAGTGGGAGTAGAGAGACATCCAGCCGTGACAGCAGTGACTCCAGTGGGGGTAGAGGAAACCTTACACACAGACATGGACAATTTAAAGCCCCCTGAGAGAATCTATCTCACTAGGACCAGGGAGACTTTACTGTTTCCTGGCTGGTCCCTGGAAGAGCTGCAACAGGCCCAGGAGGCTGACCCAGACATTGCGCCTATCAGGGCATGGAGGGAGGCCAGTGGCGAGCGTCCCTCATGGAATACAGTCTCCCCACACAGTCCAGCCACAAAGGCCTATTGGAGCCAGTGGAAGCGGCTCTACGTCCGAGATGGAATACTAGTCAGGCGGTTCTATTGTCTGGATGACACCCAGTACTATCCACAGGCGGTGCTGCCATGCACCTTCCAGCCTGACGTCATGAGGCAGATGCATGAGGGACCAGTTGGTGGACATTTTGGTGTGGAGCGCACTGTGGCACCGCTGCAGACTCGATACTACTGGTACCAAATGAGAGAGGATGTTACCCTCTGGTGCCACACTTGCACCAGCTGTGCGTCCAAAGCCAGGTCCCTTAAGGCACCACAGGCCCCCATGGGAACCGTCAGGGTGGGAGCCCCAATAGAGCGTGTCGCCTTGGATATTATGGGGCCACTGAATGAGACAGAGCGCAAGAACCGTTATGTGCTCGTGATACAGGACTATTTCACAAAATGGGTGGAAGCCTTCCCCTTACCCAATGACCAGGCAGTAACTGTGGCTGAAGTGCTGGCCTCTGAGTGGGTGTGTCACTATGGGGCACCACAGATGTTGCACAGCGACCAGGGTCGGAACTTTGAGTCAGAAGTGTTCCAGAAAATGTGCACACTGTTCGGTATCGAGAAAACACACACCACACCCTTTCGACCTCAGTCTGATGGCCAAGTAGAAAGGTTCAATGCCACCCTGCAAAAGATTTTGGCCACAACAGCGGAGCGCTGTCACTGGGACTGGGACCTCATGATCCCCTATGCTGTCATGGCCCACAGAGCGACAAGGCACAGTTCCACTGGATTCACCCCCAACTTCATGATGTTTGGCCGGGAAGTGAGCGAGCCGGTAGACCTCGTAACCGGTTTGCCTCCTGACTCTGAAACCGCTCCCTCTGCTCCTGAGTATGTTCAACGCCTCTGTGAGCGGCTGGAGCTGGCGCATCAAATCGCCAGGGATGCACTCGGTGAATCTGTGAAACGTGCAAAGAGACAGTATGATAAGAACTGCTGCCGCACACAGTATCAGGTCGGAGATGCTGTGTGGTATCTCATCAAGGGCACAAAGAAGGCCAAGAACAGGGTCAGGAAGTTCCTGCCGTCATATGAAGGTACCTTCTTCATCCTAGGGCAGCTGGATGACCTAGTGTATCGCATCCAGAAAGGCCCAAGAACCAAAGTGAAAGTGGTTCACCATGATCAGCTGAAGCCCTATCGCAGCCGCGAGCTGATGGACAACACTTGGGCCATGGAGCAGGCTCAGGACTGGGCACCGGTGGAGGTGTCACCTCCAGCCTTGGACATGGATTCTGCAGACCCAGACCTGGAGCTCTCTGGCCTCCTCTCCAACGCAGACACGGAGGAAACCTCGGGCAACACTCCACCAGATCCAGCAGGGCACACCCCTTCATCTGCTACCTCCCCCCCCCCCCCCCCCCCAACCTTCCTCACCCAGACTTTCCTTCCCCCAGGGACTTTCAGGATAGTGGGGGTGGAGAGGTAGGTCGTCGTCCTCGAAGACCAAGCCGCCGACGTAGGCCCCCGGCCAGGTATGGTGAGTGGGTGGCTAAGTCTCCCCTGTGCTTCCCGACCACGGTCTGGACGCTGAAGCAGGAAAGGTTAACACAAGCTTTCAACACATATTATCATCTTCTAAAGTTGATTGTGTCGACCTTGTTAGCTAAGTTGCTTATTTACATTTCTAGTCGATACCAAGTTAACATTAGCATTCATTTGGAGTCCTGCTCATGTCCACCTGATGAATGTAAGTCTAATATTCTCTCTCTTTTCACAGTTGCTTTGTTTTGTTCCATACTTGGTCCTGAGTAAAGTGTCTGGCTCTTCAGCTGCTGAATGTTCTGTGTTCATCAGCTAGATGCTAACGTTATCGGCCTGCTGTTTGGTGCTGAGTAGGTACAGTGGATTTTTAGAGCCTTGGAAACAACAGTGGTGCCAACTGTATCTATTTTGTATACTGTTTGGGAATTTACTGTATGACAATGCATTGTATTTTATATGCTCATTAAAGATGTTTTAAATATTAAGCTGCAAAGTAACCAGTAGCCTAACTATAGATGTGTATGTAGTGGAGTGAAAAGTACAACATTCTGAAATGTATTGAAGTAGAAGTGTAAAGTGACATAAAATGGAAATACTCAAGTAAAGTACAAGTATGTTTTTTCAGTAATTCTGCATAGTTACTTTATATTACTGCCCTTCATTAACTAAATGTCTGTGCTATTATTGAACATTTACGGGAAAAATATACATTGTTTCTTTGCATCCATGGAGACAGGGTTGGTTTGACAACAAAACAACAAAACCAGGCTGAATGGTTGAATACTGTATGGTCTACTCAGAAGTGTTTCTGACAGACACACACACACACACACACACACACACACACACACACACACACACACACACACACACAGAGAGAGAGAGTGAGAGAGAGACAGAGAGATCATGTTCATGTGTTAGCTAGCAACGGCAGTCCACTATCCCAGTGTTGTTTGTCACTCTCCTGTCTCTCTCCTCAGACACATACACACACACACACACACACACACACACATCAGTTTCACCCAGTATGTCCAAGCTAATGCCTCTTCAACCTGGACTGGGGCAACTGGTCATTGGCCCACGTCCCAGCACGGTCCTGAGCACCACACATTCCTCCACACGCAGACAGACAGGTGGGAGATCCTGGCAGACATGGATCCACACAGATAGAGGTAAGTAGCTTTTTCAACCTTTAGTTTGTATTTGCCTCAAAATATAAAACAGATTCACCTTAATAATAATAAATAATAATGACTGAATCAGCCCTTTTTTTGATGTCATTTAGATCTCCTGCAGATGATTATAGTGCTTTCATGGGAAAATAGTAATTTTGGGTTGTCAAAAACCTTTGTATGATGTGCATCCTTTCTATTTGGTAATAATGCAGTTGTAAATGTTGTCTATTAATAAAATGTGTAATAAGTTGTTAATAAATGGATTTCGGTCCAGAGCCTTTGCAGCCCTTTTCCAGAAGATTAACTGCTTTAACAATACATTGTCTATCATACAGGTTCTTATTAATTTCCTTCAACAATTTATTAACCACAAATAGACAATGTGAGGGATACACGCAGATCTTTCTTTACCAGGTGCTGAGTACCCCAAAAATAGACACTTTCTGTTCCTTAAAAGACTTGAAACACTTTAGGATACTGGCTGAAAAATACACTATATAATACATTGTAACATACCTAATAATATATAAAGCCAAACATGTTTTCAGCCCCACAACCGATGGTAATATTTCAGTGCATATTTCATACCGTATATTCCCAAAAATATAGTAGCTTTAAAGTGACATAAGATATTTCACCCCTCATCAATATCTCACCCTCCCAGCCTGCCCAGTGACCTCCCATCCAGGCCAGCAGTTCACTCTGGGGATGATGGAGCCCCTGATCCATGATAGACTGCCGCACATCAAGTCAGCCTTCATGGCTTTGGACCCTGACAGGACAGGCCTGGTGAGGAAAGAGGAGTTCAGACGTGTCCTGAAGAGCCGTCTCTCTGTCAGCCATAACCAGCTCAACACCCTCCTGGACAAGGTGAGACAGAGATCCCCCTGTCCCCCTTTGTCCTTAGAGTGCAGGTCAGTTTTAGGAGTGCATCCCTTGACCTGCAAGCATGTAATGGTTCTTTGAATGCATTTAAACAAGGCGGCAGCTATCAGTGGGCTTGTACCTTTAAAAGGGGGATTAAAGTAATCAGAGGGCTTGGTGTGAGGCTGGAGTCACAACCAATCAAGCAGGAACTTTATGACTTATAGCCAAATCTCATAATCCTGTTAATAAAGGATTTTCTCGTGTCTCATCTTAGAAGCTTGAGTTAATTTCACTTGGAGCCTGACCGAAGTTTTAAAGAAGGCGGTAGGAGGCAGACTCATACCCCATTTACACCTGGCATTAAAATGTCAGCTGTATCTGGATATGTTATCTGGATAAGAGGAAACATGTTAGAGCATTCCGATTACAATGCATCGCATTGTGATCAGATCTCAGCCAGGTGTAAATGCAATCTGTACAGCGTAACCACATTCATTAGAAAAAAATCATCCCAGCAGGCTGAAAGGCCTCTTCCTGCCAGCTAAAGCAAGCCCCGTAAAGAAACTACAAATAGTGGTCTTCCTGCGTAAAAAAGTGAATGACGTCTGCTTGTAGTTAGTGGCAGCAGTGTCCTTGACTTGGGGCTTGCCATGTTTGTTGAAAAGTCCACCAGCTCTGCTTAGCTAATTTGCATATTGAAATCCAATCACAAAGCAGGCACAGCTGAGAAAACGAGAACGCATTTTAACACCAGGTCTAAATGCAAAGACCCATTGATTGGACGTCATTGTCCAGATAGTGTATCCAGATACAGATCACTGGTTAATAGCAGGTGTAAATTGGGCCTCAGAGTTGTTGAATTACTAAAAAAACAAAAAGAGTGATTACACCGTGCAACCAAACGAAGATATGCAACTCCGAAGAAAAATTAAAAGAAAAACAACAAACACCATAAATCAAACTTAATGGAGGAAAGCTAACTTCAGTTATGCTCACATGCACACAGCTACACTGACTTTATTTTCCCTCCTAACAAAAATTGCCCCTTTAAATAAGAGCTCCAATCTACTGCAAAGTCAGTCAGATAGAAGCATATTTCTCTCACGGTGTCTTCATCTCACACACCTACAACAAGTAACTGACAATGTTCCTTGTATCAGTAAACATTATCTATACAAACAATATACCAAGAAAACTACGTACAAATCAAACAAGTATTAATTTACATAACATTCAACTCAACACAATCCCACGTATTTGGTTTTACCCATGACATCTATCATGATGTAAGTGTTTGACTGCCACTCCTTTTTCTTTCTTCAGAAAGCATGGTGAGTATGGAAAGTCAGAACACAGAAAACCTAACATTTAACTGAAGAAAACTAGATATTAAGAGTCCATATCATACTCATTTTCCACAAGTTAACTCAGTTCCCTGGGATCTTAATAAAATCGAATCGAGTCAAAAATTTCACAAGGATCAAGCACCACAGCAGCCTTCTCATCCTGTCTAAACAGCCCTATTCAGAATGGCTGCTTTGAGTGTAAATAAACTTAGATTCTGCTGTGATGTAAATGCAATAAACAGATCAAAAGGATGCCGAAATAACTACATCATGATTCCGATTTATAAAAAGCCTGCATTCATCCTTTGTCAGGTCTGTCCACAAGATGACAAACAACTTTTAAAATGTTGTTTTTATTATTATTATTACATAATTAATCAGATATTGTTGATGTAACAAAACATAATGCTGAACACAAACAAACCAGGGATAGTATGTGTTAGCAAAGCTACAGATATAGATGACAAGCATGGTAAGAAATCATTAAGATGGATGTAGTAAGGTGTGATGTCACCTGTTGGTTTGCATTGGAGCTGGTTTGAAGCCCAGACTTGCAGCTTATGTTTGGAACCAGGACCTCCCAAATTTCATGCTCTGGAAACACAGCCTCCTACCTTGGAATGAAGCAAACACTGAGCGCTGCACACCGGGGCTAACTTTAGCTACTTTAGCTAAATTGTGCTAACAGGGCAGGTATCATAATCAAGTAACATTAAACTTAGTGAAATATTGTGACAATAGTCTGACTCGGTGCGAGTGCAAGCCTCGCAGCCAGTTTTATCACCAAAAGATTCTCCCCTCGAAGCCTCATTTAACACAGTGTTTACTGGTGACACCTACTGGTAAAAATAATTAAGAACAGCCAAATTATAAATGATCATGTACCGCTGCTATTACTGTCATGTTGCTGCACTTTGTGCTACTGCTATATCCAATGAGATTCTCACATCAGAAAGAAAGAAAGAAAGAAAGAAAGGTGTCATTTGAGTGTCTATGTTGTAGGTTTGAGGTAAAACAGGAGATTGAAATAAAGAGGAGTTCTTTTGGGAAAGTGCTTATGCGACTGGGGATTGAGAGCGCTTGTGTAACAAAGTGGAAAGGTGAAGCTTTTATTGATTTTTATTTAGAAATTGAACACAATTCAAAAACCTGCAAAAACTGCTGAATATTTAAATTTATCAAACTGTCAAACTCTCTGTACTTTCCACAAACCAACTGACTACACTCCATGGGATGTACACCCACGAAACGTTCAGGTTTCGCGGTCCTTATATCACCAATTGAATTTCAAACAGAAACATCATGTGTGTTTGCTGAAACCAAGGTCTCCTTAGTCATTGGACACATGATCTGAAAATCTCTAAAAATGATACAAGCCTTGGTATGAGGCATCAGGGGAAAGCCTCGTGTGTCACTCAACACACGCTTCGGAGTCTCGGTATCGTAACATCAATAGCAGCAGATGAGCCAACTGTCAGTGACAGCTGTCAATCAACGTCCACACAGCAGACATCGAAACTACTGTAAGTCTTCAACTCTTATTAACTGAGCAATGATTTTCAAAATGACGACCACCAACAGTGATTTAGTGATAATGACTTATTGAAAAAAATGATTGACTTTTTTTTTTTTTAAAGAGGAGTGGGGGCTTTTTGAATGGGAGTCAGTTGGAGCATTTAGTGGTCATTGGTGGAATTGCGCCTAAAGGTACTTCTGCATTGGCGTCAGCCTCAAGCCGTGGTAGCTGCTGCTTGTAAGAAATGCATAAAAGTGTACATGGGACAAATGGTGTGGTCTCAACCCACTTGTCTACAGTGTAAAGCAGGTACAACAACAGATTTTCTGTAGGCGTCTGCATGATGAGTTGCTGAAAGATCTATGTTTTAAAGATTTTGGTACACACAATGCCCAGCATTAAAACATTGTCCCTAAGCAACAGCACTTATCCCGTGTGTAACAAATGTGCAAAGGCCTGGTCTGTCTATGCTAATGAAGTCATAATAGTTAAAATACATATAAAGTCTCTCCATCAACTGACTGTTTTGTGAATTTTCCATTGCTGTACATTTTTACATGATTAACTACTTTCAATATGTACAGATCTTTTGCCAAGATTGAGGATAATTCTGCCTCATTATTGTTATGAGTGGTATCATCCAGAAGATGGCAGTAGAATATTCTTTTTAATCCCTTTCAGGCAGCTGACATTGACAAATGATGCTCTGTGGCCGTGGAGACTGGTCAGAGGAGAAGTGAATCTGGCAGCTGTTAAAGCAGACGTTATTTGTTTGCACTTCTGTTGCGTTGGCTGGCATTAGTTTCTCCTCTGATCCAGCCCAGTTATTCTTTGCTATGTTTTATTTCATACATTCCTCAGCAGCTTGCAGATGTTTACCAAAAATGAAGGAATAAATAAAAGAAAAAGCCTATGGGCTATGAAAGCAGCAGCAGTAATATTGGTGGGTGATGTAGGAAGTGGAGTTTTTAAGTCATCACCCTGCATCCATGAAGCCTAATGAGAGTGTTAAGGCCATGCACCAGGATGCTTCTCCACTCTGGAATTGATCAGTCGGGCGTGCGTGTTGTGTATTTGGTGTCCGTGCGCGGCGGCGGCGGCGGCGTAATTCCCCCTCTCCCTTCATCTTCATCTGCGTGCACAACGCCTCTGTCACTCCACTACACCACTGTAATCGTCTCCACTGTTCCTCTTTGTTCCATCTCAGCGCTCACGTCTGACAGTTTGACTGCCTGTCTTTCCCACACAGATTTCCTCCCATAATATCAGCACTTTGTGTCTTCCACCCCCCGAACACAACCCCACTTCCCTGCATCCCCTTCCCACCCCTCCCACTCAGTCTTATTCATTAAAGGCACTGTGCGGGTAAGTGTGTATGTGTGTGTGTGTGTGTGTGCTTTCTGGAGAGTTGTTCAAAGTTTACTTTAAAAGACTATCACTGGAGTAGCAGCTGTTGTTCTGGTGACATTTTGATGTGGAAGTCGCTTTGTGCTTGAGGGAGCGAGATGCCACCAGCAGCCTGACAACCCCACCCCCCCACTTCTTCTTCTTTTCTTTTTCTTCTGTTGATTATTTATCTATCTGGTCTCATCCATGCCACGTTTTCAAAAGAAGAGATCGAGATCTCTTTTTGTTAAATGTCGATCAATTATTAAATGTGCTCTGGTAGCTGTATCTGTAAAAGGAGAAGTTACTTGAATAATTGAGGGGGAGAGGGGGCAGACGGGAAAAAGATCATCACAATCACAGCTGACAAATCAGATGATTAATAGGGAGCCGGTGATACAGACAGACAGACAGACTCATTCAGACAACAAGAGAGAAAGCCCACTGCATCATCCTCCCCTTTGCTGGATGTCTTTTTTTTCTGTGTTTATTCAGTGTGATTAGAATGGATTTGGAATCCTTGTATATATTGCAGCATCCTACATTCCTATGTGGACACATTTCCCGCAATTTGAATCCAGATTTGGCCATGGCGACTGATTTTCAAGATCATGGAAAATCTGCGCTCACCCCCCCCCAAAAATAGCAGAGACTGTCCTCATATGTAATCATGTTATCTTGTAGCGTGTGAGGATTTATGATTCAAATCTCTCACCTATTCAGAGCCACAGGCTGATTAGGTTAAATGAAATGAAAGTGATCTTGCAATTTGGGGCTAATTACAAAATCTCTTAAATTAATGAAATGGTTTGTAAGGATGGATTTCCAGACAGGAGCACCAGGCTCAGGACTCAAGGGCCCAAGGTGTCTATCTTGTTGAAAATGACAGGGCTCAGTTAAAAGTGGGGATGTCCTGATCTAATTATTTTTCCTCCTGATAACCATCAAGGATAAGTCTGGTGATATTCTTGTCTGACAACTATTAAAAACATGTCAATGAGCCACACTGTTGCACTGGATGACATGTTCCTTCATTATCACCAACACACACACTGTACTTTATTTTGACTCAACCCCACACACACTGTCCTGCAGCTTGAAATACTCACCAGAACACCAAAACACCAAATGTGGATCAATCCGCCACAGAAAATAGTCTGTAACAAATGCACAAATTCTCCTGTTTGAGTAATGTTTGTTGAAAACTACAGTGCTCAGCTGTTTTAGGATATTACTGTTGATACCTTGCGTGATATATGGCGTAAACTGTCTGGTTATTCCTTTCACTGAACCAGCATCTCTGTCCCTTTTCTCATAGAGTTTGGGGATATAGATGATGTGGGAACACAACCTGTCACACTTTAAACAGGATCATGTGATCATAACTCTACCTTCTACTACTGAGGGATGAGAGGACAACGTGAGGAGGTGGCCTTGGATAACGTAGGGTAGCATATTTAGCTACTTTATTGATTTACTGACAGTGAAGCGATGAACAGTCTGAAAAGCTCGGAGACTCATCAGTCCTTCCATAGTCATAAAGCTGATATGGCAGAGCCAAGTTAGAGCCTCAAAGTCTCACATTACTCACTTTAGCTAATGCTAAGGTAACTAACTGTTGTTTGTTACCGGTGTCCGAGGCCACTTCATCAGGATGCCCTCTCATTCCCCGCTAGTAGAAGTCAGAGATATGATCAGATTATTCTATGTAAGGACAAAGTCTGATGTTTTGGAAAATAAGCTAATTTGTTTTCTTGCAGTAAATATGAAGCCACTGCCAACAGCTGGCTAACTTAGCTAACATGAGTGGGGTAGTCAAGAAGTATTGAGAAACAGACTAACACATAGTTGGTTTGGGTCTTTTCAGGAAACTTGACAATAAGCAAATATAAAATTAAAACCAGACATATTAAGTGTTTGATTTTCTCTGGAATCAAATCAGATTGTAATGCTGCAGTTTGAGCCAATAGATTCTTGCAGCCACAGTGGCTGCTGTTCAGCAAACCAAACACTAAATCAAACAGGATGTGGACCCTTTATCAATTTCTTGGTATTTATTGATAATACAAACAAACTGATAAGTAAAATTCTTTTTCTAAGTATCAGTAAGCATTTTGCACAATAATAACTTTGTTTCTATGATAAGAATTTTTAAATGACGTGGCAGTAGGTTTCACCACAGTTAATATTTTTTTTAACTTAAGAGGACATTATTTTAAGGAGATATCCTCTAGTCTATATGAATAATCATGATTAATGCTTTGTTGCTTCTTTCTGGAGAAAGAAAAAGCACAATGAAAACAATTAAAGACAATGACGTACTGATATTTTCCCATCATCTCGACATATGTTATGGCCCCTGCCCTCCACCATCAGCTATTGACCTCCGTCTCACCTTCAAACTGCAGGTGTAACCGCGCTGTCATAGGTATATAGAGCATGGAGAGCCTCCCTCCCCGCATCCCCCGAGGGAGGGGGAGGGGGGGGAGCTGTACTCCGTGGCTGCTGATAGCAGTGATAATTGGACGGTGTGGTGTCTATAATAAGATTCAATGCCAGGAGCTCCACTGGGAATGCTGCACCGGATTACACAATGGAAGGATGTAGGGCAGGGCAACAGGGACTGTACTTTGATTATGAGCCACCAAAATAGGTATACGTGTGCGCTTGTGAGTGTGTGTGCCAAGTATTTGTCTGCTTGATTGAATAATGTATGTGTGTATTTGTGTGCGCAAAATAGTTTTTCGATTTTGAGTGTTTGGGTTTGTGCCAACTCTTTACAAGTTTGCCATTAAATGTGTGTGTCCATGCATATGTGTGTGTGTAAAAAAAAAGCACAAGGTCAGAATAAAAGCATGCAACCGCATTCCCTAGGTGTGCCCAGTTGCAGAGAACAGCACCTAGTGTATTCCCCCAACAGCTTCGTCCTGAAAATTACTGCTCAACCCACCTGACGCCAGCCAGCCACATCACCGCGATGCTCTTCCCGTCTCCACGGGGACGCCATTACATGTGCCATTATCACAAACGCCAATACTGGAATGTTTGAAAAGTTTGGAGTGGGTTTGAGTGCAGGATTATGTTGGATGTGGAGTAGTGTTTCCTTTAACACCATCATCTTCATCCTCTTCTGGCTTTTTTTTTATCATCATCAATCTTGCAGTCGTGTTTTCTGTGTGCGGCTCAACTTGTTTACATGTCTTTTTGTTTGTGGCTGTTGTATAGCTGTGTGAGAGGAGCGGTGCGACAGTGGACTACATGCAGTTTCTGAGGAGGTTTAGCCGAGCTCCCACGGCCCACAGAGCCTGCAGCAGCCTCAGCGTGAGGTACACACACTCCTCTGGATTAGATTTCTGCTAAACAAAGAAATGCCATGCTGCATTTGCATTTTTATGCGTTTGGTAGCAGCGGCTGAATATGCTTAAACTCTTATCTGTCTGTCTGTCTGTTTCTCTCAGACGTGGTCCACAGAACACTTCCATGTCCCTGTCTGAGATGCAGAAGCATCTCAAAGATAAGGTGTGTATTCTCTGTCTCCCTCCTAAATGTTTGACTGGATTTGTGCTCTAGTCGCAGTCAGGTGCATTCTTTCATAGTGAGTCTGTTGGCATTAAGCTTCAGTTGAATTACATCTTCAGCATCAATGATTGGCAAAATAACTGTTTATATGAGACATACCCTGTGGAGTTTTTGCCCACTAGTGGTGCTATGGAGAAATGGTTTGAGGAGCAGTCCCCAAATGCTCCCTGCTCTCCCCACTTGCTAACAAGTTTGATTTCTAATAAAAAATACAACATTACAGTCAACCAGTCTACAGCCTGTACTATAAAACAAGATAGGAATGTGTCACAGTAACTTACAGTGAGAAACAAATCAACCTTATTACCTTGAAAAAGGTAACAACAAAGCAATTCAAAGTGCTTTGCATAATACATAAAAATGCATTAATAAAAGATAGAAAAATCACATGACAATATGAAAAGACATAAATACTAGTTTGCCTGTTTTATTTTTGACTTGTGCTGTGCTGTCATGTTTATGTATTCCATTGCTCAGCACATGGTGGCAGAAGCACACCAAGAAACATAGCAATGTTCCAGCAAAAGGTCAGGGATGAAGAGGACTGCTAGCTAGCAAGCACAGATACAAATGCCAAAATATTTTTAAAAATCAACTTGTTTTATGAGGATTATGTGTATGCGTTTCCTAACAGGGTACTGTAGTTGGATTCAGTTTAGACAAGGACGGTAATAATAAAAAAAAAGATATCTTCAATATTTCATTTTTTTTTCATAGCCATTAGCAAACATTTCCCGTAAGCCCTAGACCATCACAGGTTAAACGACAGCTTGACAGATGCACTGAGGCCGTGGGCGAGTTGAGGGGTTGTGGTTAGTTAGTTAAGACTTTTCTTTAATAACTGAACACATTTTAGACAGCAGAGATTACAACTAAACCAAGCCACAATGATGTAACTCGCACTGCTGTGTTTGTGAATTTTCATGGGAGCTGTAGTTTTTTGTATGCTAAGTTCTTGTTGTTAGCTTTGTTGATGCTGTGGATGCTGATTTGTCTTAGAATATGGAAACTAAACCTTAGGAACACACTTCATTTTTTCATTAAGACCGATGAAAGAAAAGCTGAACGAGAGATTGGATTGAATTACAGATGCTAGTGAAACAAAGGCTAACCTGGATGCAGGGTTTCGGCCAGTGTAATTCAAGCCCAGCGGCCCACTGGGCCGAAGCATCGGGGAGTTGTTTTAAAAATGTATGTTCAGATGTTTCCTAAATTGTAGCGTAGCTCCTTTAAGGAGTAGCTCAGTATGTAGCTAATGTGTGGTCGAGAGAGAGAGAGAGATCATGTGTGTGACGGTGAGGCTGCTGCAGCCGGGGCAGAGAGCATGGAGTTAGCAGTGTATCTGTGAACAGTGCAGCGTGTGTACAGTTGAAGCTATTTGTCAGTGAATAAATGCTACAACTCCTCAAGACCCAAGCCAGGTTCCTGTGTCTTGCTGTGTCTGCTGAAAACAAGCACCGAGACCCGGGGAGACATGAGAGCAGCTGCAGACAGTCACTGAGCAGACACTTTCAGTTTATAATGGTATCGTCTGTTGTCCAACTTAGTATTGATAACACACACTTAGTATTTTACAAATTAAACTCCCCGCCCCTGCTGGGCCTAACAACTTTTCTGGCGGAAACCCTGCGTCATGACATTGGCTCCTTATGAGGGAATGAAGAGCTTGAGTGCTAAAAACAAAGGGAGTTAACACAGACTAACTGTCAGACAGCAAGCTAGCTTGCCTCTAAAGCTACTTTGACTGACTTTCCGCTAGCATATTCCCGCTGGCTATGTTTTAGAGGTTAGCTTGCTAGCAGTAGTCCATCGTCTAGCCCTGCGATTTGCCTCTACATCACCAAGCCTCTTGCACACCTATTTCTTTAGAGCAGTCGGATGAACTTTGCTTTGCCCCTGTCCAGTGTGACCATGGCATTAGTTCATACTAATTGTATCCAATACAGTCCTATTCTAATTGTAAATATACTAGAAATCAATGCACTTTACAACTGTACACATGTATCTTTGCAGCTGTATACTTGTGCTTATTTCAGTTTTACAAGATCTACCTGTCACCACCATCTGCAATTTGTGTTCACGTTTGGCAGTGAATAGCTCCTCCACTTCCTTTGTGAATTGCATTATGGAATAACAGTGTACCTTGGCAGCATAATGCACACTCACTGCTTTAACTATACTTCATCTTGTAGCTTCTCCAGTATAAACACACAACATACCCGCAGCCTACTTGCAATTAGTGTGTAATATGGAATTGGGACACAGCTCTTTTTAGTGTTATTAGCAGTGCAGACAGTGAGTGTTATCTACAGAGGAACTTATAAATGACCAAAAAATGTGTGCCTAACTGATATTGTCATCTCGGTGTACAGTTCTTTCAGAAAACAGAGCGATGACGTAGAACAAAGTGAGAACATCCACGAGTTTCTTGCTTTAACATCCATGAATGCTGCAAAGTCACAGTAAACATGACTCACACAGCATCCTCAGAGTGTGTGTGTGTGTGTGTGTGTGTGTGTATATGTGTGTGTGTGCGTGTATGTGATTCATATGGAGGCAGCTGTGTTTGTGTGACCAGCTCTGGCAGAATTCAGGCTCTCCGTAGGAAGCATGACAGAATTCACTCTGGATTTGTGCTGCTTGTGTTCCACATGTTAAACCGGGGCTGTTGATGTTGTTGTGAAACGTAGGAAATGTACCAAATCCTATCTGTGGATAAATGAAGGCCCGAGGGTGATCAGGGCTGTCCTTATCCCAACGACAGACGTACATGTGTACGTGTGTACTGAACTGTATGTTTATGTGTGGGCTGTATTCTCTCACAGCCCACATCCTACAGTCGACACAATACATTTATTTCTAGTACACCAATATCCTCCTCTTTCTAGATCATACCATTCTTTCTGAGCATTTGCTTTTTTTGCTACTTGTGAACCGTTTAACTTGTATCAAAAAATAAAAGTCTACAGCCAGGGCTATAAAACAAAACAGGACAGTGTCACAGTAACCTGTAGTGAGAGAGAAATCAAGCTTATTAGGGTATTTTTATATACTGATGGAAAATGTGTGAGTTTATTGCATCCTTTCAACAGCAAGGCAATTTAAATTGCATAAAAATGCCTTAATACAAGATACAAAAAAAACACATAAATAGGATTTAAAAGGAGTGAAATAAAATAGAAGATCAAAATAAGCCAAGTTAAAATAAAACATAATAAACAGAAGAATAAAAAGTTAAATTGCACTGAGAGATATAAATGAATAGTCCCAAATTAAATTTAACAAAAGGCAACAGAAACCCTTGATTTAAAAGAGTTGGAACTCATCTCAAGTTGTCTGGGATTTTGTCCCAAATATGTGGTGCATAAAAACTGAGCACTGCTTCAGAAGATTTTTTATTTTTGCATGGGGACAGTTAGACCTGGAATTGTGTTGGCCATTGTTACACTTTGTTATGTCAACAGGGTCATTTAAGTATTTACCTCACTATAATTGCAATGGAGGATAAAATGTGTGTTGTTGTAATAACTTGCGTTGTAAAATCCTATCTTACAGTATTATAAACTGCTGTGTAGTGTTTGGTGTCTCAGCTCATGGATCTATTACTCAAACCGGCCCTCCTGAATTGTATTTTATTATCCCTCTGGTAACTAAAGCAGCACAACCCCACCAACAAAGCCCCATGTGTTGTTTTAGCACAGTGCTGTTTTCAGTCTAACTGCCTTGTAAACAAGGTTCTCACAGCTGAGTTTATAGTTGCTGTAGCTCTGCTGTAGATAATGTGCGCTGCCTCAAAAAGTAACTAAATGTCTAGTGTTGAGGTGATGCCATCAATGGGAAAAATCTGACCATGAACCATAAATAAAAACTTGAACCCCTTGCGTCAAGCATAAATTCAGATTAACAAGGCCACCTTTAAAAAAAATCATTCATCTGAAGTTTAGGTCACAGCAAGAAAATGCTGATCCTTTAACTATTCCCTGTGCATTTGTTTACTCTGTAATGTGTAAAATGCCAAACATGAAATACCACTATCACTGGTTCTTATGTGGATTTTGCTGCTTTTCTTTTGCACGACATAATTGAAAATTGAATACCTTCAGGTTTTGGATGTTGGTTTAATAAAGTTGGATAGCTGGTTTATCATTTATCAACGTATTTGATAGACAATAGGATTTACCAGTAGACTGGTTGATAATGAGCAAATTGCAGAAATTGCAAGGGGCAGCAATAATGTCTCAGATATTAAATGTTCTGTATGTAACATCAGGAGACTGTCTGGCTCCATAGTGATACTAGAAAAAAGTCTACAGGGCACCTTTTATGTCTGCAGCAATGAGATTAAGTTCAAAACCAGCAGACTTAGAGGCTCATTGGTTCTAATGGCCAGAGGTGTCAAACAGTGGCTTCAAGAGGTCACACAAAGTAGAGCAGGAGGACTGCTGTTAATGGTCACCATTGTGACTCTCTCCTGTTAGAGAAAGTTGTGATGAACAAATAAAATATTCTGTAATCTGTTCGCTGAACGAACAATGAAGCGACTGGGAATCCTTCTCTTCAGTGTTCAGTTTTGGTGACTTTGATCTCTGTGAAAATTGTTTGTCAATTACTGTAATAAGTGTGTGTGTGTGTGTGTGTGTGTATGTGTGTGTGCGTGCGGTCACTGTCTGATGACTCGTCTCTGAGGAGCAGCTGGTCCTGATAATGAGTGATGCTCACACACATATGATGAAGTACCAGTCACAGCTGTTTACCCCATGAGCTTGCCTCACTTATCAATATTCAATTAAGATCCCTGCAACCCCCCCCCCCCCCCCCCCCCCCCCCCCATCACCACACACACACACACACACACACACACACACACACACATACACTTTCACTGAAGTAGCCATCCAGGGTTGAATGAAGGATGTTCAACTGTTTATTAACTCCATCTGTGTCTTGATCTTTTTTTTTTTTTTTTAAATTACTTGTTGTTGTGGTACTGAGTTACAATCTGATATTCAGTTCATACACATTGAACAATAATACATTCAACAACATAAACGGACCTCTAAACATGTGACACTGATAAAATAGGGTGCAGTCTCACAAAAGCGATTCATGAGCACTTTCTCAAGTTCCAGCCAAGTGTCAGGCTGCATATAGGTAATCTGTTGTCTTTCCAGTTCACAGGGAGATGCAAAATGATGATCCTTTACATTGTATGAAACCACAACAACAAAATGGTTAAATATAGGAATGGACAGAGGTTTAGTCCACAGAATATGTCCACAGAATAAAACGCATTTTCTAATATGACATGGCAGTTATCAGCAGCATGATTTTTTGATTGTGCCTTCCAAAACCATTACAAATAACTGATGACACTATAGTTAATGTTTGGTTAGGTTTAGGGAAACATTGTGCTGTGGGCTAAAATGACTACTTCCTTAAGGTTAGGGCACCTTCTTCGTCATGGTTACAACAACAACCCAATGGTTAAGGTTAGGGAGTAGGAAGCTAACAACTGTCGATGTTTTGATGAACCGTCCTTCCACCCCGACATCCTCCCTATGCCGACCTCGCCGCTAAGTAGTAACGTCACTTTATTTCCTCCTTTGCTTCCGTCATAATTACTCCAGCCGCTAGCGAGATTCTGTCACTTGAATGTTAACATGTGTCGTCAGGGGGCGCTTGATTACACGACTGATCCTGTCTTTTTTCTTGGGAGGACAGTCTTATCCATCCCTGTATTTATCTTTATATGACATATTCCCGAAATGGTCACTCCACTTTATGATTTCCCATTGGGCGTTCATCACCACTGAATCAGAACCTGTGGTTCAAGCAGAATTCCTAAAATAGCAAAAATAACAATGACAGGATCTCCTTGAGGTAAATATATCCTATCAGGATAAAGTATACTCCTGTCTGGGGGCCTGATTAGGTCCTTATGGGTTGTCCATAGCATCCGCATCCAAAAATAAATATATTTTTGGCAAAGAAAAATGGTTTTCCTAATGGTTGTCACTCTTACAGTTAGCGAATAAACCAACACAACAGCAGGACTCTTCCCATGTGGGGATTCCCTGGAGTAAATCTTCATCAAATGGGGGTCTGTGGTCTAATCTGCATTTATTCCAGGAACCACAGCATGAGTATTTCTGGGAACCCCTCTTGTAGACCCTCCATGTTGTTCGAGTTATGTAGTGCCTGTATAATACCAATGTTTGGATGGGAGCGACAGCAGCAGACTAGTCCCAGAGCCCCTTATTATCCCTCTGAGCTCCACTTTAATGCTGCCTGTCTCTGGCACTCTGGAGCCCGACCAGAGAGAAATTAGCCCTCTAATTGACAGACAAAAGAAAGTTCATCTCTACACTCTCTGATGATCGTTGTCTGATCTCCTCCCGCTTTTCTCTCTTTCCTCCTCTCTTCATGCTCCCTCTGTCACTTAGCAGTTTCCCCTCCTTCGCTCCCACTTGTGATCTGACTGTTTCCCTTCATTCCCCTCCAACTCTGCCTCTTTTCTCTCTCCCCATCACCCTCTTTCATCCCTCCTCTTCAGACAGTCGTCCTATCCCCCTGCTCGTCTCCTTCCCATAATTCATAGTGACAGGAAAGGTTAGAGCGCGCGTGGCGGAGCTCTGGCTGACAGAGAGAGGAGAGTCGAGTGTCTTTTAAAGCCTTGTCGTTACACACTGTTTACAAGTCGACACAGTCTGACTGAAAACACAGGAATGCAGCTTTGTCTGTGACTAATGTCAGCATTGAATCACTTGCACTTCCCAAGTACTTAAATCTGGAGAGTACAGTGATGACATGTAAGGATTAGTGCTACACTTACATGTTTATTATAACATGGATATCCTCCTGTCATGTTCTATGATGCAGGTTTCTGCTTTCATCAGTTTTATTTAGTGGTTTTAGATGTGGTTAAATGTAGATCAAACATTTTTTTCTTCATATTTAATGGTATACAATCACATTTTACTTTTACAGGAAAAGAATAAAATTGTTGTCTAAATTAAAAATATTGACACTGTTTACCTTCTGTTCTTATTACAACATCAAACTGACCGAAACAGTATAAAACCACGCAGGTGAGGTGGGAGGCTGGAGGCGCAATCACATCACATTAGTCATTAATCATTACACTAATTAAACCCAGCTGCAAAGGTTTCATGCTTAACAAATCATTAAATATATTTTCCCGTATTTAAATGGGTCAGCTAAATTAAGAAAACCAATTTAAAGAGCCAGTAATACCAAATACAAACACATTTTGTTTTATTTCACTCACTTTGTTGTTTGATTTATCAATTCAGCACTGTCTCAGTCCTACCAAACTCTGTGCTAGAACAGAATTTGGAAGTGTTTTCTGATCTGACGCTGCTATCAGCAAGGTAACATCAAATTACAGTTGAAAAATAAATACATTTTATGATGTGACAACTTTATGGTTGAGGTTTGGTTAAGTTTAGGCCTTAAAACAGCTGTTTGGTCTTTTGCATTAATCAAAAACCAGTCAGGACTGATGCTATTTTTTTTAAAGAAGTGAGTCCCATTAAAGTAGTTTTGTTGTTATTTGTCCAGGTTATCTGTTTCTGAGAGTTCTGCCTACAAAGTAAGGCAGTGGTGGTACATGGAATTTTGTTTGCAGCACTCACTGCAATGAAAAACTACATTTTACGGAGTCTTTCCAGAACCAGTTCCCAGACTACTCTGGATAATCCACAGACCTCACTGTGAACTGTTCTCTTCAACAAGGCCTCCAATCTAAATGACACAATTTGTCATTTGTAGCTGCCTGCCACAACAACCTATTAAGCGTTTTCCGATTTGGTGGCAGCAGGACAAGATCATTTGTCAGGGCCTTCTGAATTGGTTGCAAATTACTGTTACAAAAGGGTTCATATTAGCATTTTCTGACCTGCCACTGCTATGGCTGACGTTTGGTTGGTTTTAAGCAAAAAAGAAAAAAAAAACTCAACAAAGATTATCATGGTTAAAATTGGACCTACTTGGTCAAGGTAAGGGAAAGATCATGATCATGGTAAGAAGAAAGGAATGATGACTGTTGGGAGGAAACAGGAAGTGAACTCTTTCATCACACATTGACAACTCATCCATCCACCTGAGGTCTTTTGAGTGAGACATAAACATGGGTCATTTTTAGGCTTTTGAGCAACATGACTTATACTGCCCTTTTCCTTGAGGAGATAGTGTACTTCCTTATTTCCAAAGAAATAGTCCCTACATAAACTTCTGACAGTGTGTTCTTATGGACTTGTTTTCTTGAACAATCAATCAATCAATCAATCAATTTTATAGTGCCATATCACAACAAAAGTCATCTCAAGATGTCACCATTTAATTTTTAAATGCTATGAGCACCATAAACAAATTCTATCACCTCTACTGTATTGGGTTGGAGGCAGAAATCTCAAATATCTCAAACCTGGACAAATAAAACCAAAACTATTTGCATGATTAGATCCTAGGGATGTTATGATATGTGTATTTGTCCCGAACTGTCACGGTACAGACATTACAGTTCAGTACATGCAGATTTACGAAGAATACGCCCCATGATCCAAACAATTACTGTCTAAATAGTTTAATAATCCACTTACTCTGACTTGCAGAACAATAATTCTGGAGCGTGTGTTCCACCTGGAATGTTTTGGCAGCGCACCACTTAGCTGTAGCATGGATGTATGCTAGCTGGCGTTTAGCCAAGGTAGCCTGGTTACCCTGTAGTGTTGCTGACACTGACTCAGAATGACAAACGAGAGACCCATAACACTGACTGAGTGCAACGCTATTATTAAAATATGCTCCGTTATCTCCGTAGTGAAACAATACCGTGTCTCCCCGTCCCCCTCCCCTCTCTGTAACCGGCTTTTAACTCCACCTGCGAGTGAAGCAGTTCAGAACACACACATTTGATTTCTGATGTAGTCAGACAGCACATCATAAGAACCAGTTCTGAGAGAGACAAATGTAGTTTAAAAGTATTGCAGTAAAAGTAGTGGTTTGGTCCCTCTGACTGATATATTATTATATATGACATCATTAGATTATTAATACTGAAGCATCAGTGTTAGAGCAGCATGTTACTGTTGTAGCTGCTGGAGGTGGAGCTAGTTTCAACCACTTAATATACAGTTAGACCATATATCATCATAAAACAGCTGTCAGCAGGTGTTCTGACTCCTTGCAGGAAACAGAAAAGTTGTTTCCTCTTTCCACTGCAGCACAACTAAACTGTTCCAGTAATAATTTTGGCCAATGAGCCATTGTTGGATTTTCACATTTTTCAAAGTAAAGGACCAAAATATTATTTTCTACCTTTCTTATTTTTTCCTGCTGCACCGAAATTGTACAAAACCATGACCCCAAAACCAAGGTACATACTGAACTGTGAAATTTGTGTACTATTACACCCCTATTAGATACCACTAGAGGTACATTTTTTCCTTTTATAATTTGGGTGAATTGACCCTTTAAAGCGTTAAAATGTGACTCATTAGAAGGAGAGGGGCTGAGATACACAGTGATCAGATGGCTATCAAAGCTGACTTTGGGTCATGGCTGTTGAGATCATACTAATCAGCTGAGAGGGTAACAAACAGACAGAGGAAGGACAGGCACCGGATCGTTGGATTAGCATATAACAGGCCGGTAAACAAAAACAACAGAGCTTTCATTAATTAAGGACCATGGGGCTGGGCGGGCAGACGGATGGGCGAGGGCTGCTGAGACACTCCGAGTGCGGCACGGCGCCAGGCCTCCAACCACGCCAACCAGAACACAGCTGCCTAATGGAGCGCTGGCACCACCGAAGGACGGGGGAGTGGAGAGAGGGAAAAAAAAAAGAAAAAAATTGGAGATAAAAACTAAATAATCAAGGAATTTGTAGAAGAAAAAAGGCAGAGGGAGGCATGGGCCGAAAGACAAAAGGGGAAGAAAGAAAGGAAACAAAGTTTGCAAGGGAATTGAGAAAAGGAGGAAACAAAGGCAGATAAAAGGAGAGGGGGAGTGTGTGTGTGTGTCTGTGTGTGTGTGTGTGTGTGCGGAGGAAGAGATGAGATGGAGATAGAGATGGAGATTGGATGATATCCCTCTGTCTCTGTTCATTAATACCGTATGATCTCCTCTCTCCCTCCTTTGTGATTTTAACACATTTCTAATTAGCACAGAATCCTCTAAGTTGGAGAGGGAGGGAGGGGGGGGAGAGAATCATATTTATATCTGTCTTTAATAAATTCACTTTCATTTGATCTTTTTTTAAACGCACAGGCTGCTGTGGAGCGCCTCTTCCCTTTCCCCTGACTCTGGCAAAATGAAAGGTGGTGTAAAAGCAGGGCTAATTGTTATGCTTGTAAGGAAGCTCGCACGGTAGCTGAAGTTGTTAGATTACAAAAAGTGGGGATTTTCAAAGTTTTACTGCTGTGCAAAAACACCCCCTCTGTGATTCAGAAGAGAAACTAAAGACCTAGAAATCTGGAATTATACAAACAACCTAGTCCTGCATTGCAGGAAGTAGTGAACCTTAGCGTTTTAGAGGTCAGCCTCTATATTTTAAATCACTTTTACTCCATCTGCTCTATTTTGTGTCTTCATAGATACAATGTCAATGTATCAGCACATGAGGGAGGCTCCCTCCACGCCTTTCACTGAGAGACTTGGCAGCTCGTCTAATCAGAGTGCAATTAGACGGAGACTTCTCTGGGCGACAGAGGACTCTGATTACCCAAGAGTCACTGGGGGTATATTTAGTATCTCTGCTCCTGTTCCTCCGTGGTTAGCATGGCACCCCGGAGCTACAGCACGAGCTGGTGCATGGCGGAGACATTGGAAGGCGGGGTGGGCTGGACTTGGCAGAGGCGCTCGCTTAGACTGACTGACTGCTACTCAGCCCTAACAATGTTAACCTGATCCAAACCCTCATCATCCAGCCTCCCAGACTCCAGGCCCACAGACTGAGGGTGTTCCAAATTACACATATAACTTATCTCTTTATGCCTGTATCTCCTCTGTGCTCTGCTGGTCCTAGACTGCACATTGTGTTAGTCAGTCAGACTGATATATTGTTTCTCCCATTAGGAAGGCCAATATTATACCTTTTATTAAATCTAGCCCGGTATCCGTAGGAATTATCTTCATTTTGAGTGGTTCTGCAGCTCATGATTTACGTCCAGTGCCAATGCAAGAAGTAGTGTTCCCTTTATGTAACGAGGCAGAAAGTAAAGGTGTAGAGGTCAGGGTGGTGGATAGGCATGAAGTACGTCAGACTATCATGCAGGAGACAGAAGACTGCAATTAATATTTGCCTTTTTATTAACCATAAACATCCTTCCCTAACTGGAACCAATTGCTGTCTTAACCATACCATAACCATAGATTATTTTACCATAAACACAATCTTTTCCTGACCTACCACCTTACCATCGGTAAGGTGAAACCATTGTAGAAAGCCAGAATTTTAAAGGGATCTTGCCCAGTATGGATGGGAGGAACAGTTACAGTGACCAGTATCACTCTTAATACATATAAGCATGTGACTATTGTTTATTGTTTTATGATAGACTTGAAAAAATGTGAACCTGTCCTTTAAAATCAAGTATAAAACAAACAGCCACACCAAACCAAGACCACAGTCCTTACCTAACCTTAACAGTGAATGTTTTTCAGAAGTGTTGAGTATGAGCAGCTTGCCTTGGCTGTATGTTCAATATAAATGCTTTGTCAATATGTTATGCATAAAAAGATAATCTTTGCAGATTTGCTATTGCAAATTAGTGTTATATGAATGTAATTATTATGTGTAGATTTTTTTTAATATTTTGCAAAATGTATTAATTCATGTAAACAGATTCTAGTTTTAAAGGCATTAAATAAGTCTCATTTGTATTAGTTTGAGTGATTTGATGATGTCACACGATGATCTATTTCAGTGGTTTGTCAGCATTTTCTGGCCCATGTCCTTGGTTTTAGATCCCCAAATCTCATTACCCCAGCAATTAATGAGCTGTCAAGCTGACACGTGAATTTGATCATGACATACTTTGGTAATCTATTTTCAAAAGTAGAGATAAAGCTCCCAATGGTCTCTATGGAAATAGTACTTCAGACCTTTAACATTATAGACTTATGTATCAAATCAATACCTTCCCCACTGCAGTTGAAACAATATGGATTCAAGATACTCTACTCTGATCTGTTGCTTCAGAGGGCTTCAGAGAGGAATGCAATTCTAGGTGGATTTAATTAAAGTTTTGCAAATCAAAATATCTTTTGGCAACTTCAGTCTAGTATCCTTCAGATCAGATCACCTTTAAGTACATCTCTTAAATTTCCAGTCAAGAAACACAGGAGCACATCTATTTCAAGCTGCTGCTCTAAGCCATAAACGTCTACGTCTGTGTTTTACTGACCCATAATCCCCCTCAGTGCCCTCCCTTCACCTTCTCTTCCCTCCATTTCATCTGTCTAGCAAAAACCTTTGCATGAAATTCGCTCTCACAATTTCAATTTAATGAGCTTTATTGGCATGAAAAGACAGTGTTTATATTGTCAAAGCAAACAAATATCAACAATAATAATAGTAATGTTAATAATAAATGTGCACCTATATATATAATCACCAACCCTAGGGCATTGTAACTCATATGACAATCAATCAGTCAACAAGCAAACAAACAACAACAACAACAGTCAGTATGAACTCAAAAAAGAACAACCAGTATTTAATCTGGTAGCGTTTCACTGGATGTCCTTCAGGTTGTGGCAAGAGGCCAGATGTTTAGCTGCCAATATGCAGCAATTTTGTTTTTCTCCTCAACAGGTTTTTGAGTTTGTCCCTTTCTGATTGTCTTTCAAATTGATATTTGTGTAAGAATTTTGGGGAGGAATATATTCTAATTTCTGCATATTTGTCGCAGTGTAGGAAAGAATGTCTCCACTGTTTTCTGTGTGCACAGTGAACACAGTTTATACCTAGTTCAGACTCAGCCTTAATGTCTCATCAGTCATGGTAATGTATTTTTCTTTTGTCTTGTTATAATTTGGTTGGACCAGATTGTTTATGGACTGTTCTGTAGGGTTGGTAGAGGTTAGGTTTTCCTGGTTCATCTCTTGGTGTTTCAGGGCTTTGTGGTGGAATATTTGAGAATTTGATGGCTCTTTTTTCAATTTTAATTTGGAGGAGGTATTGGCCCAGTTCTGCTTGGCATTATTTGTAGTGTTTCTGTGAAGGTGTAATGTACTTTTACAGAAATTCACATGAAGTGAAATCCTTATCAGTTGTCAGCACTTTGGGGAACAGCCTCCGGCTTCCACAGATCAAGGCAGGCGTGTCAATAACCATGTTCACAAAGATGAAAGCCGAGCCTCACGAGCCAGTTGGGTTCAGGAGTCTGCAGGCGCTGCTGAGGTGTAGTGTTGCTGTTGCTGTCAATCATTCTGTGTGAACCCCACAGATCGGAGGCAACCTGAGGACCGTGATCAGAGTGTTCCGTCTGTTTGACTACAACCGAGAAGGACACATCCAACAGCACGAGTTCCGCCGCATCCTGGACAGCTACCTCATCCACCTGACAGACAAGGAGTTTCACAGGTTTATGCATCACATACAGTCTGATACAACAGGTTGCACATCAAATGCGAAGGAACACACACATACCACACATTACAACTGGTTGACTGTTCAGTGAGGTGGGAGTTCAAACACACACCTCCTACTAAGATATTGCTCTGCAAGCTACACACAAGTCAAGTTTGGTTTATATAAAGGGTGAGAATAACTAGTCACCCCAAACCACATCTGATTGGATAAATTAATGTAACCACCTCCAAGTTCAAGATGAGGCATCAAAGATATTTTTAGGTTTTACAGGGAAAAAAGAGTGGGCTCATCATATAAAAATATTCAAAATGTGATTTTAAAAAAACTGCCCTTACACATATCACACATCATATCAATTTACTGAATCTTCTCTAAGAAGATGAGTGGATCCTAAACTAGTTTATGAAAAAAACAAAGACAAAATTGAAACAAATATCATTTATGCCCCTTTCAGTAAACACTTATTAGTGCTATTGATGTACACACACACACACACACACACACACACACACACACACACACTATACCACTGTGTGTCTGAGCTCCACAGCTATAATATCTGCAATCATAGAACATGTATAATCAAACCAAACCTATCCTCTTTCCTATGCGTGCACACACTAATGTGTTGCACGCATACACACACACACACACACATTTTCAACCAACCAGCACAGGCCCCCAACTATTCCAGTATTCCCAGTGGCGGGAAGACGTCAGTCAGCTAAGACGAGATCACTAGCACTGACTTTGTGGTCAGCCTTTGTCTCAGGATGAGAGAGAGCTAATTGACTTCTAAAACTTCGGGCCCTGCAGTCAAATCCACTCCAGAAACACCGCTCAACTTTTTTGACGTGGCTCTAGAGGATTGTGTGCGACAGGTTCATTTTCAATGGCTTTAATTGGTTTTAGTGCTCAGGACTCTCTTCTCTCTCTCTCTCTCTCTCTCTCTCTCTCTCTCTCTCTCTCTCTCTCTCTCTCACACACACACACACTCCCTCTGTCTGTGTCTTAGAACAGATAAAACCAAGCATAAAGCATGACCTCTTTTCTCATCTTGCCATGACATCGGCATGGATTTCTTGACATTAGTTCACCTGCAAAAGTATTTTTTAAGCATAAATGTCTAGCATGTGTTTGCTTTTTCTAGGTTGTGGAGTCATTACAGTCCCAATAACATGGCCACCATTTCCTATGTACTATTCCTGGATAAACTTGGTTTTGGCAACAGCCATAACTTCAACATCACACCAGTCTGCACTAAGCTAGGTATGGATACAGTGGATTAGACTTTGGATTTAAGCAATGTGATTGAGAGGGAGCAGCAGGGAACACAAACCAAGATGCAAACAAGACTTAGAGTCTACAGCCATGCCAGTGGCTCAGTGAGGCTGTACTAAAGGCACAGTGGTGCTTTGAGCTAAATGCTAACATCAGTATGCTAACATGCTCACAGTGACAATGTCACATGCGTATGATGAAATGTTTACCATGGTCACCGTGACTGTTAGCGTGCTAACATTTGCCAATTAGCACTACACATAAAGTATAGCTGAGACTGATGGGAATGTCTTTAGTTTTGCAGGTATTTGGTCATAAACCATCACATAACCTGACGCACCAGATGGTTTGTTACACAGAACCATCTGAGAAGTCATCCTTTCAAACTGTTTGGAAAAGGGCAGGCACTTTCAAGAAATACTTGGCAGGTGATTGGATGAACCCTCTGGCTATCACCATCTATCACCATCTTACCTTGTGAGGCAGCTGGATTTACAAGATCATGTGCGAATCCTCATAGGACGCTGACTGGTCTGAACAACCGGTGGTTCATGATCTCGCGAATCCAGCTTCCTCACAAGGTAATCATTTATCAAGTTATGGTCATAAGGTATTGGCCAAAGTGAAAATTTCACCTGATGATAAGGGATCACCAACGTTATTACAATTTATCCTGAGGATAACTTGAATGTTTTCCAAATTTTGTGCCAATCCATCTTGCAGAAGTTGAGCTATTGTGCAAAGTGAAAAATTTAACCTGCTGGTGGCACTAGATGAAAAGACGGGGTAACTTAATTCATTAGAATTCATCCTCTGGTCACCAAAATAAAAAAGCAATCCATTCTGTATTTCATGTTTTATGTAATCTAGCTTAAATCTAGCCTAAAACTATGTTGGCCATGTATGTAAAGTAAATAATAGAATCAAGACTTATTTTGCGTTTTATAGAGGTATCCAGTCGACGGACAACACCACCTGAGAAAGTCAAACAGAGGAAACAGAGACCAGAATCTCAGTCCAGCTCGTGCATTGCACCATCAGTCCTTCCACACAGGAAGCTGCAGACTCTCTTCTACGACAAGGTACAGACTTGTCTGCATGACTTTGTGTGTTTTATTCATTCTGTTTGCATGTCACCATCTGGCCCTCTCCCCTGCATTATCCTCTTTAAAGACGGAGGGGTAAATTGGCTCTAAGTGGCGCGTCAGGATGCAAACGGCAGAGGGAACACTTCTAATTAAAATGTTTGCCCAGAAAAATCAGCTCCTGAGTTAGTGTGTTAATCATGGCTAATTTGCGGGAAAGGCGGCAGAGTTGGGGCTGGCTCTTCTTACGCATCCGAGAGTCGCACTGGGATGTTCTCCATGGCAACCGCAACCAGAGATGACTCACTTCCTTTTCTTATTGGGGAGAGAAAGACAAAGCCAGGGAAGGTCTGTGTCTACAGTAATATATGATTGATTGTGTGCACAACAGTATGTTCTTCTACCTGTCAGCTGTGTATGAACTCGACCCCGGTGTGGCAAGCGCTGCAGGCCTTTGACACCACCCACTCTGGCCTGGTAAAACAGGATGTCCTCAGGGCTGTTCTCAACAGCTTTATATTTCCCATGAACACTCATTCCTTCCAGAAGCTGACCAGCCGGTAGGGAAAGCAATGTTTTATTTATTTATCATTTTTATTTTGACTCTGCTTTCTTTTTATCTGCTCTTCCTCGGCCTCCTTGCCCTTCACTCTTCAAATCTTAAAAATCTAGCCATCAACTATTCTGTGTAATATATTTTTCATGAATGTGTATGGATCGTGTGTGTGCAGGTATGGTGTAAAAGCAACAGGGCCGGTGAGATGGAAACACTTCCTGGGAAACTTCATGAGCCCGGGCAAAGAAGAGGGCGATACAAATCTTCACACTCATAGGTCAGTTTGAAATTACATTTTTAGTCCCTTTACACAGAGAATATACACAAGTGGCAAGGAGTGTTTTTTTCTCATTCATATGTCAATCATATGTTGGAATTATATTGCATACAGTAAATGTGTTAACATTCTTTTATTCACTTTTGGACTATTGAGCGATGATGAAAAGCTTTGCATGATCTCACTGCTGAAATTTACGTTCGATAAAAGCAGATAAATTAACTTTTCAACTTTTCTTCAACCTCCTTAACCTCGCTTGAGACGAGGAGAGGAGCAGCTCCAGCACATACAGAAGGCACACGGTACTGTCTAATGTGCCGTTGTTGTGCCAACCTTATCTCTAATCAGAGATTAGCAAACTAAATTATCTATATGGGCGAGTGGATTAACGATAAAACTTCTAAAATCGAAATTTTAATCTCACTCCTAGTTCATGAATACAAATCATCCATGTGCCTATGTTAGTTTATGAATAGTTACTAGTTTGCTAGGTGTTATTGTTAACTGTTGATTCTTGTAACTAAACTGCTAAAAAGCAGAAGTTTTTGACAGTTACTGGACAGACCCTGATTTGCACATAGCCCTGGAAAACCAAGGTGGATTATTTGTTATCTGGCCAATGGAGACGCATATATGTGGCTAAGTGTAAATGAAAGTGTCTTACTGTAAATCTCATCTGGATTTAAGTGTAAATGGTGCCTGAAGAGGTGCACATGTAAGTAGTTACGGCATAGCTACAGAGCCTATGCACATGGCTGCTGTAGGTATACTGTATCCACTTACCACACGTTTATAAATCAAGCTTTAGGTTAAGGGCAGGGTTAGGGAACTAACAAAAGATTATGGTTATGATTAGAAAGAAAAGCCAACATTAATTTTTGGACTGTGACAAGACACAAACCCCATTCTCCTGCACCCAAGTTCGATGCACAATATGCCCACCTACCACCCCAGCCTCAACACTCTTCAGCCTCGTCAACACAAGAAGTTTTTCAATCGTCCATCTCACGTGTGCTCGGCAGAACAGATAAGCTTCTGTTGTAATCAATAAAGTTGTCTACACAGACTGCATAAAGACTTGTGATTCACTCACAAATTTAGAAATATTGAAAAAGGACATGTATGTTGGGATGTAGATAGTACAGTAGTATAGTACTTCTGTTAATTGCATTCCTTTCCTTTTCTTTCATTCCCACCCCCATCTCCCATCCCAGGACCTCTGACCAGCCTTTCCAAGATAAAGACAATTTGGATCTCCTGGACATTTACCCACGTCTGAAAGAGATCTTCCATCAGAACAGGGTAGGAATCAGGACTGGAAGCTATAAAATCTATAAAAGATCAGCCCAAAAACTGAGTGATGAACCTGCTACTTCTAGAACAAACAAACTGAGATGCTTCAAAACCTTTCCCTTATTTGCACAGCCTTGCGAAAACCGTAGTAGGAGACAAGACAGAAGTGATTTTGAATGTTATCAGACAGGACACGAGGGAGTAATCTCAGCAGATTGCTAAGAGACAAAGGCACATGCTGAGGTGTATGTTTTAAATATAACTGCCAGACAGCTTTACAGATGAGCCAATCATCATCTGCAGCTTTTTGATGGCCATAAACACGATTAGATGATTGCATATGGCCACTGGTTAGCCACTCAGTCACTAGCCATATGTTCGTCTGACAGCCATCGCCTTCAACACGCCTTCGCATCGAGTTCTGCCTCTTTAATTTCAAATCAGTCTACTTCAGCTGGATGAAACTTTGGAGTTAAACAAACTTCGGGGGAAGGGGGGTTGAATTTTCGATTAATTCACTGTTATGTTTGATGTTGCTGCTGCCACTCACAAAACAACAGTTGGCTTCCAAGTTTAAGGAAGTACGTGTCTGTGTGTGTACGTGTGTGAAGCCTCTCCCAGATATGAATCACACATATCTATCTGCCAGGATCTCCTCCTTTTAATGGCATGGGAGGGAAAAAAAAATCCCTCCATCAACTGTTTTAATAATCTATTCAGCGGGTGGGAGATCAAACAAGAGTGTCCTCACACCGCCAGCCAATAATGAGGTTTTTCACTCAGGCAGGTTCGAAGCCAACTATGGTTTTTAGACTATCTCTGGGGAAGAATTCAAGAGCTTGGGCAACTTGTAGTGATTCCCAATGTTTGTCTATGATACATAATCTCATCAGATGAATGCTTTATTATGCCAGGCCATAGATAGTACAAAGTGCATAATCATATAAAGCACATAACATTGACATGGGGAACACACACATCATTAATTAAAACATGTACATTTTAGTGTAATGCAATATAATCTCTCTTGATATTTGAGACAGAGGGTTGTGATCATGTGTTGGATTGCATTCATGTAGATGGTATGTAGGCAATTCCATTAGAGATCATCATGTAAATCTCTGTGCTCCTGTTGGTCTGTTTAAAACTTGTATAACGCAGCAGTCATACACAATGATGTCATTGACTACATTCAGAGCTCAGACTCAGTGATAACTGTCCAAGTAAAAAAAAAAATTGAAGGAAATTTGGGAACAAAAAAAATAACAGCAGAGTCAAAGAAAGCAAAAAAATAAGTAAATGGGTGGAGATATTTTCTTTTCATTGTTTTGAATTGTGAATTTTGTAAAACTTTATGAACTGTACTGAACTGTACTATCAGTTCACATCTGTCAGTGAAAATCTTTGATGTTTTTGTCTACTTTTTTTCAACAAAATCATTGCTTTGTAAAGACTTAGCAGATCGAACTTTACACTGTAATTCCAAGTGAAAAATAAACTTTTGATAGTCTGTCAATATTATATATTTAGAGTAAATTAAGGCTACCTGTTATTCTGACTAATAAAATAAAATATATATATACCAATTTTTTTTTTTATGTTCTCTGCTGAGTGCACAGTTCAAGATGGAAAAATTGGATTGTTTTTGTTATTCCATTTAATCAAAAAAGAGTAAAATGGTTTCTTAAGAGAACTGATTGAGTTAAGCAAGTAAGTTAAGTAGCAAGTAGCTACTAGTAGAAGTGAATTATATTAAATGTTAAATAGAGCAATAGTAACATTGGCTAATAAGTACATATAATAAGTACCAGTTGAAGAGACAACTGTTGAATGATGAGACTTTTTATTTGAAAATCAGATGTGCCACTAAGACCTCTCAGATGAAAACAGTGCAAAGCCACACTTGCTCTGGAAGCATTTCTTTGGACTGTATACTTGCAATTAAAAGTATCATTTCATAGAGTTGGCCATACTCCAAACAAATCCTTGTTGCCAACAAGAACAAAATACCATGACGCTATGATATAGTGCAAGTAGAAGAGACTTTACCACAGGAATATGACATTAACATGATTTATTAAGACTAAGGTTTGGCACAGACTCAGTCTTGTGACCAAGGCTGGTGCAGATCCTGTCAGAGCCCTCTTCAGGAGGGTGCCTAAGCTAGAGTGGAGTCTGATCTAGAATCCAAAAGGGAACTTGTTAAAATTGTTGAAGTGAAGTTAGCTAACATCACCTCTTCATTAGCAGCATGTCAGCAGATTTGAAGCTTACTGATTCCCTTGCAACTCTGAAGGCTTCAGTATTCTTCAAAGTGCTTGTCACTCATCTAAGGGTATCTGAAACCCCCTTTTCAGACAGTTAAAATATACTGCGTCTAACAATTTTTTTTTTTTTTTGAAACAGATGATCTGATGATAATGTCCACTTCATGCAGTGATTGGCCAGGTTCGCAAAATATTAAAGTATGAATGGTTTGAACTTCTCTCTTCAGCTTTTTTTTTAACTCTTCATACAGTTACCCTGCTCATTTTTTGCCTGAGAGCAAAACCATGAATGTCTTTGAGGAGAAACTGAAAGTGTACACCATTATCCTAATTTGTGTGATTCATTGCGTTGAGACAAAGACATGAAAAAGACAGAGTGCTTGGAAAGAGATCAGGCTTTTTGTCCTTCCCGTGACGCATTTTAGTTTATTTTAAGTACTCTGAGACCCTTTACTTGACCTCTGTCTTCAAAATCTCTGGATTTTTACTTTTACTTGATTTATCCTTCACTTCTGGAAACCTGTCAGCTTGAGTTAACCCTGCCCACTTCCTTAGTTTATGACATGGTGGTCAATTCTAACTTTGGTTGTACATTTGTGCTCACTACACTGTATCTACAATGAACATCATACTGTTCCTGTGAAATGAATGTTCACATAGCCCTGTCTTTCCAGAAGGAGGTAGGTTGGATCACCAGGGCAGACCTGCGACACTTGCTAGAGAGACCAGGTGGGAGCCAACCCAAGACCCCCCAGCCCCGCCTTCGCAATACGCAGATCACACAGCTGCTCAATGTACTGGACCCAGATCACAGCGGGGTCATCCAGCTGGCCAGTCTGGAGAGACTCAACCCCAGCGTCCCCTCTGCTACCTCCCCTGGTAACAACGCTGAGCCGCTGAACGAGGAGACAGATCCCACCTCTACTGTATGCGTGTGTAATTTGCTAGTGTTTGTGCATTTCCATGTTCAACTCGTTCATCTAAGGTCATAAATGTGTACTATAGTTGTTGACTTGTTTTTTAGGAGGAGCAGAAAACAGCAGATGAGAGGCAGACCACGCAATGGGCTGATAAGGTATCTCTGGCATCTGCTTCATGGAGAACAGTGAGTGTGTTAGAGCATACTCTGATCAAATATCATACATACAGTATGTAGCATACACTATGAGATCAAACAGAAAGAAAACACAGGATGAGATCAAAAGAAAAAAAAGGGGTTAATTATTAATGCAGTGTTTGATTTGTGTAACTGCTGAATATCTGTGTGCACTGTGTGTGTGTGTGTATATGTTAAGGTGGAGAGTCTGCTGCTGGAGAAGCTGTGTGAGCAGATCGGTTCAGTCCTGGCAGCTCTGAAGGTGTGTGACCCTCAGCACACTGGATATGTCAAACAGGAGGATCTGAAGAGCGTTTTCAGCCACTATGGCTTGCCCATCTCCGACAAACACTTCGACAAGTAAGAAACACATCTAAACCCACATGCAGCATAGTGTAATTTATAGAGACTAAGAAAAGTTATGGAAAACTAAGAAATAATAACACCCTGAATAGGTCTATCAGAGGGTGGGTGACGAACATATTCACACCAGTGAGCGATTTACCTTCATGCCTTTGGACTGTGGGAGACAACTGGAGCACACAGAGACACTGTGTTAATGTGCTCCACACACAAGCTAACTGGCTCAGCTTGAAGCTTGGGACCTTGTTGCTGTTTCTCAGTACTAACTAATGAGCCACTGTGCCACCCTGTCAGGTCATTTACTGTGATTACAAAATAAGAATGCCATAGTCAAGAGTTAGTGTTAATCAACTTTAAGGGAATAGTTTGACATTTTGGGAAATGCACATATTTACTTTCTTGCCAAGAGTTAGATGAGAAGATTGATACCACTCTCATGTGTCGTAAGTACACAGCCGGGTGGTGATTAGCCTAGCTTAGCATAAAGTTAAAAAAAAAAAGTGCTGATTAGCATCTCTGAAGCTCACTAATTACCACATTGTATTTTGTTTGTTTAACCCATACACAACCAGAAATGTAGACATGTTGTGGTCATAGAGGGAGTTTATCCATCCAATCTGCACTTCTGTCCAGCACCTCAGCGCAGTTATGACAAGACTCCAGAAAGTTAATCCTTGCCAAGAAATGGTTACAAGCTTTAACATCACATATTTTTTTTTAAATTTCTCTTTGTGTACAAAATAAATAAAGAAGAAACAAAGTGTTTATTAGTGAGCTTTAGAAGTGGTTGTATATCTATATTTGAATTTTATCTCATGCTAAGCTAAGCTAAGTACCTCCTATATAGTCATAGCCTCATACTAATGCACAGACACAAGAATGGTATCTGTACTCTTATCTAACTTTTGGCAAGAAAACGAATCAGCATTTTTCCCAAAATGTTGAAATGTTCCTTTCCTTTCAAAGAAAACTTTTCTTGCTTCCTGTTGCTAAAAATATTTCAAAGGTACTGAAGCTCTACAGCTCCACAGAGGAATTATTACGCTACATGCAGACAACTGTGGCTGAAATGCATTACAGACTGCACAGCTTCACCAACCTGACACAACATGGCATGTTGTTTGGACTGAATGTTCATTCTTGACCTTGGAAACAGCAGCTGGCAACATGCTTAGTCCTCAACATGCTTCACGAGCTTCATGATCTTCAACATGGCATGTTGTTGCTTTTGAAATTCAAGTGAAAACCAAATAAGTTTGAATGCTTGACTTTCCATTTGCAGGATGGTGAAGATGCGAAAGTCTGGCATGTACGATACAACTGTCAGATTAAACATCTGGAAAGGCTTTGCACCATATTTGCTCATTTAGAGACAATTTAAGATAAACATCACTTTTTTCTAGATCCATACATATTCATGAACCTCACTGTACCACTATAATATTACACCTGCCACATTGAATTGATTATTGAGTCCCTTGCCCTTCTACCACGTTTATATATTGATTAAGTAGCTTAATTGACTGGAGGATCACCAACTTCTTCAACCCTCTGTATCTGCACTGTGTCTTAGCTGTGAATTGTCTGAAGGCAGAAGTTTGTATTCTCATAAAGCACATGTAGGGGTCAAAAAAGAGGTTTTTATGTAAGCTGTGTGAAAAAACTGCTCCATTGACTTTCCTACAGTCCTGGAGCACACGCTGATCCCCCATTCTCCTCTCTTTTCTGAGTGTACTTTTTGGTTGGACCAGCCACGGACCAGCCCTCTAACCACGGTTGTCCATGAGTGAATGAGTGAGTGAGTGAGTGAGTGATGAAGTTACACCATTGGTTGGCTGGCTGTGTGTTGGAGTTTCCGGAATGGCCATTGCTCTTTCAAAATGAGTTGGGGCAAGATGATGGAAGCAGAGGACAGCAGTGCAATGCAGAGTGACTGTGTTTCCTGCTCTGAGCTCTCAGCTCCGATGTGAGTCGGCTAAGCTCTTGTTTCAACAGATTCGTACATACCAGTGTCTCTACTGTCTCCTCCTCCATCATCCATTGTGATCGACTTTCCTGCTGGCAGCACTGTCAGCAGCCGGCAGGAGAGATGCTCCTTTGTGTTTGGATTTTATAACTCAACTAATACCAGGATGCAAGCTTTTTATTTCTTTGACATTTTCACATCACAAATGACGAACAACAGCATTAAAACACGAGTCTTGCAGGTAAAACATGAGACTCATGTAGCTGCTATATCATTTTAGTGTGGGGTGGCTGCTCTGCAGGTGCGCTTGATGTGACTGTAACTGCGGTAACCAAGTGGAGATAAGCTTCCTGAATTTGCACCCAAATGGCTGTCAAAACTTTGATTTACAATTTCCACTGTAGCCTCCATGATCATTGACTGGGAAAGAGGTGCATAGAGGCATGAGGGAGAGCGCTTAGTTAAAACACCTCAAATAAACTTCACTCTGACTAAACACTCAATACAGAGTGAAAAACCAGAGACATCCACAGAGTGAAACAGATGAAAGAGCAGGAGGAGTTAACAGATAATTATAACAGTTATAATTATAATAAGTTCTCTTTCAAATCAAACATCTTGATAGATATGAGTGGAAAGTAATGTTCTTGCAACTGCCAAACCTTTTTCTTGACTCAAACGTAGCTTAACCGTGTCACTTCAATACACTTTACCAGCAAATATTACAAATATTTAATATCCAGGAATTCACATTATAGACACTACCACTGACTATCCCTGTAACACACTGGCCACAATTTCACACATTGACCATTCACAGTCCAGCCATATACTAGGTTTGACCTATCTTGTTTTTTTACTGAAGAGCTTCAACACATTGAAAGTGAGTTTTCCATCAATATTTTACTTCTGCCACCATCTGCCAGTACCAGACACTCTGAATGCTTAAACTGTAAAACACGACTGGGTGGTCTAAATCTAGCATGTAGTGCAGAGGCTGCTAAACTCAGTGATGGTTGTATTTGTTTAAATTACACTGATCTCTCAGAATTGTTGTGGTGAGGATGAATTAGTGTTAACCTTGCTTTATACATATCTTTTGCAAGGGTTTTTTTTATTGAATAATGACAAATATTGCTGTGACATCTACAGAATTTAGGTAAGTTTTGGTATAATAAGTTCTACTTTAAGGTGAGAAAAGGGTTTAATTGATTTTAAAGCTGCACTAAGCAATATCTTCTATATTAAAAATAGGTGAAATGATTGTGTAATCTGACAGTTGTCACAGGCTCATAGAATATTATCACAAATTTTACAGTTCAGAGTTGGTGGAGACCAAAACAGAGCTAAAAGTGAATTCTGGGCTTACATGGTGTCCAGAAACACCACTCCAAAAGAATGCTAATGTTGCTCTGTCTGCTGGATGTGTGAATAGGCAACTGTTTGCTAACATGTTAGACACAACAACTTTATAAGGCCAAAGTATGTTGATGGTTTTGATGCCCTCAAGTGACAAGAAAAATCTTTTTTTTTTTCTCAAATAATTACGCTTTAATGTAAAAGCACACCCTACCCACAGTTTGCAAGTTATGTTAAAGTTATGAAAAAAAGCACATATCTTTGCACTAAGAAGTACACATTTTCTCTAAGGTTTTACTGCTGCTAAAATATGATATATGGAATGTTAGACTGCTAAAAGAGAACTACTGGCCTTTGCTCAGTTGGGGTTTTCTCAGCTCACTTTCAGATTTTTCTCTTTGTGTTTCCAGGCTCTGCGAGTCCTCCTCCAGCTCTACACCTGGCAGCACTTCTAGGTTGGTTTCCTACAGTGACTTACTGAGAAACCTGGCAGCACCACTAACAGATGAAAGCACATCTTCATCCTGCCGCTCCCATGAGAGGAGCAACCATACTGAGAGGTCAGCATAGAGAGTGTGATAGAAGCATGCGTCTCAGACTTGAGCTGTATTGACTGTAACATTTACTCCCATAAATGTATCTCATTATGTACTGCACTGAGACATACATCTGATTGCCCCTCTTCCCAAAATGTAAACTGGCACCTGTCTTCTCAATCTTTAGCCTCCATGGAATTATACTTAGTGTTTCTATGTTGTGTTTTAGATGGTTTTTCAGTTGAAGGAGTGCATGTTACCCCACATCAAGGGCTGGTTTGAAAAGTTACATTATTGGCTTTCCACCAGGAAAAATGGGGTATGAAATCACCCAAGACATGTCAGTGCCACAGGTAAAGAGGTTTTGAAGAATCCTGGGTACAGGCAGAGGTAGACAAGCCTTCATTGCTCACTTGTAAACCTGCATTAAACACTATAACGTTTGTGAAAGGATCTCACTTTTTGGGTGCTTTTACCAACAAATCTGTCCATGAGATCCCATAAAAGTGGTTAAATGTTAAATATACCGCCCTCACATGCCATTAAAATAGAGGGTAGACTCTACAAAACTTAAACTTTTCAACTAAGTTCAGTCAAGTTTTAACAGACAGCTAGATATTTTTTGTGCTTATCAGCTGTTTCCAACAATAAACTTTAACTTTGGAAAAAAATGGAAAGTAAAAGCCACAAGCCTCTGCTCCCTGAAATATATTTTATATTTGTAACTCTCCCTTAAATCCTCATGATCCAATCACATTCTGAGATGCACGTCAACCAATCTGCCTACAGATGGTGAACTGTCACCCAGCATATCTGTTGCTAGCTTGATACTAGCATAATGTTTCCTGGCTGAAATTCCACATCTACTCATGTGTTTCTGATTTTTATTAAATTATGCATTTCTTCTGATTATAATGCAAGAAATGGAGTTTGAAGATTTAACTCTAAAGCGAGCAAGTAATCCCTACTGGGTTTAGTTAGCTACTCCACACAGCACTTCAACAACCAGATTGTGGAGAAAACAATTGTCAGAAACGAAAAGTTTTGACTATAACTTCTGTTTCCTGAAGGGAAAGAATGAGGTACAACACATAGTATGTAGTATGAGGATATCACATCCCTGCATGGCCTGACTGAAGACACCTGATGATCTGTGGTGATGTATGTGAGGCCCCGCCTGCACATATATATATCTGTCACCATGGTCATCCATCAGTTCAGTAACCACTTTTCACCAAGCCCAGCTGAGCAGCAGGGCAACCTAGTGTTGTACTTTGCTCCTCTTCTTCAGGTAACAGAAGTAACATAACAAAGTAACATAACATTTCGTTCCCTTTCAGTCGATTCACTTGGTACAACACATATAGCCACCGAAGGGGCTGTCACCTCCAAAAAGTAAAACCAAACAAAGTTTGCAGTGTTGCAGATACCCCTTTAAACAAACCCATGGTGTTGCCATGTCCCTGGTTGAACGTGCGCTCACACGTGAGGCAATGGATGACCTCTGCTGTTGTAAGCCAGTGAGAAAGCCACTGTTTAGACAGGGCTTTGCCCCTGGCTGGATTAGCAAAAAAGACAAACAATTGGTCACATAAATGCACACTCTGAATGCGGTCTATGTAGGTGCGTAGCAGACGCACAGTACACAGGGAATGCAACCTCCTGTGCTTCGCGGATGCAAAAGGAGGGAGACAAAGGTTTAAGAGCTCAAAGGCCATAGAGCTATAGGCTGCAGGGATAATCGTAGGCAAATACGCTGCATTTGGGCGATATGTAACTTTGGAGCCATTCAAAGTGAACTGGGTACAAGAGAAATGGCTGTTTCTGCTTGTACTCTTCCTCCCTGCATTATTTCTAATTAATCTGCTGGACAAATAGCTCAGATATCTCCATGTTGTTGTTTAGACCAATGTTTAGCACCGTTAACAAAGTTCCACTAATTCAGTGAGGAACATCTTTCACTTCCTTTAAATTCTTCACAATAAAAGCTTCCCGTGAGTTTGTCATTTAAAAGCTTTTAATTTGAAGCAGTAAAGCAGGAAATGTTTGGTTTGCATTGACAGTAAAATTACACAACTCTGATATGTAAAGCTGGCCAATGAGAACAGAGCGGGCTCATCAGGAGGGGGGCTTTAAAGAGACA
Organism: Thunnus albacares; assembly: GCF_914725855.1. Taxonomy (NCBI): domain Eukaryota; kingdom Metazoa; phylum Chordata; class Actinopteri; order Scombriformes; family Scombridae; genus Thunnus; species Thunnus albacares. Next base: position 23,005,676 of record NC_058128.1, on the reverse strand, counting down.
GGAGCTGAAATGGAATGTAAAGAGAAACTGTGTATATTGAGGGGCTGCATAAAGGGCAAGTGTAAGATAAATAAGGAAATTTTTGAACTGTAAATCATGCAGAGCTACTATAGTGGAGTCCAAAAATAAAAATTTAGAGCTGAGATGAGCACAATAGGTCCTCTTTAAGAAACGCATGGCAAGAGGGTGAGTGCCTGGTGTCACTCCATCGAAGCCAACATGACAGGCAGATATAGCCACCAAATAGACCTTTAATCATGGAAAAGGAGAGACCCTTATCCAGCAGCTCCTGAAGGAATGTCAAAACAATCAGTACTGAAATGGGAGTACATTTCAGTCCTGACACCACTGCTTGAACGCCTGCCATTTATATGCATATAGGTCTCTTAAATTGGACCTCTCAACAGGTAGGCATGCAGCCACCACAGTTCTGGGCGCGGATGAATCACCTCTCCTCCTGCTTGAGAGAGGAGGTCCCTGTGGAGAGGAAGCTGCCAGGGCCTCGCTGCCAGCAGACTGATTATCTCAGCATACCATGATTTTGCTGGATCAGAGACAGATCCTGCCGGCACACCCTCTGTATGCATTTCCACTGGGGAAAATGCATACAGGAATGTGTTGGGCCATGGGTTGGGCACATCCATTCCCAGAGGTGCATTGTGGTCCGTTATGGAAAAGAACAGGGGGAAGTGGGTATTTACTCCAGAGGCAAAGAGGTCCACTTTGGCCCTGCCAAAACGATTCAATATTTGAGTCACCACCAACAGGTGCAACCTTCACTCTCTTACAAGAGGTCCTCCCCTGGAGAGAAAGTCCGCACTCAGGTTCAGCAACAAAAAACAACATGGGAAGTGAACAGGTCTCTCCCTGAAAAGCCCAGTGCTTGAATGTGTGACAGAACTAGCAACAGTTGCACTGCTGTCTGCTCTATCAGAGCCCAATCATCCAGATAGGCTAATATGCAAATACCTCTCTCCCGGAGTGGAGCTAACGCCACCTCGACACATTTGGTGAGGGTGAGGGGGGCAAGTGACAGGCTGAACAGCAGCACCAGGTATTCGTAGGCTCCGCCTTCGAATGCAAACCTTAGAAACTGCCTGTGGTCTGGGTGTATCGCTACATGAAAGTAAGTGTCTGTGAAATCAAGTGCTGTAAACCAATGCCCTGTGCCGACTGTATTCAGTAGCTGTCTCAGTGTTGGCATTTTGAACTTGTAAGTTCGTAGGTATTTGTTTAACACTCGCAGGTCTAGAGTTGGATAAAGTCCTCACCCTTTCCTCGGAACAGTGAAATAATAACTGTACCAACCTTTGTTTGCCTCCGAAACGAGAACCACTCATATTGGTCTCTTGTTCAACTTCGACAGAGTGTTTATTTTGTCCTTCAGTACTGCTGCTGTCTCATCCCCTGCAACTGTGTTTATTATGTAGAGGAAACGGATTGGTCTGACCGAGAACTGTAGCCGGTAACCCATGACAACGGTTCTCTCTACCCACTGTTAATGTTCATATGACTGGTATTGTGTACTGTCCAAATATTTGGACAAATTTTACGTTGATGCTTTGTCTTAATATTGGAGTATATTTCTGTAATAATTTGTAAATGAACAACTGATGAAAGTACCAAGTCTAAAATGCCACATTATGTATTGTCAGTGAAACCTGCAATTGTTTTAGTAAGAAAGTAAGTAAGTAACACTTGGAAATGGACAGTCATTACTGATTGAATAATAATGAACATGTAATTGGCTTCACTTATGTATCCTTATACTGCTTACTTACATATATATATACACTTATATTTATATTTATACTTATTTTACTCATATGCTGCCCTTTACACCTACTGGCATAAACTTTCACTCAGTTTGGTGTTTAAGTTTGAGAAGCACAGCTTATGTTTTCAACACTGACTGTTGTCAAGTGCCCTAGGAGTAGATGAGAAATGCATTTGTTTTGTTATGTAATGTAGGTTTTCTTTGACGGCATTAAATTAAACTTAATAGAGGTCTTTACTTGTATGTTTAGCAAAAAACTTCACTCTGGAATTCTTTCACACATACTGTGTTCTTCTAATAGTGTGTGTCAGGGGCATGCACACCAGAGTTAAATAAAAAATATTTATTTGCACAAAAACAGGCATCCATCAGGTGGATAGATTGGGGTACAGCAAAGAGTTTGAAGAAGATGGAAGAGGAAGGGAGATGGAGAGGAAGAGCTGTGACAAAACTGACAAGAGTGATGCCTTGTATGTAAAAAAATAAAATAAATAAAAAAGAAGGCACATCAAACATCACATGAAGAACAAAAATCCTGGCCTCTTTTTTGCTGCCAAAACTTTGGTGGGAAATCCAAATCCAGCATCACCCTACAGGATTTGGTCTTTCAGACACAGTGCCATATTTTTTAAAAATATATCGTATTAGCCTTAATGTAAGATTAAGACTCATTTATGGAAAAAGACTTACAACTTTGATTAAATTATTCTTATTTGCTTTTTACTCGCAAAACTTTTGTCGCACTTACAGTAAAGTAACGGGTGTAGTTGTCAGCTCGAGTGGTGTAGTTGTCAGTTTCACCTGGTTCACTGTCTCTACTCTACCACACTGAGCTCCGTGTGTGTGGAGTGCTCTGCCCCGCCCGCAGTGAAATAGAGTAGAGGAGAGAGTCTCAGCGCAACCATAAATGACAACAAAGTCCGGGAACATGTGCAGGTGGTTTTTGACTGTTGTCAGCTCAGGGGGAAGGAAAAATCTTTCAAACCACCATGGTTTCTGAGCTGGTGGAGGAGAGGGCCACTCCACCTCCAGTCTCTCAGCTGCATGATGGTACAGTGAGAAGAAGGATGTATTGTCCTGGCCAACTGATGCAGAGGCGGTATACTGGCCCGATGATAAAGCCTCCTGTTCACCCTCTGATAAACCATGCATGTCCAAGCTGATGTCCAGCACGTCATTGTCATCATGGCAATGGACAACCCAAGCTGTGGCTGACTAGCGCTCTTGAAGGGCTCTGGCTCAAACTTGGCTAACCCCTCAACAGTCTCCATGTGGTCAGCCCAGTTACCAGCAGGGACTTCGACCCTTGCCGTCAGACGAAGCTGGGTCCCTCAACTCGGAGAAGAAGGGGTCATGCCGTGCAATAGTAGTCTTTTCTGGCAATTTCAACGCAGACCTGACCAGCCTTTCAGATGCAGCGGTGGCTAACACCAACAGGGGGTGTTAAGCTAACTTTGAGCTGGCAGGAGCCTACTGAAGAAACACAGCTAACTAGCTGTAACTTGCTAGCCCAACTCGGCAGAGGTGTTTTTCACGAGGTGAGAAGTGTGAGAATTGAGGGATGACCGTAGTGACAGTTGTATATATGTGCAGGCCTCACATATGTCACCACAGATCATCTGCCTTAAAAGTGTGAATAAAGGTGTCTTCAGTCAGGCCAAGCTGGGGCCCGATATCCCCATACTATATGTGTTGTATTGAGTGAATCGACTGAAAGGAAACAATTTCAGAAAAGTGTTTTAAGACTTAATAACTCCCACATTCACACAGTCGGTGTAAATGTGTTCACTTCCACTCTGACACTGCAGTAATGGTGGCAGCACTGAGAGCTGTACTAAAACTCATGTTGTGTTCACACATTAACTTTCCTGCATATCTACAAACTCTCAGTTACCTTTTCTATACCTAACCCCAACCCTAACCATTTAATCCACCCAATTGCTCATGATCAGTATACATATTTTAAAAATATTTCACCTGTATGAAGTATGTATGTATGGTTCTCAAACTTCTACACAGATGATTGATCATCTCCCATGTACTAATATTTTGGTTCTTGAAGGGTTGGAGTACAGAGCTCCTGTCAAAATATCAATATATAGTTCTTTATTTATCTTATTTTCCTAGGTGTTACTTTTTACATTTAAGGCATTCATAGCCTTGAGTTTGTTTACAGCATGATATGCTCTGGACTTGAAATTTAGGACTGGTTTTAACTCCAACTCTATTGGTTGTTGGGACATGTGCAAGCACCACAGCCCTGGCTACATCATCTCTTAATCTGCCCCACAGGCCACGCACATCACCTGAGTTGACCCTGCAGTCAGTCAGGGCACAGCCGCCTCCCTCCAGTCTGCAGGGTGGTCCAGACAACTGCAGCATCTTGGATGTTGTTTTCAAGAGGCTGCGATCGAGATTAGAGCAATGTCACACGAGCCTCACAGATCGCATCCAGGCCATCACCCACAGTTCTGATGGGACGCTGTTAGAGGCATATATACGGAAGGTGAGGAGGGTTAAAATAAAAACTACATAACTATCTCCACAGCACCACCAACATACTAAACCCTGCAAATCTACATGCAGATTTGTACATAGTAGATTTTTTTGTATTTGTGTTTATAAATGTATTTTTACTGAAATGTATAGTTGAATATAATTCTGCTGTGCTTATGTGGTATATGCAGTTTGACTCATGGGATGTGGATGGCTGGTTTAATCCTCCTGTTGGCTTGCATTCTGCTTTTTTCAGCTATAAAAGCAGCCAACCAAGCTGATAAGCTACATGGTAATGATTATGAAAAACATCATTTGTGCAACAGGCAGGTAATTAGTGAATTGTGATAGATCTAAGAAATTTACCAACCTTTCACCTACCATAGAATGATAGTGGGTCATTGACAGTGACCCCATTTCCTGGGCTTGGACAATGATTTTTTCAATAATTAATAAACAGAAGAGTAAAGGGTTGTGCATGGAGATGAATTTTAAAGATTGAAAAAATAATCTTTGAGGATAAGGCTGGTGTTATTCTATATTTTCTTACTTTCTGCCTTAGCCCTGAGTCCATTGGTTCCTTACGAAGATGTAAATCTGTCAAATGGCTCACAATATGTGGTTTTATTTTTAGCCATGCCAGTGGCAGGGCTTTAGAGATATCAATGTCGGTCAGTTGGTCGGTTGGTCAGTTGGTCCACTGAAACTACTGAATGGATTGGCACCAAATTTGGTACCGACATCCATGCTTCCCAAACAATGAATCCTACTGACTTTGGTGATCTCTAGACTTTTCCTAGACCGCCACCATGAGGTTGACGTGTGGTTTTTAGTTACAATAAATGTCTCAACAAGTATTGGGTGGGCTACCGTTAAATTTGGTACACAGCAGTGGATTAATCCACATTTGGTGCTCCAGTGAGTTTTCTGGCAGCAGGATAGTGTGTGTGGGATTGAGTCAAAATAAACTACCGTGGCAATGTTCATGTGTGCTTTTAATAGTTTTTGGATAACAATGGAACTCTTGGCTCATTTTATTGACAAGAAGAAAATATAGAATATCAACTGAAGTGGCAACTGCTAATCCATAAACTTTGGAAATACTCCTTTAAAACTACAAATATTTCTGTAACACAATGGCAGTTTTCATTTGTTCCTCAGTTACATCATGTAGAGCCAAACCACAAGTGCAGCTGAAGTATATAGTGGCTCCTTTCACATTGCAATCACATTTCACATTGAGCGAGTTGCAGGGGGACATAATGTTTGTGAACCTTCACACAAGCAGAGAAATGAAGGGCATATTGAGGGTGAGGACTCTTGGTAGAAAACAAGCAAAAACACACACTGTGGAAGGAGCTGCCATGGCAATAATTAGATGCTGAAAATAAAAGATACACCTGTTGTTTGATAGAAGCTGTCTGAATCGATGTTGCTGCTTGTTAAACAGAAAGCAAAGGTTGGATCTGTGAATAATCACACACTCCTACCATAGCCTCACAACATTCAGATCCCTATTATGTTTCACTCCCTCACCATTCTGACAAAAGTTTACTGCTACTGCTACACTGGATTGGAACAAGTGCACTCATTATTTTGTGGCGTAATTTATTGCTATAGAAAACAAATCTGGCTGTCAGTATGCATTTCCATACGCTTCACCGATAAATGAACGGCATGAAATTACAAAGTAAAGTTTTAGTTTTCACTCCTCTTCTGTCTTCAAGCGTGCTCTCTCTTTCTCTCTTTGTGTCTGGTTACTTTTAAACATCAGCATCATTAAATTCAATGAAGGGTGTGTGTGTGTGTGTGTGTGATAGGATGTGGCTCTTTAAAGCAGTGCAGCTATTTTTTTGGCTCTTAGTATCTGACTGGTTGACTCCTGCAGCAGCAGTTTAACAGAGTAGAGCAGAGAGTGAGGGAGACTGGCACCAACCCAGCTCCCACCCAGCTGACCATCTCTCCAGTGCTGGTTTTGTTTCCCCTTTCCTTAACCTGTACCCAAACTTATTCCCAATCCCAGCCAGTCATTTTCTACAATGCTTTAAGGAGACAAATCATGCATGTTTACAGTCTATATTTTTGATCTGGGCTCTACTGGAAAATCTTTGCATTTTTTACAGTTTAAAACTGACCCTTGCAGTGTGCAATGCAGTAATATCAGTGTCTGATAACCAATAATGACCCACTGCCATTATTAAGTTAGGCGTTCTGATTAGGCTACCTCTGTCGTCTTTTGCCCTTAATATCTTACTGTATTTTGACGTGCTTATTGAAAAATTATTATGTTCTATGGTGTGACAACGCTGTGGTCAAGGTCTGGTTAGGTTTAGATACATAAACCACTTGGTTAGGGTAAGGGAAAGATCATGGTTTGGGTTAAAAGTGTGTATTTTTGGAGCACAGGAGAGAGGAGCAGAGCAGCTTGGACAGGAGGGAGGAGCAGTATAGGAGCAGCAAGTGAGAACTTACTTGACTGCTGGAATAGAGATAATTTTGAATATATCACCAAGACTTACCCATTTCTTATAGTTAATAAAAAATGGGATAAGTTCCCAGGCCTCTTAGGCTGGCATTGTCTAAACCATAGGTTGGAGTTGTCTGTATCAGATGCAGTCAAACACTGCAGAGACCAACCACTTCACAGCTTTTCTTGACGAGTTATACTGTCTGTATAATCAGTCACCAAAGAATTTAAGAGAGCTTGATGCTGTAGTCTCTGAAGTAGGTGTATATTTAAAAAGGATTGGTTGAGTCTTAAGGATAAGGTGGGTGGCTTCATCTCACAGAACAGTAAACGCTGTTTGGACAATGTATGTTGCACTTTACAATCATCTCACAGCTGCAAGTAAAGATGTGAACTGAAATTCAAGTAAAAGTATGTATGTATGAGGGGCTACCAGCAAAGACTTGAGCTGATGATGGACACACTTGAGGAACTTAAAGATCTGTCTTGAGGCTCTGCAGTCCAGAGACATTAGACATTAGTCTCAATCAGTCAGTCTGATAAAAAGGCAGCTAGATGTTTTCAATACCATGGGACGTAGGCAATGGTGCACAAACTGCATGTGAGGCTGCATAGCAAGGTGCTTTTAAAGGTGTAACACTACATAGTGACAGCAGGCAGAAGGTAATAGATCCAAGAATGTTCTATGAAGCACTATGCAGAAGCACGCAAACAAGAATGGTCACAAGTGAAGAGGAATCAGTCTTTCATAAAGTCAGTGTGTTGGATAAAAACACATGGCTAAGCCCTCTGCCATTAATGTATGGGGAAACTGAAGTAAGAGAACTATGCAGTCTTCTGAAAATAGGATTCTCTGGTGTTAAGCAAAGTTACAGGGATGTTAAGGAGAATGCCAGTGTATCAAAACACAAGTCCCTTCTGAAACTTTAACATGCAGTGGAAACCATTGCTTTGAGCAGTGCAGAGTATGAGAGAGGTTTCTTGAAATTAATGCAGTTGTGACAGTGTTGCGCTCACAACTGAAAATTGAAAAAGTCTCTGCTCTAATGTTCATTTAAATGGTTGGACCTCCTCTTACCTCTTGGGACACCACAAAATATGTCAGGCCACCAGAAGGTCTGCAGACCATTCAGCGTGTAGACAAAGATGCACTACTACACAGGCTTCCCCATATCAGCCCATCTGGGATCTGATGAACTACTGTAACTGGTCTTGATACTGATACTGGAAGTGAGTCCAGTCAAAGCAGAGTAAGCAGTGATGGTTGCTACTTGTTCTCAACTATGAGTCATCAAACTGTCATCATTTTTGCTGACGAAACAGTATTGTACTTTATATATTTTCGCATATTGAACTGAAAAAGGAGATTGTCTTACAGAAAGATTAAGTCATCAGCTCTAGTTTTGCGCACTGCCAACAGTATTTAGAATGACTTTGATTTGCATTTTAGTGTTCAGAGCAGACCTTGTTATGTTTTATTTACAGTTTGTCAAATGATATTAGATTTTGTAGTCTATGCCATCCCATTCGCCAGTTTGCCCGTTTTCTTATTCTTGGTACATCTACAGTTTCCAACTAGTCCTCGTCGCTCCTGCATCCCTCCACTTGACCCTTCTTCACGCCACTCGTCAACCCTCATTCATCATGCTTTCCGAGACAACCGCACTACCCAATCCCACGACATTCTGCCGTGCTCAGGCGCAGCAGTAGGTGGTTTGCCTCCGATCAGCCACCTGAACGGTCCCCAAACCCCCGCCCCGCTCTCTATAAACCGTACCACGTCATCTTCGCAGCCCTTCTTTGGGGGCATGAGTAGTCTTCCAGTCATCCTCGTTCATACAGCCTTCTACATCATTGTCGACCATAATAAACTAGAAATTTAAATCCTTGGCACCAGACTCAGATTCCCACCTGAAAGCCAGTCCCTCCATTTTCAGCTTCCATGCCTCCCACAGTCTTTCATTCCCTTCACTCAACGTCCTGACCCTCTCCTGCTTCACCACCTTCGCCCGTTCCATTCTCAAGATTAAATCTTCCACAACACACGTCTACATCAGCCAAACTAACGTCTCCATAAAACTGTCCTCAGGGGCACCATACCTAGCCTTGTTTCACGCACACTTCGGCATGTTATCTGTAAGTCTGAACCACATCTTATGCCAAACGTTCGCCCCTCACTTCAGACTTCCTGGCCCACTACCAAACTCTCCGCACAGGCAACCTGTCTCCCCACATCGACAAAGTCAATCCACATTCCTAATCGTACTCTGGCCAATTCTTCCGCAGTGGAGCCGCTTCAACTGCTTCCAAATAAGAAATCCCAGACCACCTGTTAAAATTAAATAAATAATATTCTCGACCGCTAGTCTTCCCAAGATTCATACCTACCTCAGCGACATTCAAAGAGCCCGTTCTCACTTAGTCCAATGAAGTTAACTTTGGGGGATGATGAAGCAGGAAGCTCATCGAGACATGTCCCCCACCCTGAGTCTTGACCCCCGGGTTCCTAGACGCTCCAGCCTCTTTGTGACTCCATTTGGTCCCCGGTCATCCCCATGCCATCGACCCCCTTCATCCCTCTCCTCGACCCCCATCCAGTCCACCATACACTATCCTCACCCAATCCTGAACCCTCTTGACAATCCAAATAAATCTACTTTTTATACCGTTCAAATGGCGTGGTCTTTGTCAGTGAAATACAGTTAAATCTATTAACATGTTAAAAATATTTCTTTCATTTTCCTCAATTAAAATGAGTTTATATTTAACATGCACAAGGAAAAACAAATCTTCTTTCTTGTTTTCATGTTTACCAGTGATGAAAGAGCCACATCGCACAAATATGGATTAGGGAATGTTTGACACAACAGTGAAGGCACACAGACAGTGATGGATATCCATCTTCCACAAGCAGCCAAAACCTGTCTGTTAACCATCAGATTCAGCCATCTGTGTTGAGATGTTTCAGCATTTCTTTGCGCTCTGTTTACTGTCTCAAATCTTTCCATCGCTGCTCTGACGCTCACTTTTTTTTTTGACCGTGGAGCTCTTGCAAAAATCCTGTGCCGAAAGGCATGTTGTGTTTCTGTGACAACCCGCAACTGAGTTTTCACATCAGCTGCAAGTAACAGCTACCTGCATATTAAGAGATTATAATACTGTGATTTTGATATTTATTTCTTATTTATTCTGTTTTGTTATGTTCGAAAACATAGCATTAAATGTAGTTAAGTAAATGTTGCTGATTTTTTAATGTGGTGTAATGTTATTAGAAACGCACAATAGATGAACAATGATGATTAATCTCGCAGCACCCCTGCTCCGTCCTCACGGCACCCACTTTGGAAACCACTGGTCTACAGGATCAATTCATTGTTGGTTTGGCTCTGCACATGAGATCTCTTGACAATAAGAAGAATATAGAAGATTGCCAGCCAAATCCTTTAAAGCCTCCCTCCCGATGAGCCAACTCTGTTCTGAGAGTTCTGTTCTTATGGAAGCTGCGTGTCAGGCAAATTCTGGCAGCTCTGGATGGTATGTCAGCAAACCATGAAACAAACTATAGAAATAGGATTTCACTATTTTTTCTCATTCTTTACTCAGAATGTCAACTTCTCAAATACAACCATACATGTTCAAGCCGAAATCAGATCTTACATATGAGAGTGGACAACGCAAACAACACATGGAAAAACCTTAGCAACAACCCTAGCAACTGATGCTACAGAACGGATGGCCTTTTATGGGCATGTTCGACAAGCCAACGTCAGCTCGTCAGAAAGGAAAAAGAAAACATTGCAAACAAAGCATTGAGAGCAGGTTGAAGCCCGACTTTTGACTTGCAGGGAGCATTTCTACATATGTAAGTTAATCTCAAGTTTGACCATATTTAGCATAGATATCTGACATCATAACAGTATATAAATAACAGAAAACCAGAAAAAGCATAATATTTAACCTTATCCTAACCAAACCCTAACACTAATCAGTTATCAATGTGACACCTAACTACTGTAACCTAAGCCCTAACCCCAACAACAGAAGGGAATCCTCAACTGTTCCAAATCAGCACCTTCTTGATTCTCTCCTGAATCAGAAGAGGAGAGGTGCAAGTGCAGAATCCACTTCTGGTGGTGCAACATTTTAATCATCAAAACTACATGTAGTGTCACTACTCCCCCAACACTGCCATTCACCTTTGTTTTCTAAATTTCCAAATAAGCCTAACCCTAACCCAAATTGTAATTATCCTTTAAGGTTTAAAGTCTACAATATGTTTTACTGTATAAGCACAGTGAGGTGTGCTGTGTTATATTTTGTCTTGCTCCCACAGCAGTTCGTCAGTCAAAAAAATGGGTCAAATTTCTTCATGCACCTGTTGTACATGGAGAATGGAAGTGATTCTGACTGAAAAGTCGATGCAAACTGGCCTGAAGCACAGTTCAGCAGGCTGCTGACATTTCCAAACGTGTTCTGCTTTCTCTGCTGTTGCCCCCAGATACTAGAGGACAGCTGGGTCATCTTGGACGATAAGAATTTCAACAAATGTACCGAACTGCTCGGCCTCACAGACGGAAGGATCGAATGCGCAGTGTTCCAGGCGAAGTATGAGGGTGAGAAAGACAGGAGAACGACAGCCAGAACATCTTGACCAGCAGCGTCAGCAATCCCATCAGTTCTGCATGGCAGGGTTTTCAATGCTTAAATAGAGATTTTAAAAATCCCTTCCTACTCCCCACCAGGCTCCCGTCCCCCTCCACTCCATCTCGCCTTGCATCCCTACTCCTACCCCACCCACGGTGATCAAACATAAGCCCCCTGCTTCCTGTAAAATGATGTCTTTCTTAGCACATGAGCCATTGGAGAAATCATCCTGGATTATAAATAGAGTAAGAGTGAGCCTCTTCGTCTCTCATTAGCAGAGGGGGGAAGCACACAGATTCAGAATCACACTCATTTCTGCTTGTTTGGGCTAATTATGTGCTTTGGAAGCAGAAAACAGAGCAGCAGGGCATCACTCTAATTTGTATCTTCTAAAAAAAAAAAGAAACACAGTAGAAAGAATAACAAAAAAAGAAAAGAATCATTAAACAAAGCCAGAACATAAAGTTAGTCATGTTTGCAAGGCATAAAAATTGACTTTCTTAGATTTAGAATACAAGTGTGCTTCTAATTAAATGTAAATTAGGTCAGGCTGTTAAATGCCCAGTGTGCTTGCCAGACATAAAGGGCACTCTGTGCAGTGTGGAAAAACACAAATAATCCACAAAATGGAACAAAAATTCTAATTTGTTGTATAATTCCCTCACAAAGTAGGAATTTGAGAGAAGCGGTTAATTGTGTGGCTGATTAAAAGGCCAAATATTACAACACTGTTTTCCCTGTGGTTTCTGTAGAGGCCACAGCCAGAGATAGGCAGCAGGGCTCTGAAGGTCATGGTAAAAAGGATGAGGTCGTCACCCTGCTCACTTCTGCTGAGCAGTGCCTGGCTGCCATGAAGACCAGGATCAAGCTCATCCATGAGGTAAGCAAGATGTCAGAAGATGTTCACTGGAAAACTTTCAAAGCAGCTGCTAAACAGCAAGGCCTTCATCCTCTAATCTGACAGAAAATGATTCGGGATTAAGTTTTTCCTTAAATTTATGGTTAAGGACTATTATGCTATTTACATAGTGCTTTAGGGTGTTTCATTGTTCTCATGCTGGTCTTGGTACTCTCGAGCATATATCCTCAAACCTCCCCAAATATGTAATTGTGGGTGGTGCATAGAGCCAGCTTATGCTTCATGAAATTTGAAGCATTGCAGTCTCTGGCCGCACTGACCTCAGCTGCTTCTTGTTGATGATTGGTTCTTTGGCCCTTAGTACCTCCAAGTCAAACACACCCCTTCAAAACCACTCCAGCAACCAGAGAGACACCATAATTTTAAAGACAAGGAGAACAAGAGAGCAAGTAGAATAAAACGACACATATCCTGTACAATGGGGATGTCACTATATACAGCCATCATATGTGGCCTTTACCGTTATTGTTGACCTCAAAACCAGCCCTTGTGAGAAGGGTCTATCTACAATTTTGCGGACCTATATATGTCTTATAATCAGGGTCATATTATTATTTATATTTGTACCTCGAGCTCCAATATGTTATGCCATCGAGAGCTACTGTGACTAAATGCATTAAAACACTTTGAGCAGAAGAAGCATGAGCTAAAAGTCAAGCTAATGTTAGCTCTGACCACCTACTGCTGGACAGTTCTCACAAGTGATAGCTACTTCACAACTTTTCTTAAAAATTAACCGATTAATGGGTGTCGGTCTGTCAAAAGCAAAATTAACCGAAACTGACATCCCTTGTACACATAACCTTTCAGTCAATAAATGTCTCGTCCCATTAGGACAACCTGACAGCCTTCCGCCTGATGGACAGGAGACGTAGAGGTGTGGTGGACTGCCATGATTTCAAAGTGCTGTACAACAGCCTGGGATTTTTCTGCCGGGAAGGAGAGTACCAGCGGCTGCTGGATCTGATTGGCCTGCAGTCTGGACGCAACCTCAATTATGCAGAATTCGTCAATGTTGTAGAAAATAATGGCAAACAAGGGACACAAACTGCTACTGTGTGAGTCTGATATGATCATTACTTATATTTGGCCATTTAGAGGAAAGGTCTTTGGTGTGCCTACATTTTTGCTTTTCTGTCTCTCCTGACAGACAAGAGCAGCTCCATGATCTGCTGGCCTGTGAGGCACGCTACAAGTGGGCAGACATGTCTAAGGTCAGCATAAACTCTTGGAAAGCACTCATAGAAAGATCCTCTTAAAGAACAAACCTACCTCTTCCTCTCTTTCTCATCAGGTGCTGTGTCATTTTGACACTGATGGCCAGGGTTGGATCCATAAAAAGAGCTTGAGAGATCTACTCTTCACTTATGCTCTTCCCTTAAGATCCAATGAGTTTGAACAGCTTTGGTTGAGGTAAGAGATACTGAAGTGAGGCATCGCAATCACTACTACACATCATAGAGTAGTGCTCATTTCAATGCCTGTGACAGTTTTTAACTTCATTTTGACAGGTATGACCCAGAGGGGCAGGGGTCTGTGGCGGTTTGTGACTTCCTGGAAAGACTGGGGTTTCATCATGATGTAGAACTGAGGTACTGGAGCCAGACACTGAAACAAACTGTTGCCCAAAAGGATGCCAGCAGACCAGTTTCCTCTGAGATTACCTCACTGGAATGTATTGTGTAAGAGAAAAAGGGTATTGTGTGCCATTTAAGATGATTTGGCCCACAGTATTAATAGAGGAAGCCAGGTTTTTTTTAATTGCCTAACAACAGAAACTAGGGCTTTATGCATGAAAACAGAACCTTGGCAGTTGAGTCCAGGTTACGAGCTTCCAAGGAGGGGCAAATGGAGGAGTCGTCAATGAACAGAACCAAATCACTGACCCTTCAGAGTCTTGGATCAGACACCCATGAGATTTGCTTTGTTAATGTTAAGTTTAATGTTTGATGTCATCCTGTTTTTGTCATGTCATGACGGCAGTTGATGAGTGACAGAAAGGAGAAGAAAGGAGGAGGTGGGTGGGAAGGTTTGGTGTCAAGATAGAGTCGGGTGTCATTGGCATAACAGTGTAAGTAAGTCCTTAATGGCAGATTATCTGAGCCAGAGGAAGCATGCAAAAGGGATCTCAGTCTTGGGACACCCCTGGTTGGCAGGGTCAGGGTTGGATTTAGAGCCCTTGATGATAACTTATTACTTTCTGTCGGTGAGTAAAGGGGCGTCATCAAAGTAAAGAGAGCGCTGTTGCTGCAGTGAGGAAGTATAAGCCAAGGTTTATACTTAATGCATCTGAAACACATATAAGTTTTAATATGATAATAAAGTACATACATGCAGTCACAGCAGTAAATACTAACTTTAATTAACGTTGATTATTTTTTACAGCCCATAACAGGCATAATGCTTAAAGAAACCATACACACACTTGGTCTTGTTTCCTTTTTGACTCAGGCAGGACATTTGCACTAAAAGTAAACAACACAGATTAAAAAAACAAAACAAAACATTTTGTATTTTATAGATTGATTGATATTTATATATATTTTGTTTTTATAACAGGCTTTGGTTTGGATCTCAGAGCATCAATACATTTCAGTTTTTCATATAGTGGTATATTACTCTTCTGAATGGGCTTCCTTCCCCAGGGGGTTTGGATAAACAAACATTTAAGCCAGTGTAGAAACATTTTACACATGCTGTGATTATAATTGAGCCTTGATAGATATTGCAAATGCACCAAGGCTCATTAATTCCCCCTAACATTCATGTGTAGCTACAGTATAGGTTTGGTGATTTATTGGTAATGCAAACAGACTTTATGAAAGCAGAAAGGCTTGAGTTGTGGAGAGGCCTTTTCAGAATCACCAAGTTTCCAAATATTTATTTTCAATTATAAAAGTGTGAACAGAAATGTCTCACTGATAAAACAAAATGAAAGTAGAAAAGGGAACATCCATGTTCATATTACCATGAATTATAGTAAGTCTGTCTTGTACTGTCAACAGACAAGTTCTGCAGGATAACCACAAGGGGCTGAGTGATGCTCTGACTTGCCTAGAAAGAAGAGGAGATGGCACAGTGACAGTAGAGGAGCTGCTGAACCTCTTACACACCTTCAGATGCTTCATCCAGAGAGAGCAGCTCATAAATCACCTCCGCAGGTCAACCACATCTTGCACTTTCTCTATAGAGACATGTATGAGTGTCAAACACAATCTTATCAAAGATCTTAATGAAAAGAACAGATTGAGACATGTTTTTATTCATATGTAGAGTTTACTATGTCACATATTTATTTGTAATTGGGTGCTTTTTTTTAAATACTGCAACATTCCCTGTCCCTCAGATTCAATAAAATGACAAACGATCTTTTATTGGGATATTTACACCAGACTACACAATTTATCATTAAAATACATTAAAAAACATTCACAAAACAGTTTAGAAGCTCTCCTCCACTATGAGAGTGACCTGTAACCTTGGAGCTTCCCATAACTTGAACTTGTTAGAGCCTATAGGCTTCTGCCTTGTGTTTCCACTGTGTTTTTCAAACCAGAACATTTTGTATATACTGTATGTCATTGAAAACATTCAAAAATGTTCAAGTGGAAGGAATAACACAGAGAGTCTACAGCCGACTTTATTTAGGCACATTGCAAATTAGCACAAGAAACAAAGTACAGCTGAGGCTGATGGAACTGTTAGTTTTGCAGGTAAACCAAAGAATTGGACAATTTGAAATGGACTTGAATAGTTAGGGCATCACCAGTTGTTACAGTATGTGGACCTTGAATATCTGTACCACAATCCTTAGCAGTCTATTTATTAGTTGCCAAGATATTACTCAGAACCAAAAATGTGAACCTCAAGGAGGCACTGGAGAAAAGTTTCAGGGAGTCAGCAAAGTTCAGAATTCATCCCCTGGGATCTATTATTGTCTGTGCAACATTTCATGACAGCCCCACCGTTACCATGGCCTAAAGCTGTGCACTTGTTAGTTAACATAACTCAGCATGAAACCAACTTGTCTGTGTTGCACCTCCTCTCTCGTTTCCCATTAGGCTCAAGGTTTCCATGAATGATAACAACAGGAGGATATCTTACATGGACTTGCTGTCTGTGTTTAACCATAAAGCAGAGAAGAAGCATGAGCCTCCTCCGTCTTCCCCTGAGGCCATGTGCCAGATAGAGTCTTTGGACGGCCTCAGCCCAGGAATGGCTCTGGCAAGGATGCAGGAACTAGTCACTGCCTCAGCACCTAACCTGTTTAAGGTGAAGCTTACGCCCACATGCTTCATTCCCCTTTGCCATCAGTCTTTCAAACTTTGTATGTCTTCAGTACATTGCCTGCACATCTCCAATATATACACACAATGCAGTGAGGAAGACCTTGTTTTCAACAATATGTACTACAAATTTCTTCTGGGCAGGCGCCAAGAAGCTTCATACAGTATCTGTTTTAAAAACTGATCCATCCACTTGCTACATTCTAAAAGACATCACTACAAAATCTAAAAAAGTGTACATTAGAGTTTGTTTACACAGAAAATGTACTTTGCCAGAAATTGCAAATTGTGCTGCTCTGATTGTCAAGTAGTAGTTTTGTACACTACATGATTGTGTGATTGCACTTGAACTCGCAATAAAGAAATTGCAATTCTGCTAATGACAAAAACCACACCCTCTAATCATGAGAAACACAAGCAGTCAGATGATCAGAAGCTAACAGTTTAGCCAGATGATCTAAAAACTGTGTGCACAAGTACAGCACAGTAAACACTGAACAGCTTCTGTCTGTCAGCAATCATCTTCCTGTGGCTTTTCCTCTCCTCCAGGCATTCTCGGCCTTCGACCAGAGCGGTACAGGGACGGTCAAAGCTCTTGACTTTCGTCAGGTCCTGGAGAATTTTTGTGCCCGTCTATCAGACAAACAATACAGACACATGCTGACCAAACTGGAGTTAAACAGTGAGAACTGCACTGTTAATTGGAAGGACTTCCTCAACAAGTTTCAGTCACAGAGCCCCAAGGTAAGAGAGGCAGTTACCACAGATACTTAAAGGCATCGTTCATTTTTTTTCTGAGAGTGAGAAGATTGATATCTACCTCATGTCTGTGTCAAGTCCAGCTGAAATCCCGTTTAGACATCCCTTTCTGCAGTCAAAAATGATGTCTGTGTTTTTTTTACATTTATTGTAAATTTTTTATTATTAAAAGGAAGAAGAGCGGGTATTTGGGTAAATATCAGCCATTGGAAGGGTGTGTCGGTGTCTGTGTTTGATTGTCGGTGCCAGTGTTACACCATAGGAAACAAGAGACAAAGTAAACAAACTTCTATTATCCCCTTCTGTATGCATACTCAGTGATCTGGATATACCCAACACATGTTCAACACAATTCATAATACTCCTGGCTTGTAGCCTAACTATAGCCAAGAAAACAATACTACTAAACTGGAAAAGCAGGGAAAAAAAGTCAACATCTCACAATGGTTGGATCTCCTAACACGACAGATATCAATGAAACAAAGTGACAATTTATTGTCTGTATGGAAACACATTCTCCTTCTATGTAGACGGAGAACTAATAATATTCCAATGGATTCATGCAAAACTCCGGGCGCCATCATGAAACCAAAAAGTGTAAAATATAAGTTTATACCTTTTAGTGTCTGATTTTATAGAGCAGGTATGTATGCTATGGCAGAAAAAACATGCAATTTAATTTCAGTTGGACTTCCCCAGCTCTGTACCTAAAGCACAGATTAGATTAATATTGATCATCTCACTCTCACTCAAATAAATGTATTTCCCAAAATGTGGAACTACTCTTCTAATTGTATGTCATCCTTACCTGTATGCAACATAGAAAATGTGTGTGTTGCTTTTTTTTTTTTTTTATGGTGTAGATGTCAGAGAGGTGCCTGAGTAGGGCCGGGGAGAAAGGGACTAAAACCAGATCCGACACCTCTGGAACCACTGCAGTTCTCCAGCAGATCCAGGAAGTTGTCTCAGGCCACTTGTATGAAATCACCAAAGAGCTGATGGATTTGGACCACTCCAACAGCAGCACAATATCTAAAGAGCAGTTCAGACAGCTTTGTAACCGCCACTGCCTGAGACTCACAAATGATCAGGTGAAGCCAGAAAATTTGTTTATTACTGCTTATATTTCATTGCGTTATAATTCAGAGAATTCAAAGTGGAGACATTCAAGAGAACAAGCACATCTCCAACAACTCTCCCTGTGCTTTCAAGCTGAAACAACACATACTGGCATCGGTCCATGGTTACAAATGAGAAGATGAATCTAAATTTTACTGTATTTGCCAGTTCGGTTCTTTTTAGTCTGATATGTTTTCTTTAATTATTCTAATCAAAATCTAATTTATCTTTGCTGATAATTATTGACTGCGTGAGAAAGTTAGTCATCTGTAAAGCCAATTTATGTGCTGTGTGTAACTTGCTGTGGGGTATGAGTCCCCCCATTGTGGATGATTATTTGCATGTGTGCTTTTCTTTTTGCTTCTTAGTTTGAGTGTGTATGGAGTCAGATGCCCGTGAATAAGCAGGGGAAGCTGCAGTACAGAGAGTTTCTGAAGCGATTTGGTGCACTGGGCAGGACCGCCCACACAGAGGCACAAAGTCCCTCCAACAACATCCCGACGCCTTTCCCCGACCCCCGAGAAACAGCCTCAGCAACAGAGTCTTGTTGCCCAAACACTGTAGGTGCCATTCTGCAACGCACCAAGGTACAGCACATGACAGGATAGACCTTTGTTATATGCCATGTCTTAACTACCATATATTATAAACATAATACTCTGGTGAAACCTTATATAAAACTATTCAAGCTTCCAAATGTGGAGTTAAGTGAGTCTAAGTTGAGCTGCACAAAACATCATTTAATTCATTTTTTTGCTGAATGCTGCAGTATGCATTAACAGCTTCACAAAGCCAGTCACACTTGTAGTTTTCACTATAAGAAGTCTGGAAAAAAAGGGCATTAAAATTTATTGAGCCTGTGTCGCACCAATCAGCAATCTCCAGTATTTTAGTGGTACAAATAAGAACATGATTCTCCAGCTCTCAAACACTTAAACATTTTGAACTGCTGTTTAAAGGAAGTGTTAAGATGTGTTCAGACTGAAGGGGTAAAGTGAAATGGCACAATAAAGTCCATACAAAGACACAAGTGGTTGCAGATTTGCAGTAGTGAAATGTAACAAAGCACATTTGTGCATGTCTTACATTCAAGTACATGTTTGAGGAACATCATTAATATTTTATGCTTCTTTATACTTCCACTCCACTACATTTCAGAAGGAAATGTTGTACTTTTTACTCCACTACATTTATTTCACAACTGTAGTTACTAGTTAGCTTTCAGATCAAGAAAGTACAAAGTACTGTAGGGATGAAATTTAATTTCTGTGGGGTCAATGGTGTTACATTTAACATTTAAGCAGTGCAAACAGATTTTATGTGTAAAACAGGTGATGTATTTTATAATTTATATGGTCTTATTCTGTTGGTCAAAAGCCACATTAAATCCCCTTTGATTCAATGCAAAGACAATAAAACATGAAAAATTCCAGGAGGGGTGAAAACTTTCTACAGGTGCTGTATATCTGTATATATAAAGAATAACATTGAGTGGGGCCATTTTGCATAATGAGTACTTTCACTTTTGGTACATTTTGCAACTAATACTTATGCACCTTTACTTAAGTAAGACTTTTATTTGTAAAAGAATATTTTTATGATGTGGTATTGCTACTTTTACTTATGTAAAATATCTCAATACTTCTTCCACCACTGCAGATTTGCTCAGTGCAGCGCAAAATTAATATGTTCACGCAAGTAGAAAATGTTTCAACTTGGTTGAAACGATGTGTGCTCATCTCGAGGTTTTAAAACTCCAAATCATGAATGTACACAGACAAGAGTATAATGGAGAGAGACTGGAGGCAAATAACATACTCTGCACACACAGTCTGTGTTTACATACTTGTACAGTCTGTATATTGCCTGTTTGGGGCAAATAAACACAACGTGCAAGAATATTCCAGCTGTTCAATTTGAATGAATTGAATATTTGCTTTATAGATGTAAACGGATGATAACATCATTAACCTATCTGGACTATTTCTCACCTCAGGTTTGTTTAGAAACTGATGCTGAAAAGTTGTCTAAGAGATATTTGACATTTATAGAACAGCCACCATGTTTTTTCTGACCTGAAATTTAAAAGCAAAGACCAGTTACAGCCCAGTGAGTAGGAGGTTTATCTCAAATTATACAAATGATATGTGCAACACAAGATTTATGACCACACAGATGTATTATACATAGAACCATGTGTGCATCCACTGTCCATTCTGGAGTATACTTGACCCTTTAGTCCAGCAAGGTTCAGCTTCAAGTTCAGCTCAAGTTCAGTCTTTGTCCACATAAAGATCAGACACATCAAATCAGACTCATCTGTCAGTAAAACAGATTAAAATAGATATGACGGATTAAAAAGAAATAATTGAGAAAGAGTAACACACAATTACAGTAAAACAGTAAGAACCAGTAATTAAAAACAAATGAGTAAAACCAAATTAAAACAGGTAAGACTGATTGATGAAGGCTTTGTGTTTATAGAACTGTCAGCATACTTGAAAGATGTCTGTCATGAGCTGAGGCCTGTTTAGTCTTACCACAAGAACTAATTTAAAATTCTGGACTGATGTTTTAGGCTGTAGGTACATTTTCAGCTTTGAAAATGAGTTGATAAAGACTGTGGTGGCCAATATATGAAAATGATATACTGTCTTGATTTCATACCAGAGGATTCATCTTTCAATTCAGGTTGAGTGTAACCTCATTGACACTATAGAAGTGGAATAATGTCAGTTATTTGGCCTTGTTTCTAAAGCATGACAGTGTTTTTCTTTTTTTTTCAAAGAGAAGAGAGAAATTCTGTTGGAAGCAAGTACCATTATCTCATGAGTAATATGAATTTCATGAAAAGTAAGTGTTGTGATCAGTATTCACCTGGCTGATCAGACTGAATGAGGATGCACTCTGGAGTTGGAATCAGTTGCTTTCTCCAAACTGCCCTTAAATAACTTGAGATGACACTTTACTTTAGTGTAGTTGTGCAGCCCCTCTCCTGACCTCCCTCATTTCTCTCCCAGTCTGCCCCCCAGTGCACCTCCAAGCATCCTGCCTCAGCGGGAAGGCCAGGAACAGGAAGCCCGCTGGGCATCACGGAGAGGAGGCTGCGTGGGGCGGTGCAACGCTGCTGGAAGGAGATCCAGAGGAACTGCAGCGAGGAAGATCCTCAGCGAGAGGGACACATCAGCACTGTCTCCTTCCTGGGTGGGTGGCAAACCAAAGACAATCATATACGACACTGAGCTGTTCCTTTTACATGATAACGTACATGCTAACAACTCTGACTGTGTGTGTTGCAGAGATCCTCCAGTCTCTCAATATAAATCTGAGTCAGGTGCAGTTTGAGCATCTGGCTATGAAGTTCGACATCATGAATAACGGTGGTGTTTCATATCACAACTTCCTTCGTCACTTCCTGCTGAACCTCAGACCAGCAGAGACCAAGCGGACGTTTGAGCGTTGTAAACTCCCTCTTCCTGTTACACCGGTAAAAAAGAAACATTTGTCTCTCTACATTTCAGTGTCTGTATTAAAGTAGGTTTCACAAACAATCCATGTGCCAACAGACATCATTTTTAGCCAGAGGTGTTGACTTGAGTCACAAATCTGATGACTCAACGTGTCAAAATATAAAAAGACTTTCAACTCAACTTGACTTCAACACCGGTGACTTAACTTGAACTCTACACATTAGACTTCATATCCTCACAAAGCCCAAAGATAAAATATGATGTTATAAAAAATTCTTAATTTTTCGACAGCAGATATACTTTGAATCATTCAACAGCAGCCTGTAATGTTGTGAAAAGGTGCATTTAGCAGTTAGTAGCCTTTATTAATGATTTAGTAACATTTAAAACTGCTGGCTTACTTTACATTAATAACTTTAACATTAATAATTGCAGACTTGATGATCTATTAAAGTGAGAAACTCTTGACAGCCAGAGAGATTTTTCACAACCTGGCAACCCAAACGTTGTTCTTATTAATAGTTCATAACTGATTTATAAAGTATTACAGCTCTTTCCCACTTTTCCATGGGAGCTCACCAACCCATGACTGAAGTTGTGTAGCTGTTTTCTTGGGTTCTGCTTTTGTTTCCACTGTCCTTTGCTCACTTTGGAGCCAAGTTTCAGGAGCTAAAGTTTGGCACCCTTCAGGTAGTGGTATTAAATTAGGTTCCAGGTACTGGCAGGGGTGCTTGCAAGGCTGTCACCCATGATTGATCAACTAAAACTAACACAACAACATAACAGTAAACACCATTTCAGCTCTGTGTGTACATCAGCAAGAACTTTTTAAACTTTTTATGAAGAACAATGATCATGTCTGTCCCACTGTTACCTTTGCAATGACACATACAGTCTGATCCTTCCCAGTTTTAAAAGTAAAATTTAAAAGCAAGACAGAAACCAACACCTTTGCCCTACAAGTTCAAAGGTTCAGGTTATAGAAAACTCCAGGTTAAATTCCTGCAGTGGACAAGAACTATTAGTAAACCATTAATTAACCATATACCATTATGCCATCAGTTACAACTTCGTAAAGGGTGACCTATTATAAAGTGGTACCAAACAACACTAAATTAGTATGCATGTTGGCATTTACAAATATACTTTTGCTCATATATCCAGTTAGTACACATTCACCACAGTTGGAGTTTACTTACATACACATGCTGAGCAGCACATTATCACAGCTCAAATTAACTCTGTGGTCCTCCTTTCCTCTGTTATAGGTCTGATCTATTAGACTTTTATTGGCTGCAAGTTTGAATTGGGTTACAGTAAAGTGTATTTGTGTGTGTGTGGGGGGGGGGGGGTCTGGAATGTGAGGGGGCGGTAATGGGCGACGGCAGGTTGCCAGATTGTGTAAACTCAGCAGGGACCTCCCACCCTCAGGCTCTCGACTATCGCCTCCCATGACAAGCAAATTGGGCAAGTTTGGTGGTTTGCAGTGCTTTTTTTTGGCATGGCGAGGTGTATACAAAGCTTTGAACAATGACACACGGGTGGGCACGTTCTAAAAAGGACCCCTGCTGAGCGACTAAGCCAAGCCCCAAGATTCAGTAGAGCGTGTGGGTGAGGGCCTAATCTGGCAACCCACGAGCTGCAACCTTCCAAACCAACTTTGGAATCACAAAGACATGCATTGTTTTGACCGAACCGACCATCTGTGTGAGATTGCAGAGACCCCCTGCATCTTATCTGATTCGATGGTGTGTCTGTACATGAGTTAACAGGCAAAACATTTATCTGATCACAGAACAAAAAACACTTTGTTCCGAATCTCAGCTTGTGAAAAAGTAAAATATTGCCAACAATGTGGGGGCTCTCACCTCTATTTCTTGTTCGTTTTTCACTGTTTGTGCTTCCTCTATGGTCCGACTGCATGGTCTGGTCCGGTTCAGACGAGCCAGGGCGTTCTGAGTAAAGACTGCGTTGAGGTCATGCTGAGGATCTATGAGGCCGTTCGCTTGTCCTGGACCTCCATCAGACGCAGCTTCCTGACGTCCGACCGCACCCGCACAGGAAGCGTATCCGTGCAGGACTTCAGGAAGGTGAGGTCAGCTGCAACACGCCACCCCGCAGAGCTCCACCTGCTCTGCTGGATGCGAGCGATGTCAAACGCTCAAAGATAAACTAGAGCTTCATGAATTATTGATGGAACCGTTTGTGCTCCACTTGTGTGTCTTCTATCAAAATGTCTGAAAGGAGAATGATGGAAAGTGACTGGAAATCAATAAATCTCAAGTGTGCGAGCTTGCAAAGACATACACACATACACCTGTTCACTTGACAGCCAATCAGTAATTTTAATTGTTCAATTACGCTGAAGGTTGAAACAAGACCGTGCTGACATTTTGGCCCAAGAGAACAGCAGCTGACACTTCTGTTTTATTGTCCCTGCCATTTAACTGATGTACAATTTACTGAAGACAACGCTTCCTGAGCTAATCGATAGAAACAATTAGCAATCTGGTTAGGGATGACATCTCCTAAACCCCCACATAATACATGAGGACACACACAACTGTGAACACATACACACTCGGCAGCCAACTTTTACTGTTCTTGCCCTGCAGGTGCTGCGTCATTTCAGCGTGAGTCTGTCAGAAGAGGAGTTCTTCCACCTCAGCTCTTATTATGATGCAAACACCGCAGGGAAAATCTGCTACAACAACTTCCTCTGGGCGTTCCTGCATTGACCTTCTATAGCAGCTGGGTTCCCAACCAGGCAAAACTTCAGGGGCTCCAAAGAACCCAGGTTTACTGTGTGACAACTTCTTTGTGGTAATTTGATTAGTAATTGCAGAATTGTTCATTAATATGCACAACAAAGCCACAATACAAACTGAAATGATGAGCGGCTACAGATGGTAAATCTTAAAGTAAAACAAATCTTAAAGCAATAGTTCAACATTTTGGAAAACACACTTATTAACATCCTTGTTGAGAGTTAGATGAGAGATGACTTCAGGCTGTCACTGCACCCGGACAAGAAATTGACATAAGACATAACCCACCATATAACCAAAGCTTTTGGTTTTTACACTAGGGTTTATGTAAAGTGCTTGATTCCTTTATGCTAAGCTAAGCTAACCGTCTCCTGGCTGTAGTTTCATATTTAGGGTATGAGAGGGGTGTCAAAATTCTCATCTATCTCTCAGCAAGAAAGTGAATAAGCCAATAAGAGAAATTTGATCCAATCCTTTAGATCTGATTAGATCAGTCAAGAGTGGGCATGGTTAACCTGTACAGAAATACTGAGCTATAGAAAACTGTTAGCCTCCACACCTGCCTTCACCCATGTTTTTAGTTCAAGAGGCAGATACATTGTAAATGTAAAGAAAAAAGCTTTTTCCAACTGACATCAGTGCTGAAAAGCACAGTTCAGTTGCTCTGCTAGCTATGATGAGCCACAAGCTAACAGTCAAGTGCAGGATAGCGCTAGTCAGCCCAAATCACATTTGATTGAATAAACTCACCAAGTTGAATTTGAGTCATCAAACATATTTAAACACCAAGAGGTAACTAAAGAATTAACACAGGGACACAGGATTAGAACTTGGAAAATGTAGTTTTCTTAAGTATTTCACTATTAACATTAAATATTCATGACTAAGTAAGCAACAATCAAAGCTAAAGTTAAAAGGAAAAAAACAAACTCTGGAAGAGTTTAACACTCAAAAAGCCAATCATCTTTATGAGGATGGCGTGGTTGTAAATCACCTTCTTCAAACAGAGCCCCACTGAGCGGAGGCAAAAAAAATCACATCAATCTCCTTTAACTGATACTAAAATTTAAAATAGTGTGTTCATGTAGGATCCCATTACTGAAAACCACAATAAAAATGTTTTCAGGGCCTTAAAGGTTGTCTTGTAGAAAGGTTCTGTTTTAAAATATAATTTTAATACATTCAGTACTTCAGTAAATATGATGCCTACATGGTGTATATTCTTAAAGACTCCCTCCACTCAAAAATGTCTTTTTCTTCTTGTTTCTACAGTTGAATGTTAAAGCTTCTTTGTGCAGAATGATGTATGTGCAGAGTTTGACACTACAAGGCTGTTTTCACATTCATCTGCTGAAAGTGTAAAGTTTCTCTGTGCTCACTGAAAATCTGATTTTAAGGGGTGGACCTATTAGCATCTTTAAATAAATTTGCACAGGATCAAATTATCCCAACCAAGCTTGGGAAGGGGAGGGGGAGTAGGGGTCTGCAGCTCATTTCTGCTCTCGTCCCCCTTGTGGGTTAATCCGGTTCTGGCTGCAAGAGTTAAGAATTCACATGTGATCTGTGACTGATACAACAAAAGGAACCGAACAGAGAAACATGGAAAAATAAAGGCTAACAAGTAGAGATTGATAAATGACTCTTCCCTCTGTATTTTCCACTCTCTAACTGCTGCCTGGCTATTTGACACTGATTTGTGTTCCAAAGCCAGTCAAATAAAGTGCCTTTTTAATGATGCAGACGTTAAGAAGCACGGCCGCATCTTTCCTTCAGATGGGAAGTGTGAAGTGAGATAGATGACAAGGAGATAGAGAGGACGCCTGTCATTCATTCGAAGGAAACGCAGCCGCAGCAAGATACAAAGTGGTACTGACAGAGAAAGAGAACTTGGAGTCATTATCTGAGGAGGCTAAGAGAACGACGAGCAGATGGAAATGGAAAAGGGATGATCAGAACTGAGGAAAAAGAGCTCACTATTGTGGCTGGAGAGGCAGAGTGAGGAGAAAAAAAAGAGGGAGGGAGGGAGAGAGCTGCAGGAAAACAAGAGTATATGAAAGCTAGTTGTATTAATGGCAAAGTAAAAAGCCGCCTGCGAATAAATTACCCAGTCTCCCCCGGGATTACTAATGTAATTATTTGAACGAGGGTTCTCATTAGAATGTGCAGAGGTGTGGAAGACCTGCGGAACAAAATGGGAGACAGAGACGGAGCGGCAAGGGTTTAGCTACTGGAAATTAACTCTGTGCTCTGGGCTCTATAATTGATACGAGACACAGATACCTTTGATTGGAACAAAAGGGAAGAACCAGGACGAAAAAAGTTTCCATCGCCGCCTCTAATTTTTTTCGCTCTAGAAGAAGAAATAAAGGACAGGAGAGACAAAAGAGAAGAGCAATGATGGAAATAAGGAAACATGATCCACTGGTCACAGATAAGGTTTTATTCAATCGGTGAATAATCTCTCAGAACCAGCAGAATCCTTATGGTTTTAAGAAAGAGAGGTACTTTACATTTTTAGAGTTGTCTCCAGGAGCAACACAGTCACATTTTGCAGCTGTTGGGTTTTTTCATTTTCTGTTTTTACAGTTTTAAAAAAACGTAAAAGTCCCCAACAACGATGGCAAAATACAATACCATATGAACACTTTTATTCCAAAATGCTATACATCCATTTAAAAAAGAACCTGAAGTTAATCATCACACAGTATTGTCGAAAAATAGAGGAACTAGCCAGTAAAAATGCGACCGAGCAAACAAGTTACTTCGAATCCTTTAAAAAGTACCAACACAATCTGCTTTCAACTGTTAGCTGTCAATCATTCAGCTCATGTAGGAGTCCCTTTTTTTAAAAACATTTTTAAATGGTGAATATCTCATTTTGGAACAAAACTCTTCATATACAGATTGTCTGAGTAGCAGAAGTCATTAACTCCTTTAAGCATGCCTCAAGAAATAAATCAAGAAATAGTACAGCACTTTTTTTTTTGTCTTGAAAAAAAAAAAAAAACAGGAAACACATAAAACAGCTATTGAAGCAGAAGAGCATCAAAGTGAGAGACATCTAAATGAGGACTGGAACTGGAGAGTCAGACCAAACACGCAGCTTTTCATAAAACTTAAGAGATGAAAGTTCCTCCCATCTTTTGGCTTTTAATAGTTCCCTTTATTCCTTTCTCAGAACATTTTTCTTCGGAGACGCTAATTAAGTTTGTGTTTCAAATGACGAGGCTGAGAACTCCCTTTCCTTTAAAAATGTATTAAATACACTCATACAGACACACACACACACACACACACATTGTGCTAGTATGGAGCTTTCATTGGCTACATTCAAACTATGAATTCTCCTCATCACCTCCTGCCTAAAAAATCTTGGTTCTTTTGAAGAGGATCATAATGATATATTGTGCCAGCATTTTAACCATCGCTTGTTCCTCTGATCAACCAAAACAAACCAGAAATTGTCCGTCTAGCGGCTCGAAGGGTATAATCCCTCCTGTTAGCATGCTTTTAATGTGAAACATTAGCAGGAAGTGATGAGTTTAATTGACAGTAGCTTATCTGCGATCGAAAATATCAAAAATATCCAAGTAAATTAGAGAATTCTGTTAAATAACAAATTTGGAGCAGCGTAGTACTGTTTTTTTTACATTTATCACTTTTCATCAACATCTGTATTATATTGATGACCAGCCTTTTTTTGTTTGTGCTGGCCACACAAGTACTATTTGAATACTTTTATTTTGTATGCCACCGCAGTTCTGACTGATACTAAACAGCTACAGTGGGTGTAGTTTGTGTTTGGGGACTGTTCTCGTTTGCCTCAACAAAATCTCAATCTAGAAATGAACAACTTAATTTGCATATCTAAAAAAACCAACTATTGTCTCCGGGCTTTATTGATGCTTCCATCTGGTTCTCCTAGCAGCTTGCTACCTGGTGAAACCTGTGCCAAGAAGTTGCATGTTGATGTACACATGCACTTGCATTATAGCTACTCTTCGGAGCGACATAGAATCGGGTTAACAAACTATACTATTCACCAATTTGACAACACAGATACCACACTGAGAGGAGGGCTGCAAATATGTAAAGTTTTGAGGGGAATCGACAAAAATACTGATGCGCCGGTTGTTTAAAAGTGAGCTAACGAGTGAATTTACTTCATTTTTATCATTCTGATTGCATGACTCATCCAGGCGGTAGTTTAGAAAGTTGAACTGAAATTCCTGAACTAAATTGAAGATCTGAAACTTCAAACTACGGTATTGATCCCAACCACGCCTCTTAGAAGGTCGAGTCCACCCACTATTAACATGGGACCTATACTCTAATCTTGATTGTCATGCCAGATGCTTTTATAGTAGTTATGTTCATCATTGCATAGTTTATGATGCTCGTCTTTTTTATTTTTTTTACACCTTGATGTTGCTCCAGAGTCTGTGGTTTTGAAGTTTACTTCCCTCCTCAAGTCAACAAATTTACCAATTAGGCATCAAATGTGTGTATTGTCAAATTGGTAATTTTCTCTATTTTCGGTTTTCAGTTTACTGACGACACTCTGAAATATTATAAAATAGATTTTGTCATGGATAGAACGATAAAGTCCTTGACTTATCCTCATTGCTGTCCCTGATGTTTTCACAGTCCATTAACCATTTATTTGATTGTGTTTTGTCCTTTTTACCTGTGTTTCAATAAGCTGCCGTGCCTACTGTATACTCTCTACACTCTGCACACTTAAACTTAATCTTGATTCTAAACTTAATCCTAACTCTAAACCTGCCTGTTGAAGCAATAAAGATCAGCCAACATGTCTTCAATTTCAGGGCCTAAAACGCAGATTGTAGCATTAGCATTAGCATGAACACTCAGACGTCAATGTGCAGTTCCCACCGTTGTCCACAGACGTGGGTTTCTCGGTGAGCGATTCTGCTGCTCTTTTCCTCCTTTGTCCATTTGGAAACATTAAGACATCAGCCAGCACAGTAAATGCTGATGTGCTGAAGAAGCTGGAGTAAACTGCAGCCTTGGGGAACGTTACTACATAATGTCGGAGAGCAGGGAGATCAAAGTGTGACGTGGTCTTGTTATGCTTAGCACATTCAGACTCTTAATGGGAACGGCTGTCTTCAGAAAATAGAGCAAAGAAAAAAAAATGAAATCTCTTTTTTTTTTTTTTTTGTTAAACACAGACATGAAAGAGTTAATAATCACCAAATGGGGCCGATCAGCTTCACAGAGAGGAAAAATACCATAATAAGCATTTACATTACCAAGAAAATTTTACCAAATGAAATGTAACAACCACAGATTTCTGGACACAAATATTTCACTTTTTTTTTCTTTTTTTTTTTTGAAAAGCATAGCAACAACTTGGAAATCTTTGAGGAAAAACTTCAAGTTTCTTTTCTTTACATTGACAGAGAACATTTACATAGACCAGTTACAGTACATGTAGTTACAGCCTTGCGCTTCTTGCAAAAGCATAAAAGGTTCCATCTCTCCCGCGGAAATCACCAGGGAGTATCCATGAAGCAACCGCTACTGTTCAGAAGTCGCGTTAGCATATAGCACCTTTTGTCACTGTTGTTTGTGACCTGCTGTCCTTTCCGAGTCCAAAGAGCCCGACCTCCCGGTCGTAGCTGAAAAGCTGAGCTAGTAATTCACAGCATGAAGGCTGGAGATGGAGAGAAAGAAGAAAAAAAAAGGAAGGGAAGAAAGGAGAAAGACGAAAGGGGTTGCTACATGGCAGGAGGAGCAGGGAGGGAGGGGGGGGAAAAAAAGCTGGAAGTGCTGCGTGCGGTTTCCTCTGTCCTCTCCTCGGACGGTTAAGAGGCTTACTGAGGGCTGTAATGAGGCCCAGGGGAGCGGTGTCAACATGTTTGACACCCTGACTCTCACACAGCCCGCGGTAGAGACCTCTCGCTGCCCTCACACACTCGCTTTGATCTCACATACACACACACACACACACACTGGTGAAAAAACACACTCCAGCATACTCCGGGCCCGAGGAGGGGAGAGAAACAGGAGGAAGATAAGGAGGGTGGTAGAAACAGAAGGAAAAATGAAGGAAAAGATGTGAAATTAATGTTTAAAAGTGGGAGGAGAGGAGTAGGGAGGAAAAATTCTGTGACAATCCCCCTGGCAAGTGTTCTGTTGAGTTCTGGTTAGACCAAAACTCTCCTGTAGACAAGGTGCCGGGTTGTGTCACCATCAGTCCAAATGTTTCCTTGTGATGAAGGGGAAAAGGCCAACGGGGGGAACGTCAGGGTGTCTATTGTCTCTCTGAGAGCCACATCAGATTGTCAGTGCAGTAAAAGAGGACACAGAGAAATGTCTCTTTGTCTGCATGAAAAAGCGTCTCTCCGCTTGTCCATTTGTCTGCTTTTTAGATTCAACGTTAGGATGAAGAAATGATGTCACATAAAATAAAGTTAACAGACAGCAGGGAAGAGCCAGCAGAGAGAGAGAGTCCGTCCCTCATTTAGTCCGCTCCACAGCATGTGTTGCGTCAAATACATATCGCACACGCTCAAAGACTGGCCGTGTCCACTATTTACACAAATCGGTCCATTCTGCACGCCAACCTCACCTACCTTTCCTGGCTCCTTTCTCCTGATTGGTGGTAGAGGATTTGGGGTGTGCTTCCTCTAGTCATGTGGTCCGCGGGTTGGGCAGATCAAAGACAATGGGCGGGTTCATGGGCAGGAAGTTAACGGTACAGGCCGAGGCGTTGACGAACGTCGTGGTGCCGTCGGTCATCATGCCGTAACCTGGAAAACAGTGACGATCAAGACGCTCAGAGAGGAAATAAAGTGGTGTGATTGCACCACAGACAGCAACTTTACTTCTTACTCTCCTAACCAGTTATCCTACAGGTCTGGACTGCAGGATTATTATTTTGTAGTCAGGAAAAGAGAAGACACGCAATGCTTGTGTTTGTGCAGAGCTTAATTCTGTTGGTTTTGCAGATTCCAACTCTGTTGCCAGACCAAAATTATCTTGTTGGGTGATTCTGCTCAACCATGGATTCATTGATTTGACAACACTTTGTTGTGCCAAATGCCAACATTTTTAAATTTCATTTCTGGCTTTGTATAATATGTATGCATGGATGATATGAATAAGAATAAATGTGAGGATGTCAAATATACTATTGTTAAGGTATGGTTAGTGTTAGACCACACCACTCTGTTACAGTTAGGTAGGGTTAGGGTATCAGCATGTGTTTCCAGGTGATGGGGAGTGTCTCCAGACAGAGCTGTGTGAAATCTGATAAATTGCCTTGAGTGATGTCACTTGAGTCATCATCGGTTGGGGCTGAAGACTACAAGTTTGAAAAAGTATATAAATTTGGGGGTGTGGAGTTAGAAAGAATCTCTGCTTGAGGCTAGCATTCTACTACTAGTACTACTAGCATAACACACCCACATCTGTACAGTCAAGTGAATTAAGTCAAGATGCATTGTGGGTAATGCATGTACCAGGTTTTTGATAAGGAAGAAGAATGTGTGGAGTGAAAAAAGACGATAACTCTGGTTCTGCTAAACTGTGCATCATGAGTCTGACAGTCTTATAGGAGTGTAATGCTAAATCAGTTTACTCTTAAGCAACTAAAACACTTGGTTATCACAACTTTGAAATCGTCTATGACTTTGTCAAATCCTGTGACGTTTGATTTTGCCGCTCTCTCTACGACTAACTGATAAAACAGGATGGGGAATTTGAGTGTGAATTGGAGTGTTGCTGTCATTATCTCAACTGGAGCTAGGTTGTTGTATTATCTTCCTTCCTCCCTCTTGTTTTGACCACAGTCTCTCTCCATCTGTGTGTGTCTGATAAAGCAGTGCTGCAGATTTTACACCTGCTTTCAACCAATTTGTAGATGCAGTTTTCTGTGAGGCAGCGGCAGTCATTAATCAGAAATCAGTATGTATACGTTTCAATTTTCCTTGTAATACATATTACATACAATTTTTAGTGGTGCCATTTAGTTAGCAGCATTTTACCGGTGCAAAACTTAAGTGCACCAGTAAAATGTAAAGAAATAAAATATTATTTAGTCTCTGCTTATTAAATTTATATGATGCAGTGAAATGAAAGGAGGAGGTGCTGCACGCTCTTTGATTGACGGTGGACGAGTGGAGAATAGGTCCACAATTAACAAAGAGGTAATCTGTCAAGAAGTGCTTCGTATCAATGGTAGAGGAATAAATCTTCATCATTACTAAAAATTGAGAATGCAGTTTGAGCAAATGTATGCATGAGTGTGACACCGCAGCTAAAAAATCCCTGCTTCAAAGCCACTTTGGAATCGGCACGCCTTCCAAATGGCAGATGTAAGTGTTACCATTTTGTCAAGCATAAGTTAACTACCATCTCTCAAAAAGTATTACAATTTAGCTTTGCACTATCAGTGATTTTTAAGTGTAGGTGTCACTTTCACCATCTCTTGGAACAGAACTCGGCGTGTCTGTGTTGGCCCTTTCAGAATTGGAATACATGAATACAAAACACACTGAGGATCATTTCTGTCTTTCTGAATCTCTCTCTCTCTCTCTGCGAGTCCTCACATTAATGGAGCGAACTGCTTTCAGCCTATTTCTCCTCTTATAAAATCTGATCTAGTTTCTAATCTGGTTCTCTCTGATGGTGGACCGCTGCTCCAGAGGCTCTGTGCTGACCTGATAACCCCGAAAAAAAGCTATCCTAGTCCAGGGAGAGAGAGCCTCTGTGCCCTTGCTGGCCTGGATGAAATGCTGATAAGGATGTGGCAGCTCAGCCTTTCTCTAATATACGCTCTAATCATTTTCTTCATGGAAGCCGTTGTACAGTATCTCCATATTCTCTAAGGTTACATGCCTGGATTAGAAATTTCTCAGTTAATTTAATAAATTTACGCTTAAAAAGATTCAGTTCATGGAAAAGATCTGATCTACATCTACAGGACAGTCAAGAGTTTGGACACACTTC
Source organism: Thunnus albacares (assembly GCF_914725855.1). Lineage (NCBI taxonomy): Eukaryota > Metazoa > Chordata > Actinopteri > Scombriformes > Scombridae > Thunnus > Thunnus albacares. The sequence continues at coordinate 22,971,992 of NC_058128.1, read as the reverse complement.
ATTCAAGAGGATGAGAAGGTGTGTCTAAACTTTTGACTGGTACTGTACATGTGATTAGCTGATCAGTATAGTAAGGTAAAACACTCAAGTGAGAAAAATGTAGAAACTGTATATAGTGGTAGATGAAAATGTGTGTAAACTAACTGCCACCTTCAGAACACAATAAGACAAACAGCCACAGATACTGTAATTTAGATCCGTCTTTGCTAGGCTGCACTATACTCATATTTATCAGTCTGTTGCTAAATATTATATTACATCCTGTGAATTTAGGGCATTAAGATTTATGTCAGCCTGAAAAAAAAATGGGTAAACTGTAAATAAAAACAGGGAAAATGAGTGTAAATCCACATGGCATCCCTGGTGTAGAAAGCATCATATTTTAAGTCTGTGTGTGTGTGTGTGTGTGTGTGTGTGTGTGTGTGTGCCAGGGCTGTAATCAAGCCTGCTAAAATTGAGTCTAAGAAAAGACAGTCCAAGCAGTTTCCAGTCCAAGTCAGTGAGACCTTCAAAACTTAAAGGATTTGGCTGGTGACCAACGATGAACTCATCCTACTAACAAGTATTGTGTGTGTGTGTGTATCCAAAGCCTAATATATCTTATTCCTCTGTGTTGCTGAGCTACGTTGTTGTCCAAAAACTATTAAAAACACATCAGTGAGCCACACCAACAGCTATGGTAACCACTCTCTTCAGGGACCGAGGAAACATGTCACCCAGCGCAGCGGTGTGAATCATTGATGTGTTTTAATAGTTTTCAGACAACAGCAGAGGTCTACAGCACAGAGGAATAAGATGTATCAGCCTTTGGATACACACACAATACTTGTAAGTAGGATGAGTTCATTGTTGGTTTGGATCTGCACATCAGATTTTTTGACAATAAAAAAAATATAGAAAAATCCTTTAAAAATTCCCATTTAAACCAGCTGTCTAGAGTCAGCTGTGATACAACCTCACCCTCAAAAGCTTGAAATGTGAAACAGGAAACAAGATACATTTATGTTGAATTAGCATTATTTGCTAAAATTGTGATTACAACTCTGATCAATAAAACCTAATTATATTAAACAGAAATAGTATGAAAGTATGATATAGTTCCAGAAATGTTTACATCTCATGACATTTCTATATCAAGGATGATTTACATAAAAAGGGACAAATTTATGCCAAATTAAAGCAACTTAAAAAGCAGACTGGATTTGGTCAAGTTCACATCAAAACATCAACATGATGAAGACAAGTGTCAGACCAGAGCAGACTCAAGGACCAGACTGGACCAGGTCTAATACAGTCCTGGTGTGTGCATATGCCTGAAAAAGCTATTTACTCTATTTCCCATGTAGAATATTCTTCTAATTGAACTGACACTTTGCATGTGAATATTAACATTTCAGGAATGTCACACATGCATTACTATAAATAACAAAAAAAGTAAAAACTTATTTGCACTTTTAAGCTTCTGCCTGACCTGTGATTTAAAAACCGCCGTCATAATACAGTATCAACATTTGTGGATGGACCTGTGTCTCTGAACGTACCTTCATGAATGTGTCCGAACACGTGTAACTTGGGCTGGACTCTCCTCTGGACCGTGTTGAGCAGCTCCATGCAGCCGACACGCTGCATCTTCTTGGGGACCCAGTCCAGGAACCCTGCACATAACACACACACACACAGTAACAGTGATGGCATGTCCTGCAGCTGCAATGCATTTTGGTATATTGAGGCCACTGTGAGAGGAGAAGAGAGGTTCATGAAGACTTTTAGTATAATTTTACTTTGTAGGGACCAGGCACTCTATGTTCACTATATGTGAGAATTACAGAGCATTGTGGGAAATATAAAGAAACTCATACAAATGAATTAAATTGATTTTGATTCAAAGAAAATGTGTACAAATGTGAATATTATTACCCTAAAGCAAACCAGCCAGAAATGCAAAGTCTAAATTATGTTATAGACGTCCAATCAAGCAAGTTTTCATTTTTTAAAAAGTTGATTTTCACACCTTTATAGATGAAATGAACTCAAATCAATGGCTGCCAGAGAAGGCAGAAAATCAGTCCGATAACTTCTAATGCACTTTGCAAAACGCTCTGCAGTAATGTGTTTAATGGACAGTGGTGTGAGTGTGTGAGTGTGGCTTACTTATAATGAAGGTTATAAATTTCATCTCCCTTCAAAAAGCGATACATCACATTTTAGAACAAAGCTCTTCATTTCAGACTCCTAGTCTAATGGCAAACTGCACATCACACACACACACACACACACACACAAAGACTCTTAGAAAGCGGCCATAGAAAATAAAGATCAATCACAGCCACACACAGATGCAGACCGTACAGTGTGTGTGTGACAAGGATGAAGCATCGAGTGTACATGATTTAGTGGCTGCTCCGCCAGGAGGGACGCTGCTGATGCTGAGTCAATAAAAGCATCAAGTCAGAGAAATAAAATGAGTGAGGAGCTGGTGCCTCCATCTTCCCTGCCTTCTGTCGCTCAGCCCAGACGGAAAAAGTAAATACAAAGGAAAGAGTGTGAAGAGAAGGAAAGATTAAACGAGGAAAACAAGACTCCTCCTGATGTTTCTTCCACTTTTTCCCCCGCTTTAGGAGTTTTTTCCTGAATGAAGAGTCTAAAGATAGAGGATGTTGTATTGTTGTATAGATTGTAAAGCCCTCTGAGGAAAATTTGTGATTGGTGTTGTTGGGCTATACAAATAAAATTTACTTGACAAGTCAAGTCTCAAAGCTGTGAGAGCAAGTCAAGTCCCAAATCTTTGATATTTGACTTGTTTTATTAAAATGACGATATGGCAAAAACCACAACAAATACATCTTAAAGTCCATGTCAAGCCCTGAGTCTCAACCCATCAAATCTAAGTCAGCTCAAGTCTTCAGGCAGTCAATCTTCAAGTAAGCCAAGTACAGTTGTGAGAGCTGACGCAGCATCAGTAACAAGTGAGAAGTAGTGAGTCTCGTGTCGTTGGCTTCCAGCAGATCTTCACCGGGGACAAAAAGACAGAAAGAGAAGGAGGAAACACTCTCTAGTGATGACTTTAAGATCGTTTATATATTTTTATTTTTTTACTACCAAGCAGAGCGATAAAAACCTCTCACACTCAACACAGACATAAAAACTTCCAGGCTCTCAGCTGGCAATGAATCAGTCATGCTGGTAAAAGTGATACAGTCTAACTTCTGTGTCCTCCAAATGTATCAACCTGTAAAAAAAAAAAAAAAAAAAAACACACACACACACTTTTAGGATCAGTAAAGGTTTAAAACGCCTTAAAACTGTAAGTGTGTTCTTTACAAGCCTTAGGAGAGACGGCGGAAGTGAAGTGAGAAGTTACGAGGGCTTTTTGTGTCTCGGGGTATTTCGCTCTAATGTGCCGCTTGTTTCAAAGCAGCTGCTGTTTTTGGGCACCGAGCCTGTTTTCCTCTTTTTGTCTCACTTTCTCTCTGCTGTTAACTTCTTCCTCACAGCCAGATAAAGAG